>NC_143045.1:11656666-11978333 GCF_057628025.1 Oncorhynchus mykiss
ATCCAATGTTGACCTAAATGACTAATGATGATAAATACAATCCACCTGTGTGTAATCAAGTCTCCGTATAAATGCACCTGCACTGTGATAGTCTCAGAGGTCCGTTAAAAGCGCAGAGAGCATCATGAAGAACAAGGAACACACCAGGCAGGTCCGAGATACTGTTGTGAAGAAGTTTAAAGCCGGATTTGGATACAAAAAGATTTCCCAAGCTTTAAACATCCCAAGGAGCACTGTGCAAGCGATAATATTGAAATGGAAGGAGTATCAGACCACTGCAAATCTACCAAGACCTGGCCGTCCCTCTAAACTTTCAGCTCATACAAGGAGAAGACTGATCAGAGATGCAGCCAAGAGGCCCATGATCACTCTGGATGAACTGCAGAGATCTACAGCTGAGGTGGGAGACTCTGTCCATAGGACAACAATCAGTCGTATATTGCACAAATCTGGCCTTTATGGAAGAGTGGCAAGAAGAAAGCCATTTCTTAAAGATATCCATAAAAAGTGTTGTTTAAAGTTTGCCACAAGCCACCTGGGAGACACACCAAACATGTGGAAGAAGGTGCTCTGGTCAGATGAAACCAAAATTGAACTTTTTGGCAACAATGCAAAACGTTATGTTTGGCGTAAAAGCAACACAGCTGAACACACCATCCCCACTGTCAAACATGGTGGTGGCAGCATCATGGTTTGGGCCTGCTTTTCTTCAGCAGGGACAGGGAAGATGGTTAAAATTGATGGGAAGATGGATGGAGCCAAATACAGGACCATTCTGGAAGAAAACCTGATGGAGTCTGCAAAAGACCTGAGACTGGGACGGAGATTTGTCTTCCAACAAGACAATGATCCAAAACATAAAGCAAAATCTACAATGGAATGGTTCAAAAATAAACATATCCAGGTGTTAGAATGGCCAAGTCAAAGTCCAGACCTGAATCCAATCGAGAATCTGTGGAAAGAACTGAAAACTGCTGTTCACAAATGCTCTCCATCCAACCTCACTGAGCTCAAGCTGTTTTGCAAGGAGGAATGGGAAAAAATGTCAGTCTCTCGATGTGCAAAACTGATAGAGACATACCCCAAGCGACTTACAGCTGTAATCGCAGCAAAAGGTGGCGCTACAAAGTATTAACTTAAGGGGGCTGAATAATTTTGCACGCCCAATTTTTCAGTTTTTGATTTGTTAAAAAAGTTTTAAATATCCAATAAATGTTGTTCCACTTCATGATTGTGTCCCACTTGTTGTTGATTCTTCACAAAAAAATACAGTTTTATATCTTTATGTTTGAAGCCTGAAATGTGGCAAAAGGTCGCAAAGTTCAAGGGGGCCGAATACTTTCGCAAGGCACTGTAGATATATGTTTTACCTGTACATACTGGTACCGTAGCTCCTTAACTCTGTCCTCATTCCTTTGGAATGGTACACGGTACAGCTGTTTCATACTCATCTGGTTTCTATGCAGCACCCTGTCGATGGTTGAGATGCTAACCGTATGGATGTTTTCAAAGACATCGTTGTCTTCTATAATGGTCCTTTGTATTTCCCTGAGTCTCATGGCATTGTTTGCTCGGACCATGGTGCAAATAGCCTCCTCCTGTTGAGGTGTGAAAAGGCGTCCTCTGCCACCGGTTTGAGGTAATCTTGCAGTCCCATGTGGGAAAAATGCAGTGACGCATCACACACTTTCACATAGACAAAAACTATGTGAACACACATTTTACTGTAAAACATACAGGTGGGGGCATGTAAGGTGCAGTATGTATCTGTATAGAGTATATTTCTGTATGCTGTGAAATACAAGTGGACTACTGTAATATGAAGCATTGTAGGAAGTATACAGTATACTGCTTCTATACAGTAACAGTGTACTGTACATTGGTGGACATACCTGTTCTCTCTTCGAAACGTTTAAACTATTGAGGACACGGTTGATCTCCCAATATTGGGCTGCACCCTTCGACCCGCCTCAGCCACTGTAAGGCCATGATTGACAACACGGTCTACAATAGTGGCCCTTATGTCATCAGATATGCGCCTATGTCCTTTTCTGCCTCTTCCTCTGTTTTGCCTTCCACAACGCATCCTTGCTCCTCTTCTTCCTCCTCTTCCTCCTCTTGGCTGTTGACCCTGTTCGTTTCCTGGTCCATCCATTATTGGAAAATTGCAACTCTGTGTTGTGGTCTGTCTATATATGCTTGCCAATTGATTCTTCATGAGATGCACCTTTGAGCAATTTAGACAACTGGTTGATTGTTGGTTGAACTAACACTTTACATTCCTTCATGAGTGAGGGTCAATTTCACCTGCACGATTCATCAATTCACGTTTTTGTACAAAAGGTCTAATAGAAATGTGTAAAACTATGCTTGACAGTTTATGACAAATAGTTCAACAATTTTGCATGTAATGGCTTATGCAAGGAACTAATGCCTAGATGTTTTGAGGGGTAAGACTATTCAACAGAGAACCATCTACTATATTTTGATCAACATGACATGAGCAATTGATAATGTGGAAAAAAGCTGACACTTGTACATTATCAATTGCAATTTGTTCAAAGGAATAAGAAATTGCTTTACAGTTTTTTTGGATTGCTTACACACTAAAATTAAAAGTAGTACACTATTATCAAAACCTTACACTCATGAAGCAAAACATCAGCCCATATCTGCACAACTATAAGCACATTGTCAACCTCACACTTGTTGCAAAACCATACACACAGTGATTTGCAAAACACTAAACACACTTAACATACATTACACACAAAAATCTATCATGAAGTCACGTCCTTGCAATACCAAAGCACTGACTGTCAAATTACCACACCGTCCAACCAATTGGTTCAACACAGTCATCAGGTGTGCAAACACTTGTTTGCTTAATTGTAGACACACCACTCAGGTGTATAAGCACTATAAAAAGCAGCAGGTGAGTTCATCAGTCTTCAAGCACAATGGAAAGAGTCAGAGAAAGAGGAGGAGGGGGAGGAGGAGGAGGAGAACAACAACAACAACAACAACAACAACAACAACAACAACAACAAGGAGGAGGAAGGGGAGGAAGAGGAAGACAAGAAGGTGCTCAAAGAGGACCGAATCTGACAAATGAGATCCGCGCAGTACAGCCAAATCTAAGCCGATATACAGTGGCAAGTGTGATGAGAACATTTAGACTGGAAAATAGGTATTGTAAAAATATCATCATATCAAAAACATCTGCACGGTTTCAGTAACTGCTTACAGTACTGTATTCTATGCACTATCAGCACTTCTGTTACCTTTTCCTGTGAAATTACTGTACTATTGTATACTGTTTTTTTTCTACGTAGGATTGAGGGTCAGGGACGACAAGGGGGAAGGCCTCCTATGTTCACAGAACAGCAAGAGAGGGAGATAGTAAACATGGTTTTGACCAACAATGCTATAACACTCAAGCAGCTCCAAGCTAACATTGTCAATAACCACGCCATTTTCAATGATATCCATCAGGTCTCAACATCAACACTGGCACGCATCCGAAAAAAAAAACATATTCAAATGAAGCAAATTTATTGAGTGCCTTTCGAGCGCAATTCCGAAAGGGTGAAACGACTGCGGCATGATTATGCAGAGGTATGTATTCACTTTACCAGTGTGATCTTGCATACTGTCTCATAATCTTTTACTGTACTGTAATATGTATACTAGATCTACACTGAACTACACAATTTTGCCTGACACTGTTTTTCAGAGTTTTACGAATGGATGGAGAGGAGATCCAGCATGAGTTCATTTACGTAGATGAGGCTGGGTTCAACCTGACGAGAACACGAAGGAGGGGAAGAAACATCATTGGCCACAGGGCTATAGTCAATGTCCCAGGGCAACGTGGGGGTAATATAACACACTGTGCAGCCATTACACAGAATGGGATCCTCCACCGCCATGCCCATATGGGCCCTTACAACACAGCACTCATACTTACATTCTTGGACCAATTGCACAACATAAGAGCAGCAAATCAAATCGATCATATGCAATACATTGTTGTCTGGGACAATGTGTCTTTCCACCGCTCTGCTCTGGTTCAGAACTGGTTTCAGCAACATCCACATTTCACCGTCCTACATCTTCCACCATACTCTCCATTCCTCAACCCTATAGAAGAGTTTTTCTCGGCATGGCGGTGGACGGTATATGATCTCCGTCTCCAGGCTGAGGTACCCCTCATCCAAGCCATGGAGGAGGCCTGTGACCAGATGGCGGTAGCAGCAATGCAAGAATGGATTCGTCATTCAAGACGTTTCTTTCCAAGGTGTCTTGCGAAATGACAACATTGCCTGTGATGTTGATGAAATTCTCTGGCCAGATCCAGCTAGGCGAAGAGACAATGTCTAGTTGTTGTTTTAAAAAAAAAAATTGAACTTACAATATGTAAAGTGACGTTTGGTTACAGTATTATGAATCTCCATGTCAACATTTTGGGCGTGTTGAGAAATAAATGAGTTTCTTCAGTCTGCAACATTGGTCTTGTGTAGTGTTTGGTGAATTTACATTATATTTGTACTTTGTTGATAGTAGCCTACTCTAATCATAGGGAAGTAGAAGTGCTAAAAGTGTTTTAGGTTTATCACAGCAGAGTGTAACTCGTGCAAACAGAGTATAGTAATGTGAAACGTGTGTGTTTCATATGGTAACAAAGTGTGGTTTTTAAAAAGAAGTGTATAGTTTTTACAAGAGTGTTTAATTTTGCAAAGGATCTGTAGTGTTTTGCTACTTGGGTGTGTGGTTGTGCTAATTGTGTGTAGTGTTTTGAAAACACGGGCCCTGTTTTGAAAATCGTGCTTAAGCAATCCAAAAAAACTGTAATGATGTGCACAAGTGACTAGATTTGGAATTTGTACAAGTAGTATCAAGAATTGCACTTTTGATCTAAGAAATGCACCAAAGCGACTGAGAAACTGTAACAGTACTGACTGCTCAATAGATTTTGACTGGTTGCAAGTTCATAGAATTACAGTATCACAGAGACAAAGGACAAGTTTGTGAGATGCAGGGTACAGTACTGTAAATAGGGGTACAAGGAGGAGGAAGAACAAAAAACAAAATTGCAAAGCAGAGTAGTAATTTCTGATCAATTTTGAGCTACTATGATAGAACATGTTTTCGTTCATCAAAAGACAATGACGGAAAAATATGTTTTTTTTAAGATAAATGTACTTCTCTGAGAATTGTATGTTTTGAACAATTTGTGTTCTATTTTTCAGTGTATTTACTGACTGCTTGAGAGTGTATATCATTTTGATCACTTTGTTTGTGATTTGAGAGCAGTGTTTGATTTTGAACACAGGTAAAACTGTTTTGAGGCAAATGTTTCATTTTGCAAGAGGAGTCGGAGGTTATGTAAATAGTGCTTGAAGATGAGGTTTTGTGTTTAGTGTTTTCAGGAAATGGAGCAAGGTTTCAGAAATTGTGTTTTAGCAATTGAGAAAAACTAATATGACATTTGAAATGTCTTTATTTTTGGAACTTTTGTAAATGTAATGTTTACTGTTAATTTTCTATTTATTTCACTTTTGTTTTATCTATTTCACTTGCTTTGGCAATGTCAATACATGTTTACCATGCCAATAAAGCCCCTTAGATTGAAAATAAATTGGAGAGAGAGGGAGGGAGAGAGAGGGGGAGAGACGGAGGGGGAGAGAGAGGGGGAGAGAGAGAGGGGGAGAGACAGAGAAAGAGAGAGAGAAAGTTTTGACTATTTATCTTTCTTTTCTGACAAATGGTGGTGAAAGCAGGCAATAAAACCACTTAACCCGTAGTGTTATAATGTGGTGATGCATGAGATTTGGCAGTTGGTAAAATATGCTGTCACCTTGCCATCAATTTCAAATTGGGGCTTGATACTCATCTAGCCAGAGAGGAAGTGCATTCCAGACACAGAGATGTTATCTTGCTCGACATCAGCATGATTCTTTTGGTAAATCTAGTATGATACTTCACAGTTCTTTCATGTCGTTGAAAGAGCTAGCGTATGCTTAGCTTCTAAAAGGCCCAGGTTTCAAAGCCATGAGGCAAAGTGAGAGGGCCTAAGAGTCAAAAAGGCTTAACAAAAATATACTTATCTAGATATAGCTTCTCAAGGTGTAACAGTTGTGAGTCCATTTGAAAGGTCAATGGAACCCATTACAAAGGCACAATGACTGGAATGATCTATCAGGAAGGAATACATGAGAGAGGTGGCTAACCCGAGAATTGACTTCCCACTTCTTGGAAGAAAAAGTACAAATGTTGAGGTTAATTCTAATCCCTCATACTCTCTCTCTCTCTCTCTCTCTCTCTCTCTCTCTCTCTCTCTCTCTCACACACACACACACACACACACACACACACACACACACACACTCCCCCTTCTCCAACACTGCAATATAACACAGCTTGCCATTGCCAGGTTTTTGTACAGTATGTCTTTATAATAACCAGCCTTCAAACAAACCCGCCATCTTGTGTTACATCCAGTAATCAGACGATCCAACGTGTGGGCCTTGTAATTATTACTACTCTTACTTATTGGTTATCATATATCAGACACCAAGCCATAAACACACTGTGGAGAACAATGGGAGAGCTTGCCACAGCTTGGGTTGACATTACTCTCCCAGAGACGCTGGCTGTCTGTGGTCGTTATGGGTGTAACAAGAGACACCTCTCACTTAAAGCACTACATCTGGTCGGCCATACTGCTTTTGACGGGGAGCATAATGGCATATTGTCGGAGGTCGGATGATGCATTTAACTCTTTGTTCATTCAGTCCCAATCCTCTACTGCTCTGATACCCTGGCCTTAGCTAAGTCTCACCGTATAGAATGAGGGGCCATCCCTTGTCGGTGAGGGTAGGGTAGAGTGCTCACTGAATGTTTGTGCACAGTTAGTTTCAGAACCATTTCAGTAGCAGGAAACATGTTGCCTAATTTACTGCAGTGGGTGAGTGCACAAGGTATGCACTAGTGCACTACTGCACTATTAATATTCGGAACTCTCATGAATTACAGTATTGGACTATTATTGTCCTGCTATTCTGTAACTGGTTCAGAGAATTGTAAGAGAATTGAAAGGAACAAATTCTTTCATCATCACAACCCATCTGTGTTCTCCATCTCTCAGTGATGTGGAAAGATAATGTTCTTTACAGCTCTGATGGTGGCAGGTAGACAAAATAAGTGAATGGCTGCCTATTCCTTGTCCTCCCCACTCCTCTCTCTCTGTCAGAGGGGAGGGAACACAGGCACTTAACGAGGTAGGCAAAACCCAGCACTTTTCCAAATCAAGGGACCCAGGCAGCACAGACAGGCTCCTCAGACGTATGGTAAGAATGTGAGGTGCCAAGCAAAGCAAATCTTTTTGAAGGATTTCAAAAATAAACGGGGGGGGTCTCAGTTCTATAAGAAGGATTCATTAAAAAGGTCCAAACAATAGCATTCAACCAAACTATGTCAAGAAACGTGCGATATCATTTACTGTAGAGAAAACTAAAGGAGATTTAATATAATCTCTCTAAAAACAGGGATTCTAATCCACAACCCCTGACTCTCATCTATCCTTTTAACCATGTCCAAAGTGAAAGGAAGAGAGAGAGAATGTGTGTGTGTTTGTGTGTGTGTGTGTTTGCAGAGTTATGCAATTCCTGTCCAATTGTGTGTCCGTGCATTCATTCATTTGTGTGTGTGTGCATGTGTGTGTGTAGTCTGTGACAGATATAGGTAATAAAGAGAGTTAGGAAAGGGAAGCCTGATGTTGACCTTTTCCCTTTTTGTTTTTGAAAGATGAACTTTCTGGCCATACACACGTGTACTCTCTCTGGTCCTGGGGGAGCAATGCAATGGAAAGCAATATTACTGTGTGGTCGCAGGCCTAATGTAAGGGAAGGGGGGGGGTGTTTTGAGGGATTGGATGGTTGTAAGGCGGTAAAGTGGGGGTCAGAAATGCTTTGGAAGAGTGTAAAGATAACTCTTCGAAGGGAGGCACACAAATGATATCAGGTAGTTTGTTGTTGACACTCGCAAACTTGGATTATTCACATTTCTGTGGACGGGTAACAGAAGAACAATGCCTGTTTGCCAAGGTCGAAATAACTGGAGAATATGTTATATTCTGCTTCCCGGGAATATGAGTTCCCTGCAGGCATTCTCCGTTACAGGGAATGCCAGGCTTGGTTAGATTTCACTTTGGGTCAGTGTGCAGGAGTAAACTACTACTGTGTTAAGGCTGAGGTGGAAGGACTACATTTGGACCAAGGACTACATGTAGCCAAGAAGGTCAGGTGTAGCTATTAAAGTAATAAGCAATATTCCTAAATCAATGTAAAACTAGCATTTGCCATCCCTCTTCACAAAATCTGTCATGTGCTGCTTGAAAACCCCCAGACATAGTAAAAACAATACATCTGAAATGAGCTTCTAGTTTCTAATATCTCCTCTGAAATACCTTTCTCTCCTTTGTGTTTTAGAATGAACCTGAGTTTTAGAGAAAAGGAGTAAAACATACACTGAGTGGACAAAACATTAGGAACACTTTCCTAATATTGAGTTGCACCCCATTTTGCCCTCAGAACAGCCTCAATTCGATGGGGCATGGACTCTACAAGGTGTCGAAAGCATTCCACAGGGACGCTGGCCATGTTGACTCCAATGCTTCCCACAGGGCGGCAGGTAGCCTGGCGGGTAGCAGCGTTGGGTCAGTAACCCCGAGCTGACAAGGTAAAAACCCTGCAAGTCAGTTAACCCACTGTTCCCCGGGCGCCGATGACGTGGATGTCGATTAAGGCAACCCCGCACCTCTTTGATTCAGAGGGGTTGGGTTAAATGCTGAAGACACATTTCAGTTGAATGCATTCAGTTGTACAACTGACTAGGTATCCCCTTTCCCTTTCCCAGTTGTGTCAAGTTGCCTGGATGTCCTTTGGGTGGTGGATCATTCTTGATACACTGGGAAACCAGCAGCATTGCAGTTCTTGACACACTCAAACCGGTGCACCTGGCACCTACCTACTACTATACCCCATTCGAAGGCAGTTAAATATCTTGCCCATTCAATCCATGTCTCAATTGTCTGAAGGCTTAACAATCCTTTAACCTGTCTCCTCCCTGTCATCTACACTGACTGAAGTGGATTTAACAGTTGACATCAATATGGAAACATAGCTTTCACCTGGATTCACCTGGTCAATCTATGTCATGGAATGAGCAAGTGTTCCTAATGTTTTGTGCACTCGGTGTACTATCAGAGTGGATGGAACGGTAAGTAAGTTATTTCCTTATCTTGTCCCTAACAGAATAGAGGCTACGTTTCTTCGCCCTCCCAGCCTTGCTGTGCTCAAGTCACCTCTGAGGAGCCGCAATCATCAGACAGCCAGTTCTATCCCACAAGTCTCTTAAATCACCGTCACGTCAAGGCTGTGAATAGCGGACCAATAAGCTCAATTAACACCCAAATACTCTGAATCCGTGCCCTTCTGGCCACCCGTCACCACCTTCCCGGGGTGGCTTCTCGGTTCTCAGCACATAAGAGAGCACCGCCAGCCCCCGGACCCTAGCCACAACTCCCCAGCCCCCTCCCCCATGTCACACACACAGCCCCCCTCAACGCCCTGGTCACACACACTGACACAGCCCACCTATTTATACATCACAACCTGGCAGCGTACATGGGAAAACAAGGCCACTCTACTATTTGTGTATGTCCAGTACTCCTTTTTCAATCATCACTTTGATGTCTAGGGAGATAAAAGGACATCAGGTGACTTCAGCTATATCTGAGGGTTTCTGTGTAGTGAAAGGTTGACAGACAGGCCAACAAGCCAATCACGTGGTGATTGAATTACATCATTTGCCCCCACTCCCTTCCTATTTGTGTAAAAGTCTGGAGGACTAGGCCATGGCAATCAATGCAATCAGTGTTCTCACAGATCCTGTGAAGGTCCTCAGAGTCTCCCTGAGTCTCCCTGAGTCTTACAGAAGAGGTACAATGGCATAGAGAAAGATACTGTATCAGTGTAACCTCACAGTGTAATCTCTCGTGGTTGTTGATAACTGTAGCCTAGCACCATCTCCAACTGGAGGAAAAGGGCAACAGTGTGGCAAGGGTGTAAAGGGGTAGAGGACAGAGGGAGAGGTCGGCTGGAAGACAAGCAGCGGGTGGGACGGCATCTATCTTTGAACCCCCTTCTCAACCCCCCCCCCCCCCCCCACACACTTCTGCCCCTTAAGGATTACCAGCAAGTTTGACAGGCCAAACAAGTCCTATTAATAAACTGTGTGTGTGTGTGCTTTGTGTGCACACACATTGTGTGAGGTGGAGGTTTGTATGTACATGTGCATGAGGAAGGGCTTGGTTACAGAGTCAAATGACATAGGGACCCATGATTTGTGCTCACGTGTTTCTATACTGGACTAGACTCTCAGGTCCTTACACTATCAATGGGGGTAGAGGGCACCTGCCACCAACATTTCCCGGACAGGAAAGTGGGCTGTTTCCAATCCATATCTTGAACCTTGAAACCTCATATTACAGAGTAACAACAGTAAGAGGATCAACATGCATGTACATCGTATGACTGAATGGCACATGGGCAGCATAGATTATTTTAATGAATATTATACAGTGCCTTCAGAAAGTATTCAGAAAATGATTCATACCCAATCACCTTTGGCAGCGATTACTAATGTGTTGCATTGGATTTGCCCCAAACATAACTTCTTTGTATTCAGGACAAAAAGTAAATTGCTTTGCAACATTTTTTGCAATATTACTTTAGTGTATGCATGTTTTGGAATATTTTTATTCTGTACAGGCTTCCTTCTTTTCACTCTGTCAATGAGGTTAGTATTGTGGAGTAACTACAATGTTGTTTATCCATACTTAGTTTTCTCCTATCACAGCCATTAAACTCCTGCTTTAAAGTCACCATTGGCCTCATGGTGAAATCCCTGAGGGGTTCGCTTCCTCTCCCTCAACTGAGTAAGAAAACATGCCTGTATGACAAAATCCTGGGAAACATGGGACCAGGGGCGATGAGGAACAGGGACTGGCTGAAGGAGGCCAGACAGAGCTTGCCGCAGAGTCTTATTCTGAGCACACACCGTGCATGCGGCAACGAAGGCTGAGACGTCAGGAACCATAGCGGGCCACCAGAAGCGTTGTCGGACGAAGGCCAGGGTTCGACGGGAGCCAGGGTGACAGGTAAGCCTGGAGGAATGAGCCCATTCCAGGACCTGAGATCGTCCCGAATCAGGCCCCCCCCCCAGGGGTCTCAATACCCCAGACAACTGAAGCCGCAAGACATGAGGTAGGAAGGATGGTGTCAGAGGGTGTGGCAGCAGGAACTGTACAGGCGAGAGAGGGCATCCGGCTTCACCGAGACATTCAACATTTTTATGGTCAGTCCACACCAAAAATGTTTGTTCCGCCCCTTATAGCCAGTGCCTCCACTTCTCCAGCGCAATCTTGACCGTCAGAAGTTCCGGATTCCGTACGTCATAGTTTCTCTCCGCAGAGTTGAGACGATGGGATAGGAAGGCACAGGGGTGAAGCTTTTGGTCCTGGACAGATCGCTGGGACAGGACGGCTCCCACTCCAGCGTCGGGAGCGCCCACCTCAACCACAAACTGACGGGACGGGTCCGGATGGATGAGGGTTGGATGAGGGTTGGGGCTAATCCACCACTGCTCTCACCTTTTCAGGATCCATCTGAACATTCCCCTCAGCGATGACGTATCCCAGAAAGGAGATAGTAGATCGGTGAAACTCGCACTTCAACTGGTTCTCCAGGAGGCGCTGAAGGACGTGTTCTTGGGCAGAATGGAGAAAACAAGGATGTCGTAGAGGTAGACAAACACAAAACGATTCAACATGTCACGGAGCACATTGTCGACCAGGGCCTGGAAAACAGCGGGAGTGATGGTGAGCCCAAACGGCATGACCAGGTACTCATAGTGTCCACTTTCAATGTTGAAGGCCGTCTTCCACTTGTCTCCTTCGCAAATCCAAACTAGGTGGTAGGCATTCTGAAGGTCCAACTTGGAAAATATGGTTGCCCCCTGGAGAGGAGTGGAGTTGTAGGGTGTAATGATTCTTAACAGTGATGTCATTGAAGCCCTGGTTGTCAATACATGGATGCAAGGTCTCAACTTTATTTTCCATAAAGAATAACAATGCGCCGGCAGGGGAGGCAGAAGGGCAAATGATCACCTACAAAAATAATATTTTGGGAAAAAATGAACTTTGGCTACCTACCTGGGAGTCTCGTGAGTGAAAACATCCGAAGTTCATCAAAGGTAAACGATTTAATTTGATTGCTTTTCTGATTTCCGTGACAAGGTTGCCTGCTGCTAGCAAGGCATAATGCTATGCTAGGCTATCGATAAACCTACACAAATGCTTGTCTAGCGTTGGCTGTAAAGCATATTTTTTAAATCTGAGATGACAGGGTGATTAACAAAAGGCTAAGCTGTGTCTCAATATATATATATATACTATATTTCATTTGTGATTTTCATGAATAGGAATATTTTCTAGGGATATTTATGTCCGTTGCGTTATGCTAATTCGTTTCAGGCGATGATTACGCTCCTGCATGCGGGTTTGGGAGTCAAAAGGTTTTAACTGACTTGCCTAGTTAAATAAAGGTTAAATAAAACATTTAAATAAAACCAGTTGGAGGACGTCCCGGGGGAGGCTGCGTCACCTTAAGGCATTGTGAGTGGCAGAACGGGCTCCAATCAATAATGGGCTTGTGCCTCTGGAGCCATGAAAATCCAAAAACAACAGGGATGTGGGGAGATTCAATGGGGAGAAGCTGTATGGACTCACTGTGATTGCCTGATACCCCCCAGATTAATGGGAACTGTGCTGTGTGTGACTCTGCCAATGGATCGTTCGTCCAGTGCTCTGGCATCCATGGGAACGGAGGAGTTGTGTGGGGATACCTAGCTATACCAGAGTAGTGTCCATAAAAATCTCATCAGCCCCAGAGTCAATGAGCACCCGGAGAGATTTAGACCAGTCACCCCACAACAGGATAACATGAAAATGATTTTTGTACCTTTATTTAAGTAGGCAAGTCAATTAAGAACAAATTCTTATTTTCAATGACGGCCTAGGAACAATGGGTTAACTCCCTTGTTCAGGGGCAGAACGACAGCTTTTTACCTTGTCAGCTCAGGGATTCAATCTTGCAACTTTTTGGTTACAAGTCCAACGCTCTAACCACTAGGCTACCTAATGAGAGTTAGAAAATTCCCAGTCTGGCCCACCAGCGTACCCATACTTTCTGATGAGCCGGGTGTTTTACTGGGTAGGTGGCTATGTAATGCCCTGCAGCACCACAATACAGACAATTGTTGGAGCTCAACCTACATGAACGTTCCTTAGGCGATAATCTAGCTCTGCCCAGTTGCCCGTCTCCGATGATTCCCGAGGGATCTCGAGTGGCTTCAGCTCCTCTCGGAAGTACAGACGTTGGGGACTTCTGGACCTCTTCGGAGATGAGCAAGCAGCAGCGGATGGGCAAGTGTAACCGAGACCAGACCTCCTCTCCCTCCTGCGTTCCCGTAGACGCCCATCAATCCTAATGGTTAAGGCAGTGAGGGAATCGAGGTCCAAAGGTAACTCCCGAGCTGCGAGCTCGTCTTTTATCTCCTCCAACAGTACCTGAAGGAAGGTATCGAACAGGGACTCCTGATTCCAGGCACTCTCGCCGGCCAGCGTGCGAAAATCTACTGAGTAGTCTGCCACACTACAGGAGTCTTGATGTAATCCAAGTAGTTTTCGGCTGCCTCTCTCCGGGATACCAGAGAATCGAACACCTTCCTCACCTCTGCCATGAAATCTCCCAGATGAAGGCAAATGGCGGATTGTTGCTCCCGTTGTGGCATGCTGCCTTAGAGATCGTCCACGGAATTGCTCCAGTAGCGTCTTGAAACGCTGGTCGTAACGTGCCGCCAGTGAATGGAGCCCTTCCATTAGGTTCTGAATTAGCTCCTCATGTTTTCCAATGGTGGATCCCTGCAGGGAGACAGCGAGACGGAGCCGGTCCGAGTCTGCTGGGTCAGTCAGGGCCAGTTAGTACTATAATGACACAGGGCGAGACCCAGACTCAGACACCGGAGGCAGATGGTTTGAGTCACTGATAATTATTGAAAAGGGGCAGGCCAGAGGCAGGTCGAGGACAGGCAGAAGTTCATAAACCAGGTCAGAGTCCAGAAGGTACAGGGCAGCAGGCAGGCTCGAGGTCAGGGCAGGCTGATTGGTCAGGCAGGTGGGCGGGTACAGTGTCAGGGCAGGCAAAGGGTCAGAACCGGGAGGACTAGAAAAACAGGAGCACGGAAAACACGCTGGTTGACTGGCAACAGACAGAAGACACTGGTATAAATGCACAGGGAATAACGGGAACAAACGGGAGACACCTGGTGGGGGGTCCATGAAACTTATTGTGTGACTTGTTAAGGAAATTGTTACTCCTGAACTTATTTAGGCTTGCTATAACAACGGGTTGAATACCTACTGACTCAAGACATTTCAGCTTGAATTTGCAACAATTTTGAAAAACACAAATCCACTTTGACAATATGAGGGTATGTGTGTTGGCTAGTGATACAAAAATCTAAACACAATCTATTTTAAATTCAAGCTGTAACACAGCAAAATGTGGAAAAGTCAAGTGGTGTGAATACTTTCTGAAGGCGCTGTAGTATAATACAGAATCTGTTTAGTTGGGTCTGTTTGTCATATGTCATATGTCTGAGTATAAAAGGCAACCATTTTGCATTGTCCAAACCTCTAGAACCACTGCATTCATCCTCCATTCGTTTCCCCTGCCATAATCAACACATGTGTCTGCCACAAGGCGCTGGTTGTGAGGTGTGTAAGGATAAACCTGGGCTTACTTGGGACAGCTAATAGGCTCATCCATCATGGAGAAATGAGACAGGCTCCCCGTCTCTCTTCTCCACCACTAGTCCTCCCCATCTCAAATCCGCCAGCCACTAGTCCGACTGCAGCCAACTAGTGTGCCCAAAAGTACATGCTTCAGGGGAATTTATTTGGAAGTTCTGGAAGTTCTGTTACCAGACCAGGGTGTCTTTCTTTCTTATTTTGAGTGAACAAGGGGGCCTTCATACTGAACATAATTTATCCAGTGTCTCGTTTCGGGGGGAAAACTCCAGAAATTAAGCGGAGGGAGAAAAAGGGTCACTGTGGTTTTGAAACCTCCAAACCTCAAGCCTCCCTGAGCACTGTATGCACGAAGCTAGAGGGTTTTGGGGGCTCCTATTCATTTCTTGCACCGCTTCGACGTGGATGAAAACAATAATCAATCAATGGAGCCATTAAGGGAACATTACACATTGTTCCCCTGCGCGATAATTTGTTGCCGGTGGAATTTGAACATTTTATATGCATCGTTTGAGGTGGTGACAGCTTGCTGTGAGATTATACAGGGTTTGTGTACTGTAAATCCTATTTGCACTGTCAGTAGCCATGAATATTCTGGACTTGAAAAACATATCTCCTCTTCTACATATGTTGAGCTGTAAGGAAAATACAAATTGGGTTGTGAGCAAAAGACACATTTCTGTTGTCTGCAAGATAATGGAAAGAAAAGTATTATTGTTCAGTGTTGCCGAGTGCTTGGACATGGGCCAAACATCTTCACTTTAGTAAGGGACACAACATGATTATGCTAGGATGAAAACACTCAGATTTATTACAATTTTACAAGCAGTTTGTGTGAACCTCTCATGACTCAAAGAACTGTGGTACAGTGTGTGCTCACATTTTGCTGTATCCAGAGGACCCAGTCTTGAGTTTTTCATGCTTCCACTAGTCTCTTAGACAAAGTGTTTAATCCCTTTGAGTACACGCACATCACACTCGCATCGGCAGACACATGCATGTAAACGCACGCACGCCGAGCGCACGCACAAGCACACACATAGACAGGATATGTATAACCCTCACACACACAAAATCTGACGAGGAAAAAGACCCCTTTGATTTGGTCCAAAGTGCTGTACCTAGAACTCTGCATGTTTTCCTTAAAGCAGGAAAATCATAAAAAGCCCAGGTTCCTAAATTACTGTCACTCAAAGGGCTCCTTTCTCCTTCTCTTCCACCTCTAGTCCCCAGCCCCCAGACTCTGAGTCTTTCCCCCTTTCCACCGGCAGCAATGGGGTCTTTCTCTTGTTCCTGGTGCTGGCGCTGTTGTATAAACACACAACCTCCCTCATACAAAGGCTCAATTCTTCTCCTTAATGTTTAAAAATGGATACAAAGAGAAACTTGTATGATAATTTTTAGCATATGGTGGTGGGGGCCAAGTCAGACAGTGTTATGCCTTGTTCTTAAAAAGTGTCAAAAAGTTTGGAGCAGAAGAAGTTTGTGTTTTATTCAAGACCAGGCCTATGTCATCTGAATAGAATCTGAGTCGCAGTTTGTGTTTCAACGTGCCTAGATATTTCAGGTTCGGGAAACTCTGCATCTCAGAGTCATATTCTTTGATTTGTGTTGACAGGGAATGGTAGATAGTGCTGCTACATCTAGTTTGGGTGACATGGAGGGAGGGAAACTTGGAGAAAACAAAAAAACAACTACAAAAACACAAAGATGAACAGAGTCACTATCCTGACGGGAAGTCTGACAGTCTATATTAACGTCTTCATCTTTGAGTCTCTGATATTTACGATGGTCCGGTTTTGATTTGATTTGTAGTATCGTAACGTTACCCAAAATACAGTATAGTATAACGGAGAGAATGCAGCCCAACCCAGGAGTTGGAACATGCCTGAGATGGCACTGATATCCCTCCTGCTATGTGATCGCCTGCTGATAGATTGTGGATCACTTTACAGACACTGTGCCTGCGAGCATTACCATAGAGCAACCACAGGCCTCCTCAGAGAAAGCTAGCAGAGAGCTAGCATCAACCATGGCTGCAGAGGTTAAGCGTAGGGCCAGCAGTTTTTCCAGTCCACATGACCTGACCAGGAAAGACTCTTAAACGTAGCCGAATACAGGCTGACTGCTTGAGCCCTGAAAACCAACCAAGGACAGGGATGAGACTAAAGATGGGCTGACACATAAAAAAAGGGTTAAAAGGATAATAATAAAAGGGTGAGTGAAATAAAAGTGATAAAATAACTAGAGACAACAAACACCTCAAGGTTTAATGTGAGACTAAATCAGTTCATTCTCTGAAGAGGAGAAATCCCTTGTTGACACACCACAACTTATATCTCTACCAAATATCCCAAATGAATATATTCCAATATTCCCGAATGTGGAACAATACACAGCGTTAACTGACGACTTTTGTGTTCGTTCCAAAGTATGGACACCTATGATTGGCAGCACACCCCCACCATTAATAAGGGTTTCATTCTTCTAGGTGTGAGAGTATAAAGCACACATTCAGTGGCAGCCAACGGACACAGGGTATTTTGGTTGCGTGGGGACATATAAAATCTACTTTCGACTGTTTCTTCTGTCCCAAAGCCTGCTGGATGCTTTCGTCTAGTCGCACCTCATCCTTGTCCTTCAACCCTGCTCCTGGAAAAAGTCAAACGTTTAATATGTGTACCTGAATTTCTTTCCTCTGACTTGTTCCAGCTAGTGTTTGTATGACTGATTATTGAAACCTCCACATCAAACCCACTATTGACAACCACAGTTACGACATAGAGGATTGCCACACAGACATTGCTATACAGAAAGCCTTTATTCAAGAACTTGTTTGTTTCCCTATGGCTAGTTATGCTGTAGTCCACTTATCTGCAGGACACTATATATACAGTACATAAATCTCTCATGCTTATAGAAAAGGCAGAACCCCTCGTCCCTCCACACACACACACACACACACACACACACACACACACACACACACACACACACACACACACACACACACACACACACACACACACACACACACACACACACACACACACACACACACACACACACACACACACAGAGAGAGAGAGAGATACACACAGACACACACACTTTCATCAAAGGAGAGGAAACTGCTGCACCGGCACAACATGGCCTCGCCTGTTCCTAAAACAAATCCATCATAAGCCATTGTAATTCAGAGGTGTCTTCATTTGGAAAGTCCCTTGAGCAGTGACCCCTCATGTTGAATGCGTCGAGGTGTTCAATCTGTTAGTAACTGTCTAACTAACCGCTCAGAGAACAGACCAGGGCTTTTTAAGGCGAGGGAGGTCTAGCGTAAAGCATGTAAGAGAGTTCCTCAGACCCTCATCCCCTCCTCCCATACACACCACCATAGAGGTAGAGGGAGATAGAGCACCCCTATAACATACTGTACAACACAGGAAGCAGATCTCAGAGATGACAGTGGGCTAAAAGGCTGCAGTTTCAGGTTTCCTTGGCGTAGCATTGCATATCATGGTCTGGTTTTCTACACGCATATTATACAGTAGACCTACAGTTTACAAAGAAAGTCTGGATACGCACCTGAGAGAAACAGAGAGCCAAAGAGTCAATGAGAGAGGAAGGGAAGCAAGACTTGCTCACATCCTGACCACTCTGTGTGTTAAGGTGACAGAGGTCAAGCTTATGACAGACTAAAGTGTCTATCCAATAGATATGTCACTCTGTGGTCTATGCTGTTTAGGTGAGTGGGCCCTACAGCTCCGTGTGTCTATGTTAAACCTTCCTGTCAGAGATAGGATCATATCAACGCTGCCCAATATTCAGTCACGGCTCAGGTTGTCATCAGGCCAGACACCCACTTCAGTCTAGACGAGTTAAACCCTCCTAACAGTATGGCTATACCAGAAGATATACTTTGTAGCAAGATCTCCCGTTGTCGGTACAGGATAAAAACAGCATGGTGGTTATAAGCCTATCCAGCACGGTGTCAAAGCTAATTTGCAAGACTCTCCTTCCACTGATTGGTTATCAAGTGGGCTCATTGCTGATCATAAAGTTGCTGATCATAAAGTTTGACAAACTGTGGTCGCCTGGTCTCTTGTCGCCAATGGTTAAATCGCTCAAAGACTCCTTGTGTCTCCGCCTTCCATTGAAATGTAGTGTATAGTACCTTTCTGTACTGTTAGTATGATCACTTCAAGTAGTTTCTGGCAGAGCTGTACTGTAAGTGCTACGTATGGCTGAGAGAAAACTCCATACAGAGACATCTGTGTATCTCAGTTAAGGAGATTATATGTCGCTGCGCAGGCTGGAGACTTTTACAGAGTCCGAATACCTAATTTGCTTCCTTGGGTGTTTTGTCCTGGCTGGAGGTATGCCCGGGCTCCTTTGATTTACTACACGTGTCCTACCCATTTCCTCTGCCGTGGGATTGGCTGCGCCCAAGGCCGGGATATCCGACCAATCAGAGCCATGGGCGGGAGAGCGTCAGGGGCCGTCAGCCAATCAGTGGCCAAAAGTGGAGCAGGTCATGCTGGGAAACGCGGTTCCTCTAGGTGAGATTGGAGTTCTAATAAAGCTCTAGTATGTCTGAGAGCAGGAAGGCTGAGCTCCAGAGGGGGACTCAATCTGTCAGGGCCTATCAGCGGCGCCCTAAAGCATGGCGATGGCTGCATTCCTAATGGCCCACAGGGGCAACGTTTGTTACAGAGTGATGCTGAGAGGAGATTTGCTACTGCCTCTCCTGGGTTGCTCTCCTCCACTCAGAGGAAGGCCTGCAGATCCTTCCACAAACAGCATGGCGATGTGTTAATACACATTTGTCTATTTTGTTAAGGGTTGGATGAATGGTTAATTACATATAAAAGTAAGTGAGGTTCTATCATACAATTATAACCCAAACTGGCTAATCATTACAAGGAAAGGTCATGTTGATTTACATTGTATACAGGCCATAGGGTAGCCACACGAATAACGGTTAACAAGGGTAACAGTAAATGGGCCTTTACTAATTTTCTAAATGATGGATCTCTATGGCAAGATGCAACATTCATCCATGTTTCTTCAAAATCTGTCCAGGGCTGTCAGAGATATTGCGTGTGACAAAAGAACGGAGACAGATCCACAGTCCCCGCCCCGATTTCATCCTGGGGGACAATAACTTGTGAAAGAGAGAACATGTTGATAATATGTGTGGTGGTAATTTGCAGTGTTGCATACAGTCACACAACACTACCTTGAGGGTGGCAACAGACTGACATCAGACAAGACTCTCCTTAATGTGCCACACCCACTCCTTCAATACAGTATGTTCCTCTAGGGAACCAATATCCTTCAATGGGTTCCACTATGCGCTAAATGTAAAGAGGAGCCTATCAGCTTACCCGGATCTCACAGAGTCCTTTCTCCCTTTGGCCAATAAAGGCCACTTTATACAGCTGCGAAGCCTTGACCCTTTGCTGTGGAAATGTCAAACACTGCCTGCTCTCAGCACAGCACACATGTATGCTCTGCCTGGCCGCAGTGTGTGTGTGTGTGTGTGTGTGTGTGTGTGTGTGTGTGTGTGTGTGTCGGCATCTCATGCCCTCCCTGGCCATAAGGGACACAGGCCCTCTCACACATTCCCACCACTCAGACATCTATGGGAGGCCTAGTGGTCCCTTCTAATGGATGCTAATGCATTCAGAATGGAACAGTGCTTCAGGAAGCAGATTTTTCTGTAACTTTTAGCCTAATCTACTTCATGTACGATGATACTAATGTTTAAACTAAGCGTTCGACCTCTAAATCTTCATATAATTGCACTGAGATGAGTTAAAGCTAGTTTGGGCTTGGCCCGGATGGAGAGACCTCCGCAGGACATATGTGACCCCGTTCCAGAATCTATTTGCACAGGATTAACCTGCTGATCTGTGATAAAGTGCTCAACTGTTTTCCACACACTGCACATTCTGCCCACAAGGGCATAGGAAAGGACAGAGAGAGAGAATGAGAGAGAGAGAGTGACAGAGAGTAAGAGAGAGAAAGAGTGGCACTGAGTGAGAGAGCGAGGCAGACAGAGTGCGAGAAGCGAGTGTGATGGCAGCGAAAGCGAGTGAGAGAAGGAAGGGGAACAAAGAGCATATTGTCAGCAAGGGGTGCTAATCGTCTCCCCTCGGGCTGCCAGAGACAACAGGTGAGAGCAGTTTGACTCCCTGCAGGCTCCATGAATCTGTCAAAGGGGGGCTGGAGGCGCCTTGGGCCCACACTGGATGGGAGAGGAGGGCCTGTCCGATGCCAACCCAAACGGCAAATGAGAAAATAGGCCATCAAAGGCTGCTTTCAGAGGTGCCAAGGCCGGGGCATATGTGTGTGTGTGTATGTGTGTGTATAGTGAGCGGGGAAGGTAAGTTTGTGCGTGTGTGGGTTGTGTTTACGTGCATGCATGTGTGACCATGCCCAAGTGATCCATCCAGAACACCTTTTATTCCAACTTCTCAGCCAAGAAACCCATTAAGATGTCCTTGTCACAACAATACCTGGAATATGGCAGTGAAGGAATGGTGTTATGTTATAAATGGCTGTGAAAGCACATACTTATTATGTGATAATGGCTTGACAAAGCATGTGACTAGAGCTGCTGTCTGGAGAATGCCCTCTTCTAAGAGGCATGGATGGTGACTTTATGGGAGTTGTAGTGGAAAAGAGGCACAGTGGAAAAGAGCACAGGACCAAATAATGTTCTGCAGGACACGAAGAGTCAACTATGCATGCTGGGATAAACATAGGAAGGGAAGCCAACAGACCAAGTCCAGTAACATCTGGGCTCTGTGTGTGTGTGTGTGTGTGTGTGTGTGTGTGTGTGTGTGTGTGTGTGTGTGTGTGTGTGTGTGTGTGTGTGTGTGTGTGTGTGTGTGTGTGTGTGTGTGTGTGTGTGTGTGTGTGTGTGTGTGTGTGTGTGTGTGTGTGTGGTTTCTCATCACCATTATCATTATCATATAAAATGGTCTAATGTATATGTCTTCATTTATCTGTAGAGCTCACTACTGTGTCTTTGCTTGCCTTCGCATGTAAAATGTCAACCAACAGAACTATAAATATGAGAGATTAAATTACACATAGTTTAGATATGTGGTATTGGTATGTTACCAGTTAAAGTATTTACAACAGGCGTTCGGCTACAGTGATTGAAAAGGCAACTTGAGCTCAGTCGGACTCGGAACTTAAATACCAACTGATCGACAGTCTTATTGAGACGGCACCACAGAGCCCAAAGTAGTGATTCTTAAATTAGTATGTCTGTCAAAAAAAAAAACCCTGAGGGCAGTGCACTGCAACTGACCTCTCAACTGTAAACTTAACAGGGGACTGAGGATTAGACCTGGGTTCAAATAGAATTTGAAATCATTTCAAATACTTTATCTGAGCTTTATTGAGCATTCCTGGCTTAACAACCTAGTAGATTATTAGCCAAAATGTCAAACCCCGCCCACATGGCACTAATGGCAGGCTACAGAAAATGCTCAAAGTATTTGAACGGCTTCAAATAGTTTTTGAATCCAGGTCTGGGGCACGATACTGCACTGTCTTAAAGGGTGGTTGAGGATCATCAACTTTGGCCTACTTGCTTTCAACCGTGGGCATGGAAAACAGCTCAGAGATGGGATGAAATCTAATTGAGCACAGAAAATCTGTAGTTACAGATGAAGACTTTTACAAAACGTATTAATTGAATTTCCATCAAATTTCCTGAATGGACTGGGATTGAATTGAAAGTGAAATAGATCTGTGTATTTCCACTGTGAGGCTGCCTGGGTCATGGGTATACAGTGTTAGGTTAAGTGAGGCATAGACAGGTGAGGGGACAGGATCTGAGTGCACACGCGCGCACACACACACACACACACGCACACGCACACACATTGGGAAGTTAAGTGAGGTATGGACAGGTGAGATATGCACACACTGCGATGGCCTTGGATCCAGTCCAGACTGCCTGCTGTGCCAACCATCAGTCACATTACTATGGCAAAAAAGAATGCACTAAAGCACCACATAATTAGATTACAACTGGATACACTCTTAGAGACACGTAGCACCTGACAACTTATATTACTGTGTGTTATGGTTATGGGAAACAGATCCAACAGGGAGGAATCTTACCTGCGTCCAAGACACTATTACTATCCCTCACGTACGCACACACGGACACGCACCTACACACACACATGCACACACACACACACACACACACACACACACACACACACACACACACACACACACACACACACACACACACACACACACACACACACACACACTTAACCGCCAAAGAATGCTCTGCTAGTAACCCCAGAGGTTGCATTTAAGTACATTAACACATGCACTATCATTTCTCAGCACTCAGGAAAAGGAGTATATGTCGTAAAATGTTTCCTTAATACCGTATCTCTATCATTATATATCCTCTCTCACTCTTTTGATGTGTTGTTCCTCTGCCACCCTACAGTCTGGAGGCAAGACACTGCAGTAAGCGGTACACTGCAGTCCACTCAGATTTCAGGATGCAATAACTTTTGATGAGCTCCAACCTACCCGTTTCCTTGGGATTTGGTGCTTGTAAGTGACAGGTGATGGTGGCAGAAGGAGGATGTAATTTCGGACATTAGTAGAGAGAGGATGCAGTGTGTGTGTGTGTGTGTGTGTATGTGTGTGTGTGTGTGTGTGTGTGTGTGTATTTGTGTTTATTCTGTGACTCCCAGGCCTGCTACTCCTATCTCCTCCCCACCCTGGCAGGGGTCTCTGGGGTCTGGCTCCATGGATACACCATACTGAGCCTCTGAGAGGAAGCACGTCAAACACAGACACCATGTTTCTGTTGGACGGCACGGAGGACTTCACTTATTTGTAGAAATGTGAAAAATTCGAGCAATGAAGCTGGAGAAATTGAATGTAAACCAAAAGCTAAACAGTTCCCCTGTGGTAAAGTAAACTAACTGGAGTGTCAGACAGGGAGCCATGACCAGCCCTCTTCCTCCTCATCCTCCCACGCGATTGGCCTGGGCTCTCCTTTGCTCTCCCTCTGGACAGACAATAGGCTCTGTGTCTACTGTTCAGCCATTTCTCACCTGTACTACACGCTCATGTGCATATTATACACACACACACATGTGCATATTATACACACACACACATGTGCATATTATACACACACACGCATGTGCATATTATACACACACACGGGGCAAACACAGACACACACAAACATGCACACTGATTCCTCAGGAGGAAAATGGGGTTATATCACACGCGTGATAACACGTTAATCCTAAAGACAAGCATGTACTAAACACATATCCCAAATTACACCCTGTCCCACTTTGATCTTCAATACCCAGTGCCACAACAGAGGTAACAAGTGTGTGTCTGTCTAAGTGTGTATGTCTAAGTGTGTGTGTGTGTGTGTGTGTGTGTGTGTGTGTGTGTGTGTGTGTGTGTGTGTGTGTGTGTGTGTGTGTGTGTGTGTGTGTGTGTGTGTGTGTGTGTAGGACAGGAGTGTGTGCATGTGGAGGCTGAGGTTGCAGCAGGGCCGCGTTGGAAGGCCACAGTTGCACTCCTTGCTCTGAAAGACCCTGGGACTAAACATTGGCTGAAGGTCGTAGGCGCCTGGTAAAAACATGTTCCACGAGACCTGACGACGGGTTGATGTTGTCAACAAGTCGTCCACAGATGACTCCCTCATCTGCCATTACGTGTGATGAGGCTCTGGTTGTGTCTTGGGTTTCCATCTAAACCCCTTCTAATCCCACAACAGACACCCGCCAACAGAACATCTCAGTCCTGTTAGGTCGCCTCTCTCAGGATTTAGCACCGCACATGTTTATGTCCCACACATTCAAAACCTGTTCACAAATGTGTCTGTGTTTTGCCAAACTGTAAGACTTACACGCCAGAGTTTGTGTATCAATCCATTAGTAAATGATATTTATCAGATTAAAAATGGAGCCCTGGCAGTAATATGTTATGTAAACATAAACTGCTGGACATCTGATCTGAGTGTTGAATGGGGGAAGATAGATGGAATTAGTTTATGGTAGATGATATCTGTATTGTGAGTATTGAGGCAGTTGGAGGTGAATTCGCTAGGGCAAAAGACTGTGACATTAAGCATACTGGCTCTCAAATCAAGTGGGAGAAATTCAGGCAGAGAAAAGGGGCCCTTGAGGTTGAATTTAAACTGATTTTACACAGATTATACAGGGAAATAAAAAAACATTTTCAAATAAATATATAAAAATCCTTCATTATTTCTTTGATTTTCTACAATTTCCTATTGCACATATCACCTTTCCATTCAGCATTCACATACCACAAGCATCCCCAATCCCTTAAAAAAAAAGAAATAGAGATTTACATTTTAAAATTACAAATCAAATGTCACTTCGAGAAGCTCAACGTAACAAAGACACAAGCACAAAACAGGACCAGCTTTTGATTTAACATTCTTCTGAGATCCATTCAACTCCTACACAGACTATAATAAACTGTCCATACAGACACTGAAATCCTCAATGATCATCTCGGTTTCTCAATTCTATTAACATACTTAATTAGTAAGGTGCATTATGATGTGCACACATTCTTAAAGGCCCAGTGCAGTCAAAATGATGTTTTTCCTGTGTTTTGTGTCATATTGTACAACAGCTGATGAAACTAACACAATTTGATCAGTGTTATTTCCTGATAGTTGCTTGTTGAAAATACAATCGACACAGGACCTAATTAGCAGGTTTGCAAAGGCAGGAGTTTTGGCTTTCCCGGTGACATCACCAGGCGATAAAATTCACCAATAACAAAGAGAGTTCCAAACCTCTCTGCCAATGACAGCTAATTTTCAGTTTTCCCCTCCCCACTCAGACCCCTCCCAGACAACTTGAGAAATAGTAATTTGCTAAAATGAAGGTTTTTGTCAATTTTAATGTAATACTATTACAGCTGTTACCCAGAAATAATTTGATATTGATATATACACATCTGCATTGGGCCTTTAAATGTAACTAATGGGTGAAAATAAGCTAGCATATACATTGTTATAGTGCACTTGAAATAAAACCTACATAATACTATTAAAAATAGCTTATGAGACTGAACACAGTGACATCCATTTTATATTTATTTATACATTTGTTAAAATATGGTTTGGGAGTTTGTTGGTCATTGGGATAGACTTGTGAAGGAGTGAGAGTTAATGCTCTCTAAGGCTTTAAGAGTCAAAGCATTGCAATCCAATAAAACCACAACTCACAAGAAAATGAACAGGAGATCTTACCATATGCATTTTAAAAAGGCAAGATGTTACATGCAGGTCAATACAGAGAAGAAGGTTTTGTGAATATCCACATATCTAGATATCTGAGGACACCTTGTGGTAGAAGCCTGCTACTGCAACTATGCCAGTGCCTGTAAAGCACAGTTCCCATTCTGGCTCTGGTCTAGCTATTTGCTGTTGATTATACCACAGACACTGACTCTGCTCAATGATACAGGCAAAATGACCTATAGCTCCTTATCGATTGCTGATATCATCGTAAGTGCTGTGGTTTATCATGATCATTACAATGTAGGAGAGCAGGAAGAATCATATCCACAAAAAAAGGTGTGAAATGGTGGAAATACGTTCCTTGACCTGACCCTGGATTTTACTGCCACCCTGGATTTTACTGCCACACCTTTTTTTTGTGGATATGATTATCGTCACAATGTTCTTAATGAGATAGCTTTGAAAATTACAAAAGTCCTAACTATAGTATAGAGGAGCTTTTATAAAAGCGTGCAGGATTTAGATTTCTTCTCCTCGTCGTCATATCCAGGGGCCGACTCTTTCCTGTTGGGGTCGTTCAGCTCGTCAAAAAGTCCGCTGTCAATCATTTCCTGTTGCCAAGCAATGGGCACTGCCCCCGTGTTGAATTCCTTGAAGAATTTGTCATCTTTGTCGTCAAACACAATGCCCTTGATCTCTGAGAAGTCTTTGATGTCCCCCGTGTCTTTGGCGTAGACCACGTTGGGCTTGGGAACCCAGGGTGGGTCGATCAGCCCCGCCTCCAGTCGAGGGAAGTTAATGCTCTTGAACCACTCATGCTTCCTTGGGTCTTCGTTCCTGGATGAGAGAAACACGCTGAAGTCAGAGAAATATACATTCCCCCCAAGTCCACCTGACCTGATACCTAGAACCAGGTGTTTTTCCTGAACATGTGACCTGACCAGAAAAACCTCTAGAGGGCCCTAGAGTTGTTCCTGGTTCGCCCATGTACTCAGGAATATCTCTGGGCCGAAACTGCGGTCAATTCTTACTTGGTCCTGCATCCCAGACGCTCGTCAATTTTCTTCTTGAGGAAGAGGTCGATGATGGCCTTGGTGCCCTCGTCAAAGTTCTTGTGCTCGTACTTGCATTCATCCTCGAGGGTGCGCCGTGCCACCTCCTCCTTCTGCACCTTCTCCTTATAGTCCTTGAAGGGCAGGCGAGCTGCTACCATCTCGTAGATACTGCAGCCCAGTGCCCACCAGTCCACTGACATCCGGTAAGGCTCTTTCTTCAGGATCTCTGGGGCCATGTAGCCACTTGTGCCAGCCTGAGGAGAGGGAAGACGGTAGGAGGAGAGGAGGGGAGAGGAGGGAGATGTGATGACAGAGAAGGAAACAGAGAAAGAGAAGTGAGGGTTTGCTTAGGCCTAGTTCTAGGGTTCCATACCATAGCAACAAAATGTTCAGTGTTATATCAACTGTGGACTACAGCACAATACTTCACATAGTTGAGCTAATCAGTGGCATAGCACAACTTTTGATTGATTGATTAATTGATTCAAGCCTTACATATGCCAATCTACCCTTATGCTCACCATGCCCCTAATCAGGGACTTTATATCCCTGAATTCTACCAAAGCTCTTTCGTAACATCAGCACCACATGCCTGCACCAGGTTTCCCCTGCACTAGCCTCCAGTAAGCCCTCTATCCTGGCCATGTCCTGACCTGAGCCCCCCCCCTAATACAGGTAACGAGTGGAGGACAGAGGAGCCTCTTAAAGAAGAAGTTACAGGTCTGTGAGAGCCATAAATCTTGCTTGTTTGTAGGTGACCAAATACTTATTTTCCACCATAATTTGCAAATAAATTCATTAAAAATCCTACAATGTGATTCTCTGGATTTTTTTTCTCATTTTGTCTGTCATAGTTGAAGTGTACCTATGATGAAAATTACAGGCCTCTCTCATCTTTTTAAGTGGGAGAACTTGCACAATTAGTGGCTGACTAAATACTTTTTTGCCCCACTGTACATAATGCTGGAAGGGCAGTGTACAGTCAGTCATTCCCAAGATAGTACATTGGTAAAAGTCAGTGACAAATATCATAGCTGGGCTTGGTTAAAACCCTGGATGGGAGACCAAAGCCTAGCTGTAGACAGATCAAATCTCCAGTAAGAGGTGCTGCCCAGCCTAATGTTATTTTTCTGATAGTGGACATAACGTTGAAGATCTGACGTTGTTTTAAAGCTACAAATTCAACATATTTTACACATGGTTTGTCTATGTTGAAATTTTGTTACCATGATGACATAATCCCGTGGTTGAAATGTCACCCTCAAAACAACAGTTGATTACTTTTTTTCAAAATCTAATGTATTTTCCACATAGATTCTACATCAAAATTTACAAATTATGTTGAAACAACATTGATTCAACAAGTTTATGCCCAGTGGGATGGTAATAATGTAAAACCCTGGTTATGGATAGATCCCTAACCATGGATAAATACTTATCAATAATACCATGTCATCTCACCCTACTCTAAAACAAATTCAGTCATTGTTGTTAATGTACAGTCAGTAAACAACAAGGATGACGAGTTCATCTCAGCCTATCAGAGCCCTTACCTTTTGATTTATGGTCTTTTCGCCAGGGAGCTCCACGGCCAACCCCAGATCCGAGAGTCGACATTGGCCGAAGCTATCCAGTAGCACGTTCTCTGGCTTCATGTCTCTGTATGCTATATCCATGGAGTGCAGGTGGAGGATTCCTGTGGTGACCTGTGCAATGTAGTAATTGATGCGGTCTATTTCTAGGCCTTTTTCGCCAATGTTGTAGATGTGGTACCGGAGGTCGCCGCCATTCATCAGGGTCATGACGAGACACAGGTGGGTCTTAGTGTCGTAGGCATAGGACAGGTTCACCAGGAAAAGGCTGTTGACCTTCTCCAGGATCTGTTTCTCCAGTAGTGCCATGCCTTCACCATTCTTCTGCTTCAGACGCTTCTTGCACAGCTTTTTGCAGGCGTACATCTGGCCTGAGTTCTTCACCTGCACGGCACACACCTATGCAGAGAGAGAGAGGGACTGAAACTAATATGTCTGAGAAATGTATGATAAGATCCCCAAGCTATCACATAACCCAGCTAGCACAAAACATTCAGAGAACCATATGTTTCTTAGAGCTTGGTGAGAGCATGGTTGTCCTATGGTTATTTAGCATACAACCTTCCCACAACTTTATGGGAATGGTGCAGGATTGATGCTTGGCTTTGGAACATTCTCAGCACATTTAATGGTCGACTATGGGCACAAAAAATGATCCAACTCCGCCTTTCAACATTTTTAAGCAGAATTGGGATGTGCCTTTGGTGATTTGTCGATGTGTCATTCAGTTTTTTTTTGTTGCACAAAGCGACCGCTGTAGCTAGTTCGTTAGCTAAGCTAGCCACTTCAGCTTGCCAGGAACTCCTCCAGTGTGTGTTGAGGTCATTTCACAGAATTTGTTTTTGGACGGAAGTTGTAGATATTGGTAAGAAATGGCATTTCTCTGTACTGTAGCGCCAGCTGTGCCACCAGAGACCCTGGGTCCGCGCCCAGGCTCTGTCGCAACCGGCCGCGACCGGGAGGTCCGTGGGGCATGCACAATTGGCCTAGCGTCGTCCGGGATACGGGGGGGCTTGGCCGGTAGGGATATCCTTGTCTCATCGCGCACCAGCGACTCCTGTGGCAGGCCGGGTGCAGTGCACGCTAACCAAGGTTGCCAGGTGCACGGTGTTTCCTCCGACACATTGGTGCGGCTGGCTTCCGGGTTGGATGCGCGCTGTGTTAACAAGCAGTGCGGCTTGGTTGGGTTGTGTATCGGAGGACGCATGACTTTCAACCTTCGTCTCTCCTGAGCCCTTACGGGAGTTGTAGTGATGAGACAAGATAGTAGCTACCAAAAACAATTGGATACCACGAAATTGGGGAGAAAAAGGGGTCAAATTTTTTAAAATAAAGAAGAAAAAAATAAACGGCATTCCATGTAAACTTGTAGCCAAATATCTTATTCATTCATTTTGTTTTAAGCTTTAAATGACCTGGTAGGATGGTGCATTGATCAGTTATGCAGATTAAAGACGTTAATTTTAGCATTTTTGCCCAAAGTCAACCTTTAAGGAACTTGACAAAAAATATATTTTCTTGGTATTTCATTGCTTTAACAGAATGTTTCCTAAAAGTTCAAACATGGCAAAATTTAATTAAAATGTTGGTAATGTTCTAAGCACGTTCTCCAACTGGTTTGACATTGGGAAGTTTCTCAAATAGTTCAGAGAACGTTAAGAAACAACGTTCTCCTGGGGGAATATTAGTACTTCAACATAATGTTTCCTACAGGTTTCATCATGGTTCTATTTAAAGTCATGTTCTCACATTGTTCTGAGAAGGTTAAGAAACAATGTTCTTCTGTGGGAGTTTCAGTAATACAGCATAACGTTTCCTACAGGATTCAAGTTCTCAAATTGTTCCAAGAACGTTAAGAAAACTTTCCATAAAAACCACAAGAAAATATTAGTAATGTTCAGAGAACATTCAAAGAATGTTATTTAAAATATATATTCCATTCTCAGAACGTTAAGAAAACTTTCCATAAAAACCACAAGATAAATTTAGTAACATTCAGGGAACATTATAAGAATGTTATTTAAAAACATATACATTCCGTTCTCAGCATCAACAAAAACCCACGCCCACTAATTGTCCACACCTGAACTTAATGAGTGCTTGTTTCCTTTGAAATGGGGTATCTTTGAATAGATTTAAACAGCTTTGTATGAGTTCAAAAAAACATGGCATGCTAGCTCTATCCTGGTGGCACAGTAGACTAATTCCATGGACAGAGAACAGAAGAATCTCATTGATGCCGTGCCACAATAAAACATAAACGTGTTTGTATGATTAATGCCTAAGGAAAGGAATTTCCATGTGCTCCCGTCTGTGCTTGGAGACCAAAAACGTTAATCCAAACTAAGCTAGCAGTGTTATTAAAAGTGTTATTGACTGTGACCGGGAGTCCCATAGGGCGGCGCACAATTGGCCCAGCGTCGTCCAGGTTAGGGGAGAGTTTGGCCGGGGGGACTGTACTTGGCTCATCACACTCGTGACTACTTGTGGCGGGCCGGGCGCCTGCAGGCTGACTTTGGTCGTCAGTTGAACAGTGTTACCTCCGACACATTGGTGCAGCTGGCTTCCGGGTTAAGCGGAAGGGTGTTAAGAAGCGTGTGTTGGAGGGTCATGTTTCGAAGGACCTTCCCCTCTCCCGAGCCCTTTGGGGAGATGCAGCGATGAGACAAGATTGTAATCGGAACGCAATTGGATATCACGAAACTGGGAAGAAAAATGGGGTAAAATATAAATAATATTCTTGAAACATAATTAATAAACTAATAATTAACTATAATTAATAGTTAATAAAACCTCCCAGGAAAACTTTCATGTAACCATAGTAAAACATTCTCAGAAGCTCCCTGCAACCTAAAAATGTACGTTCTCAAAAAAACCATTGTTTACCGGTCAGGAAACTTATGGCTTCGTTCTCAGAACAAATTGCAAACAAAAACATAACATTTCCACAACTTCCAAGGAACCAAATGTGTTAGCTGGGCAGTATGTAGTTAGATGAGGTACAAACAATTATCATTTTTAGGGACTTCTTTATCATCCCTCATCATTAGTATTTGTACCATTCCAATTCTCACTGTAACTGTTGCATAACCTTAGAAACAGTGCTAAAACAGTGTTCAAGTTTACATTTTACAACTGTAATATTTCACTACTGTTGTCAGTTAGGCAGCTGCACTGTAAACTTTTTGATGACTTACCTCTCCAAAGCCTCCCTTTCCAAGGGTCCTGAACTCATGAAAATACTTTGCAGTGATTTTCTGTTTCTCGTACTCTTTCCACTGCAGGAACTTGTCAAAGTTAGGGCTGGTCTGGTACTCTGTGAAGGGCTTTTCCTTCAGGTACTCCCGTGTGGCATCCTTCACCTTGCCCATCATCACCTCTTCAAAATCCTTGTCCGACACGGCCTTGCACTTGTCCGCTACCTCTCCTGTCAGGTAGGACAGGAAGCTCTTGGAGTCAGCCTTGCAGAACTTGTTGATGATGTTCGTCCTCGCCTTATCTTTGCCAGCGCCTTCCGCCAGATCCCAGTCGATTAACTCGTCCAGGAACTCTGCAGCTGCCACGTACTGCGGGTTAGACTCCAGGAGGAACTGCCGGAAGAACTTCTTCCCTATGGGCTGCCTCTCGCAGAGCATCTCAAATTCTTTCCCCACTGCGGCGCGGATGGACACGCACTGTTCTGGCTTGGGCAGGGACAGGCTGCGCCGCCTCTTCCTCATCTCCTTTTCGTCGCCCCCCTTAAGGTAGGCCGTGTTCGCCACCAGATTATCCAATCCCCCCATGTCACACATGTTGGCTGCTGCTGTGTTGGGTTGTCCCTCCTACACCGTGTGGCTGAGCAGGGAGCTAAGGCTACTAAGGTGCTGGAAGGGGGTGCTAAGAATATGTTCTTTCCCTGTAGTGTGTCCAATTCTCTCCAGGTCCCTGGTGTGACTGAGCAGCTCCGACATCTGCGCCACACCAGAAGACATTCTCTGACTCAATCACGTAATGCTTCATCTAGAATTAAAAAGCACAAGGGATTTTCTCTTAAGTGTTTGTGTGCTCATTCATGGGCGCTGCTCACGGAAAGGAACTTATGTGGTTTCTTACTTAAGAAGCTTTTGTCGGTCTATATTTAGCAAGCTGCCAACTTAGATGGGGACAATGCCAGCATAACTGTAGTGAGGTTGCTGGCCTCGCTGTCATAATATTATGGCTAGAAAGACGTAAACAAAGAGTTAAAGGCTACACATTGAGGCGATGAGAGACTATTAATTAAGTTTGTGAAGACAATGTCTGGTTTAGGAGATGAATGGATGTAATAACAGACATAGGCCTGCGCTACTGTGTATTCAATTCTGTCAAGAAGTAGTGAAAGATCTCCCTAGAATAATCACTTTAGCTACAGGCTATTTCTATTCAGTTATGAGAAGAGAACACATTCATCTACACAGACTCTATTAGACTTGTAATAGAAAAGCATTTTTCCTTATTATCATATTCTGCTTTTTGAGATGTCTAGTAAAGGTTAGGCCACAGGTCAGGATTTAGGCAGAACAACAAAGATTGTTGCTACGCCGAGCTATAGTCCTGACCTGGGATTGGGGGCAAAGCTAAATAAGCAACAGAGAGCTGCATTTAGTGAGCCCTAAACATAGCCCATAGACAGCACGATAGGCAAGATCAGTGCCAAGTATAGTAGCCTAAAACCATGAGGAGTAACAAAGTCTGATAAAACATGCAGGTAAGCTGGGTCCATTTAAAGTTCTGTTGTGTCAAAAGGGGTGTGCTTCGGCTGATGAGCAGAAGACGGGCAGGATTATAACTTTATTTTATGCTGTATATACAGCGCCTCCGGAAAGTCCACCTTTCCCACATTTTGTTATGTTACAGCCTTATTCTAAAATGGATTACAAAAAAAATCTATACACAATACCCCATAATGACAGAGCAAAAAACAGGATTTTTAGAAATGTTTGCAAAAAGATTTACAAATTAAAAACAGACCCTTTGCTATGAAACTCGAAATTGAGCTCAGGTGCATCCTGTTTTTATTGATCACCCTTGAGATGTTTCTACAACTCGATTGGAGTCCACCTGTGGTAAATTCAATTGATTGGACATGAAAAGGCACACACCTGTCTATATAAGGTCCCTGACAGTGCATGTCAGAGTAAAAACAAAGCCATGAGGTTGAAGGAATTGTCCATAGAGCTCTGAGACAGGATTGTGTCGAGGCACAGATTTGGGGAAGGGTACCCGTACATTTCTACAGCATTGAAGGTTCCCAATAACATAGTGGCCTCCATCATTCTTAAAAGGAGAAGTTTGGAACCACCAAGACTCTTCATAAAGTTGGCCACCCGGCCAAACTGAGCAATCAGGGGAGAAGGGCCTTGGTCAGAGAGGTGACCAAGAACCCGATGGTCACGCTGACAGAGCTCTAAAGTTCCTCTGTGGAGATGGGAGAACTTTCCAGAAAGACAACCACCTCTGCAGCACTCAACCAATCAGGCCTTTATGGTAGAATGGCCAGACAGAAGCCACTCCTCAGTCTGATGAAATCAAGATTGATCTCTTTGGCCTGAATACCAAGCGTCACGTCTGGAGGAAACTTAACACCATCCCTACGGTGAAGCATGGTGGTGGCAGCATCATGATGTGGAGATGTTTTTCAGCGGCAGGGACTAGAAGACTAGTCAGGATCGAGGTAAAGAGGAACGGAGAAAAGTACAGAGATCCTTAATGAAAACCTGCTCCAGGACCTCAGACTGGGGCAAAGGTTCACCTTCCAACAGTACAACGCCCCTGAACACACAGCCAAGACACCACGGGAGTGGCTTCGGGACAAGTCTCTGAATGTCCTTGAGTGGGCCAGCCAGAGCCTGAACTTGAACCCGATTGAACATCTCTGGAGAGACCTGAAAATAGCTGTGCAGCGACACTCCCCATCCAACCTGACAAAGCTTGAGGATCTCCAGAGAAGAATGGGAGAATCTCCCCAAATACAGGTATGCCAAGCTTGTTGCATCATACTCAAGGCTGTAATCGCTGCCAAATGTGCTTCAACAAAGTACTGAGTAAAGGGTCTGAATACTTATGTAAATATTTCCAATTACAGTTTTTACTTAATTAGTACAATTTCTAGAACTGTTTTTTGATTTGTCATTATGGGGTATTGTGTGTAGATTTTTTTTGTAATCCATTTTAGAATAAGGCTGTAACATAACAAAATGTGGGAAAGGTGGACTTTCCTGAGGCGCTGTATATACAGCATAAAATAAAGTTATAATCCTGCCCGTCTTCTGCTCATCAGCCGGGAAAGTAGGGAAAAAAACGATTTAATCCATTTTAGAAGAAGGCTGTAACATAACAAAATGTGAAAAAGTCAAGGGGTCTGGATACTTTCCGAAGGCACTGTACATTTACAGTATCAAAGTGAAACCTGTTTTTATTTTCCATCATGTTTTCGCACTGTATACACATCACCTCAGCTATTATGCAACACAGGTCTTGTTTCATATCTTCGTGCACTCAGTTGGTAGAGCATGGCACTTGCAACACCGGGGTTGTGGGTTCAATTCCCACAGGGGACCAGTACATAAATGTATGCACTCACTACTTACGGTAAGTCGCTCTGGATAAGAGTGTCTGTAAAATGGAAACTCCTTGTATCCAAAACAGCTTCTGTAACTTTGCTGATTGAGACTGAGTTGGCATGTATATTTAATTGTCCAACAGTTTTCATCTAAGGAGCATGACATGTTCAAATGTAGGAAAGGTGTGTTTGTATAGAGTGGGAATTGATACAGGTCTAATTTTCAATGGAAACTACTGGGTGTAACATTCCTACACAACATACAGGGCTGCTTGTAACCATAGAGAAGATGAGTAAGGAAAATGTTTTCAAACTTTGGCTGTTGCCATGCAAATATCCATCGAAACCTTTGCCAAACCATTCATGCGTTTCAAATTAAATGCATGTTATGATATAAGCAGTATATAATATTTCAAGTTGAACGTACGATTATTTCATCATTTGAACGTGACTATTCTTATGGACGTGTGACTTGTCTAATTGGCATGTATTATGCAATTATAATGCCCCAATTATGCAATCTGGGAAGTTCTCTGGCTAAATACAGTCCCTGCAGCACCATGGATCCAAACCCCAAAAGCCTACACATGGTGCCGAGACAATCGTAGATATTCTGTAATCATTCTCTTGATTAGAAGGTGAAGTATGAAATGTGCTCTTACAGGTAGCAAGGAAGGCAGACACCTCATGGTCTGAGTTCAGACTTCATCTAACCATAAACCATCACATTAAAATGCTAAAGGAAGAAATAACAAAGCTATGCTTAGACTTTTTAATAACCAACTTTTTTCTCACAAAAAAAAGTTAACCATGACACCAAGCGCAGCAACTATCCTCAGTTCTTCAGCATTGCCCTGCACCTGCCGACATTTCCATCGAAGAGTGGGGCAAGGACATCTTCACCAAGATATTGGCCATTCAATCTATATCTTAGCATTGAAGAAATGACAGCAGCAAGCACACACAATGTACATAGAAGGTTGCAGTATTGAGTTCGGTCTCCTGTCCAAACTTGCAGTGGAAGGATGGGGAAGTTAGAGGCACTTCATTTGCCGATTCTTTGCACGACCCAGTCCTGCTGGCACAGTGGGCAGCGATTGTTCTGCTTCACCCAGAGAGACATGCAGCAATTGTGGAAAGAGTGGTTGCACTCTCCCCATACCACTGAAAGAGGGGAGACAGAAGCAGACTATGAAATGGTGTGCTACATGGTATTTTCAAATGCAGCATGTCAGCAGAAGAGCTGAATAGATGGTAAAGCATATTGGTACACACAAAACCAATATGTTTTATCCTAATGCATACACAGGACAAATTCTGCTTTACCAAGGTTTAGATAAAGCCAGTGTATCACATTTTAACCCAATATACCAGACTAGGAACTCAGGTATATCTGTCACATGCACATCTGCTGTGAGACCAGTAGGAGTTTTCGCCAAGTTCAGGATCTATAAAATGAGTATCCAGGTTTCACCCAACACTGGAGCAGACACAGGGTCATACTGGTCTGATAACACCAAACTATACTGTTTGGTGTTATACACATGTTGGGCTAAGACGTTTAAAGTGGCTTACCGACACAGTCCTCTTGTTTATTTTCAGCCTGACACCGCAAGCATGCATCTGTGGAGAGATGGTACATATCAAGGAAACCTTGCTAACTAGCTACTTAACGTTAAACTGGTGCACAGCCGTCGCTGACCATTCCTGATTTGTGACACATGGACTGATACAGCTGGCTAGCAATTATGTCCTACCAGGCAATGACTTGGGCCATGTTTTCAGAATTCTAACGTTAACCTCCTAGTGTTAGCTTATTAGCAAGCTAACATTAGTTGTCTATTTGCTAGCTAGGTACGAGTTAACAAACTAAGCTCTCCAAATAGGAAGCGTTCTCAGTCTGTCTGCCCATGATGATGATGATGATGATGGACAGCTCTTAATCAGTTTAGATAACTGACTGACCACTAAGCTTTTGTATTTAGCTTGTTGTTAGCTAGCTTAATGCTCATCAAGAGTTGGCTATGGGTGTAACACACAAACTTACCCATAACTTGGACCCTACAGATGGCGCATGTATCGCACTCCACATCCCAGCTCCACATTGCAACAGCATTCCATTTCTTGAGAGAAAACATCTTGTCACTGCTCGATTTTGACCCAGAAGTAGAGCTGTGAGAGTGAACTAAACCCGGCTCTTCACCGTCTTCCATCTCTGCAATAAACTAGCTAACAGCAAAGCAAAATGGACGAAAGAAGCTAGCTAGCTCGTCAGTGGAGTTTGGATGTTTTAATCAGCAGAGCAAACAAACCAGGGGGCGGTCGTGCGCTATAACACATCTGCAGTACTACCAAACGAACAGATGGCAGAGCCAAAGATTAAAAAGTAGCCTACTGTGAATGAAGGTAAAACTCGTCTTCTTTTCTTCTGCTTCTGGGGATTTTATGTGGCGGTTGGCAACCAACTTTATGGTGCATTACCACCATCAACTGGACTGGAGTGTGGACTAGAGACAGTGAAAGTCTAATCCTACCCAATAATCTCGTATCCCTAAAGAAACGAAATACACGATTGAATACTACATCGCCTGAAGATTTCCCCAGCAGTTCACTTAATTCTGGCTCTTCAAACCCATTACTCCTCAAATCTAATTACAATCGCTCCCTTTCTCTCATATTTCTGGCATGGAAATAGAACATGTTCCACTTTCTCCATCTCCTCCTGACAATGATCACATCTCCCAGTCGGATGTTTCCCCACCACTTCCAATGTACTATTTAGCCTTGTGTGTCCCAGTCTCATCCTTGTGATGACACTTTCCTCCCTTCTCTCTCGGCCCGAGGACCTTTTCCTGGATCTTATACGTGTCTTCCCTTTACTCTCCCTGTTCCACAACTCTTGCCACTTATTTTCAACCACTGTTCTTATTAATCTCTCGGCTTACACTTTACTGATGGACAGTTCCGTCTCAACATTGGGATAACATTCTCCTCCTCATTCCCCTCTACTCACACATGAGCTGGTACCCAGAGGAACATCACAAATACCCCATCTTTTGCAACACTGCAAAATGTCATACAATATGTCCTGTTTGCTCTGAGACACACATTAATTTAAACTCATCAGTGCTGCACAGGAGTCAGAGTAGATGACTACTCTGTCTGGCCTCACCAACAGTGGCCATAAACTCCATTGTGTGAACAGATAAATTATCCGTTGCTCTTTTTGTTACTGCCAGCTTACACTCAGGAACACTAAAAGCTGCACCTGTCCTCCTTGTTTTAGGGTCCTTAGATCCATCTGTGAATATATTTAAGAAAGCATAGTATTGTGTCCTTAAATGTTCACTTACAACTGAATCTACTCCTTAACATGTCTTACCCTCTCAAGCAAACCTAGATCTATCACTGGTTGAGGGAGAAACCAAGGTGGGATGGCAGAAAGAACCACAGAGGGGCTAAACTCCCTCCCAAACAACCCCATCTCTCTCGCCATGCAGTTGCCTATCCACCCAAAACTTTATTCAGATTTCATTCATGTTCCCAGCACTCTAGGAGCACCTTTTTGTTGTAGGATGTGTAACCATATGTCCTTGTAGATTTACCCAATATGTCATGGATAAAATCTAATCCAATCACATTTTATTTGTCACATGCGCCGAATACAACATTTGTAGTAGACCTTACTGTGAAATGCTTACTTACAAGCCCTTAACCAACAATGCAATTCAAGAGTTAGGAAAATATTTACTAACTAAACTAAAGTACAAAGTAACACAATAAAATAACAATAATGAGGCTATTTACAGGGGGTACCGGTACCGAGTCAATGTGTGGGGGTACAGGTTAGTCGAGGTCATTTGTACATGTAGGTCCGGGTTTGGCCGGGGTAGGCCATCATTGTAGAAAAATAATTGTTAATTGTTCTTAACTGATTTAAATAAAGGTTTTAAAAAGGGATGAGTAAAGTGACTATGCGTAGATAATAGACAGTGCGTAGCAGCAGTGAAAAAGCAAAGGGGGGGTGGGGGGTCAATGTGTATATAGTCCGGGTGGAGCTTTGTGGGCACTATGGTGTTGAACGCTGAGCTGTAATCAATGAACAGCATTCTCACATAGGCGTTCCTTTTGTCCAGGTGGGAGAGGTCAGTGTGGATTGCGATTGAGATTGCGTCGTCTGTGGATCTGTTGGGGCGGTATGAGAATCGTAGTGGGTCTAGGGTTTCTGGGATGATGGTGTTGATGTGAGTCATGACCAGCTTTTCAAAGCACTTCATGGCTACCGACGTGAGTGCTACGGGCCGGTAATCATTCATAATTTAGGCAGGTTACCTTTGCGTCCTTGGGCACAGGGACTATGGAGGTCTGCTTGAAACATGTAGATATTACAGACTCGGTCAGAGAGAGGTTGAAAATGTAAGTGAAGACACTTGCCAGTTGGTCAACTCATGCTTTGAGTACACGTCCTGGTAATCCCTCTGGTCCCGTGGCTTTGTGAATGTTGACTTGTTTAACGGTCTTGCTCACATCGGCTACGGAGAGCGTGATCACACAGTCCTCCTGAACAGCTGGTGCTCCCATGCATTCTTCAGTGTTGCTGGCCTCGACGTGAGCATAAAAGGCATTTAGCTCGTCTGGTAGGCTCGCACCACTGGGCAGCTCCCTGTTGTGCTTCCCTTTGTAGTCCGTAATAGTTTTCAAGCCCTGCCACATCAGACAAGTGTCAAAGCAGGTGTAGTAGGATTCAATCTTAATCCTGTATTTACACTTTGCCTGTTTGATGGTTTTTCTGAGGGTGTAGCGGGATTTCTTATAAGCGTCCGGATTAGTGTCCCGCTCCTTGAAAGCAGCAGGTCTAGCCTTTAGCTTGATGCAGATGTTGCCTGTAATCCATGGCTTCTGGTTGGGATATGTACGTACGGTCACTGTGGGGACGACGTCGTCGTTGCACTTATTGATGAAGCCGGTGACTGAGGTGGTATACTCCCCAATGCCATTGGCTGAATCCCTGAACATATTCCAGTCTGTACTAGCAAAACAGGAGTGCCGCTTCTGGGTGAGCATTTTCTTGTTTGCCTATGGCTTTATACAGCTTGTTGAGTGCGGTCTTAGTGCCAGCATCGGTTTGTGGTGGTAAATAGATGGATACAAATAATATAGATGAGAACTCTCTTGGTAGATACTGTGGTCAACAGCTTATCATGAGGTACTCTACCTCAGGCGAACAATACCTCAAGACTTCTTTAATATTAGACATTGCGCACCAGCTGTTATTGCCAAATAGACACGCACCCCCGTCTCTCCTCTTCCCAGATGTAGCTTGTAACTTACACACATTTGATGAATATAAAACATCTTACATATGTTACCAACAAATTCGGAATCTTCCCTAACAAGCTTCTCTGCCAATACGCTATCGTCCTGTAGCTTGAAGGACTAGTAGAGTCTTTCCCAGGTTTACCTATTGCCATCACTACCGCCTGCTTCCAACTTCCAGGCAGTTTCCCCTCCTGCCTCACCTTAATGTAAAGGCCCAGTACTTTCCCCATTGCAGTGTAACTGAGACGAGCCATCATGATATTACCCATGTCATCCTTACCAGCAGATGTTACCCCAGCTTTAGCTAATGCTCTCTTCATCTCAGTCAATGTGTAAAAGGGTTATTCAATGTATCCCCCACCATCTCTCTCTGATCCAGGACCCCCAGATGTTCTCCTCTGACCCTCTCTCTCACATTCTGACCCTCTTCTGTCAGATTATTTGAGCTGTGCACCTTTACAAATGCCTGGGCTAACATCTCTGCCTTCTCCATCTCTCACTGCAACAACCTCCCCACTTTTAAGAACAGGGAGATCCCAATTTCTTCTGTCCCCACTCATCTTCTTAATCATCCCCCATACCTCTCCCACAGGAGTGGTCCTGCCTATGTTTCCACAGAACCGGCTCCAATACTCACACTTAGCTGTCCTAATGATCCTCCTTACTACCTCTTGTGCTTGTTTATACTGAATCAGGTGCTGGTAATTACGGGACCGTTTCAACATCCTGAAAGCTCTGTTCCTACCCCTCACTGCTTCTCCCCCCTGTACACATAGGAATCACCTGCCTTGTGGCCCCAACTATTGCTCTTCTTATTCCAGCATTGACAGTTTCTATATCTGAATTTAGGTAAAACTCTTCACTGTAGGTCTCCTCAAGTAGCTTTGAAAAGGTAGCAGATGCTCTTATTGTTTATTGTGCACTCTTCTGTTCTGGCTATTTTGCTGTGTGTTTTGTATGTTATACGCTACTGTTGCTCAGTTGCACTTTTGCAACAAAAAAACATAAACAGAAGGCAATCAACTGCAATCTCACCCCCCCCCAAAAAAAACTCCAGCCTGATGCACATATGTACAGTATGTGCCATAAGCCAATTGATTATTTTCCCAAACATAGCATGACTAGGAATGTTGATGTACAGCTGAGTCAGGTCTTGAGTTCACAGGGTGGTATACTTGAGGCAATCGCACCCCATCATCCTTCAAGTCTTCTACTCAAATCGCAGAGTACCACAGGACTCTGTCGTGCACTGTGCTTTTGAAGTCTCCCGTTGCCTCGGTCCCTTGAGACCCCTCGATGGACTTCTTCCCATAGAGTTTCACTCATTCATTTGCCTTTAGCCTAGAATGAATAATAAAGAAGTATAAAAGTACATGGTATGTGACATTTACTTAAAACATGGTGTACGTGTACTCACATCCTACTAGTGAGAGGGTAATACAAATAAACTGTTTGAAGAACAGAAATGGCCTTAATCTGGGTTGGGGAAACCAGCCCAGAATCTAAAGATTTAACAGGTGAACAATCAGTGCTCTCAGCAAGATTTAAATCATGCATATAGAACAATGTAAATACCAGCAACACAATACAAATATGTCACAGCAGAACAGAGACATGCCATACCTTCTGGGGTGCATGTACACAAACAAAAAAAAGAGCACCCCCCCCCCCAAAAAATCTGCAACCCATGGTCTCTTTGAGCAATTATTATAAGAAGAGGGGAAAGCAGCACAATCTGATGAGTAAAGTAACTATTCTCAACTGGAATAAATGCAACACTCATTAGGTAGGTAGGTAAAGCCCCGCATTATCTCAACTCACTGGTCACCATAGCAGCACCCACCCATAGCACGCGCTCTAGCAGGTATATCTCACTGGTCACCCCCAAAGCCAATTCTTCCTTTGGCCGCCTTTCCTTCCAGTTCTCTGCTGCCAATGACTGGAACGAACTGCAAAAATCTCTGAAGCTGGAGACTCTTACCTCCCTCACTAGCTTTAAGCACCAGCTGTCAGAGCAGCTCACAGAAAGAAATAAGCTTTTCAAAGACAATGACAAAATTTACGGGCAGATGAACCATCAGATCACCTTTTATTAACACAAGGGTATTTGAGTAATATTGTACCTGTACATAGCTCATCTGTAAATAGCCCATCCAATCTACCTCATCCCAATACTGTATTAATTTATTTATCTTGCTTATTTGCACCCCAGTAGCTCTACTTGCACATTCATCTTCTGCACATCCTACCATTCCAGTGTTTAATTGCTATATTGTAATTACTTCGCCACCATGGCCTATTTATTACTTTACCTCTCTTATCCTACCTCATTTGCACATGCTGTATATAGACTTTTATACTGTATTATTGACTGTATGTTTGTTTATTCCATGTGTGACTCTGTGTTGTTGTATGTGTCGAACTGTTTTGCTTTATCTTGGCCAGGTCGCAGTTGTAAATTAGAACTTGTTCTCAACTAGCCTACCTGGTTAAATAAAGGGGAAATAAAAATAAATCAAATAAAATTAACAATGACCAACACATTTCCAGTCAAAATAGAAGATTATAAGAAATACTGTAGCCTACGATTACTATATACAACCCAACTCCATTTGTTGCCACTGTCATGTATCCCAGTGGATTTCAAATGTTTTGACCCACGACAACAAAAAAAGAGTTGTACAACACTTGCGACCCCCAAACACGCACACGCAAACATGCCCACACAATTGCTGAGCAAATGTAGCCTGCCATTACAGCCATAAACGGTGATGCATTTAAAAAAACGCAAGAAACAGTTTTACACCTGCATTGGGAGCTGAACGTCATTCATGTTAGCAGACAATATTAACTGGGGATATACACTGAGTATACCAAACAGGAACACCTTCCTAATATTGAGTTGCACCCCCCATGTTGACCCATGTTGACTCCAATGCTTCCCACAGTTGTGTGAAGTTGGCTGGATGTCCTTTGGGTGGTGGACCATTCTTGAGACACACAGGAAACTGTTGTGTGGAAAAACCCAGCAGTGTTGCAGTTCTTGACACAAACAGGTGCGCCTGGCACCTACTACCATACCCCATTTATAGGCCCTTACATTTTTTGCCTTGCCCATTTCACCCTCTGAATGACAAACATACCCAATCAATGTCTCAAGGCTTAAACATCCCTCTTTAACCTGTCTCCTCCCCTTCATCTACACTGATTGAAGTGGATTTAACAAGGGACATCAATAAGGGATCATAGCTTTCACCTGGATATGGAAAGAGCAGGTGTTCTTAATGTTTTGTATGCTCAGTGTAGGCCTATCATGTTACTTCTCTGGAGTCCAGAGCAAACAAAATAATATGGCCAACTGTTAGTGCAGGATTGGATTGAAAGCATGTTCTCTCTGCACCGCGGCCATCACTTTGGGGGACAGCCTGCCTGCAGAGTGCTCATTACCAGCTGAGTAGCGCTGTTATTCCTCGTACATATCGTGATAACTTTGCCCAAATATCTTCATCCCATATTAAAGGCAGTGGGATGTTACAGCTGCTTATCGTTCTACATATAGCCAGTAGCCACCCAAACTAGGCCTATCTGGAGAATTAAAATGATCAATCAAATCGCCAGGTAACGATGACAAACGTATGCCTACTCTGTTTTTGGCAGGCCAACAAGTTATTTCTGGTCACTAATCTGGATATGCGCACCCAGTACTGATGACTGGTCGTTGGACAACAATCAAGACACTCAACTTTTTGGTTCTGAAGCATGGATGAGAATTTAACAACGGTTTAATTTTAAAAAAGGACATACATTTTTGGTGAAATTATACCACCACCGTAAAGGACACTGGAAGGGCAAAGGGGCATGTGCTCTGCACAGGTAGAGCCCTATCTGTGCACGTGCCTGCAGCAGAAGCCTTCGATTGATATAAGTGTACAGATTCTATCCATGTGCTGCAGCTGGGGCCATAAGAAATAACACATTGGAGAAATGCTCTGGGAATAGGGGCCATTTGCAGAGCATACTATGAGTGCCCTGAGAATGCTTAATCTCCAGCTGTTGGAAGAAAAAAGTATAGCTGGATTGCAACAAGAACATACCAGATTAATTGCATCAGACATTTGATGTCCTGTAAGAACACTAGAGTGGAGTGGAGGTCAATTGGTTTTAGTGTTCTTGGAGCACAGAGGAGTGCACCTAGTGTAGAGATGCAGATGATTGCAGAGCGGGGTGGAAGGATAGAGGGGGGAAATACAAATGGATGCAGTTAAGGTCTTCAGGCTAGACCCTGAATGATGCTGTTTGTTTTGTTCCTCTGGATCTCTCCAGATGAGCAACATGAGGACCAGCCAAAAAGACCTGGGTTGGTTTGTTTGGACAGGATTCCGGAGGATTTAAGGATGATCCCGCTGCTTTCCGGAGGAGGGGCAGGGAACAGGATGCAGCGGCTGCAAAACTCCCCAGAACACATGAGTACTGTTTACACCAAACCTCTCTGTCATGGGATATACAGTGGGGAGAACAAGTATTTTATACACTGCCGATTTTGCAGGTTTTCTTACTTACAAAGCATGTAGAGGTCTGTAGTTTTTTTTATCATAGGTACACTTCAACTGTGAGAGACGGAATCTAAAACAAAAATCCAGAAAATCACATTATGATTAAGTAATTAATTTGAATTTTATTGCATGACATAAGTCTTTGATACATCAGAAAAGCAGAACTTAATATTTGGTACAGAAACCTTTGTTTGCAATTACAGAGATCATACGTTTCCTGTAGTTCTTGACCAGGTTTGCACACACTGCAGCAGGGATTTTGGCCCACTCCTCCATACAGACCTTCTCCAGATCCTTCAGGTTTCGGGGCTGTCGCTGGGCAATACAGACTTTCAGCTCCCTCCAAAGATTTTCTATTGGGTTCAGGTCTGGAGACTGGCTAGGCCACTCCAGGACCTTCAGATGCTTCTTATGGAGCCACTCCTTAGTTGCCCTGGCTGTGTGTTTTGGGTCGTTGTCATGCTGGAAGACCCAGCCACGACCCATCTTCAATGCTCTTACTGAGGGAAGGAGGTTGTTGGCCAAGATCTTGCGATACATGGCCCCATCCATCCTCCCCTCAATACGGTGCAGTCGTCCTGTCCCCTTTGCAGAAAAGCATCCCCAAAGAATGATGTTTCCACCTCCATGCTTCACGGTTGGGATGGTGTTCTTGGTTGTACTCATCCTTCTTCTTCCTCCAAAAATGGCGCGTGGAGTTTAGACCAAAAAGCTATATTTTTGTCTCATCAGACCACATGACCTTCTCCCATTCCTCCTCTGGATAATCCAGATGGTCATTGGCAAACTTCAGATGGGCTAATGGTTTTCTTTGAGACTTTGGTCGCAACTCTCTTCAGGTCATTGACCAGGTCCTGCCATGTAGTTCTGGGCTGATCCCTCACCTTCCTCATGATCATTGATGCCCCACGAGGTGAGATCTTGCATGGAGCCCCAGACTGAGGGTGATTGACCGTCATCTTGATACTTCTTCCATTTTCTAATAATTGCACCAACAGTTGTTGCCTTCTCACCAAGCTGCTTGCCTATTGTCCTGTAGCCCATCCCAGCCTTGTGCAGGTCTACAATTTTATCCCTGATGTCCTTACACAGCTGTCTGGTCTTGGCCATTGTGGAGAGGTTGGAGTCTGTTTGATTGAGTGTGTGGACAGGTGTCTTTTATACAGGTAACGAGTTGCAAACAGGTGCAGTTAATACAGGTAATGAGTGGAGAACAGGAGGGCTTCTTAAAGAAAAACTAACAGGTCTGTGAGAGCCGGAATTCTTACTGGTTGGTAGGTGATCAAATACTTATGTCATGCAATAAAATGCTAATTAATTACCTAAAAATCATACAATGTGATTTTCTGGATTTTTGTTATAGATTCCGTCTCTCACAGTTGAAGTGTACCTATGATAAAAATTACAGACCTCTACATGCTTTGTAAGTAGGAAACACTGCCGATTTGGCAGGTTTATCAAATACTTGTTCTCCCCACTTTATTTGCATGCTATTTGTCTATTGAAGAAAAAATAACACAAGCAACAGAGTACAACCAGAGCATAAAAAAAGTAGCATTAAGTGGACAAAAGAAGAAGAAACACCTGCAACCTTTCACTGCAACCTGTTGAGAGGGAATACTATTCATTGGGTGTGACAGACAGTTCCTGTAGTGAAGCCTCTCTCTCTAACATAAAGGTGTATTATAAAGGTTTTGTCAAATTTCAGCCAGTGGTTTAGAAATTAGCGCTCACGAGCTAAAACAGGTCCCCGAAAATTGTGCACAATTGTGTACAACGTCATCCATTTCGTATATACAGTATGTTATGTCCTGCAAAAAAAAAGGGATTTTATACTAAACAAAAACATTATCGCAACATGCAACAATTTCAAAGATTGGACTGAGTTACAGTTCATATGAGGAAATCAGTCAATTTAAATAAATTCATTAGGCCCTAATCTATTGATTTCACATGACTGGGAATACAGATATGCATCTGTTGGTCACATACACCTTTAAAAACATGGGCCTCACAATGGGCCTCAGGATCTCGTCACTGTATTTCTGTTCATTCAAATTGCCATAGATAAAATGCAATTGTGTTTGTTGTCTAGCTTATGCCTGCCCATACCATAACCCCACTGCCACCATGGGGCACTCTGTTCCCATCATTCCATCATTGACATCAGCAAACTGTTCATCCACACAACACCATACACGTGGTCTGCGGTTGTGAGTCTGGTTAGACGTACTGCAAATTCTCTAAAATGATGTTGGAGGCGGCTTATGGTAGAGAAATTAATGTTCAATTCTCAGACGATAGCTCTGGTGGACATTCCTGCAGTCAGCATGCCAATTGCACACTCCTTCAAAACATGAGACGTTTGTTGCATTCTGTTGTGTGTTGTACCCAGCACAAGGTGCACCTGTGTAATGATCATGCTACTTGATCAGCTTCTTGATTTACCACACCTGTCAGGTGGATGGATAATTTTGGCAAATGAGAAATGCTCACTAACAGGGATGTAAACAAATTTGTGCGCAAAATCTGAGAGAATTAAGGCTTTTATAAGTATGGAACACTTCTGGGATCTTTTATTTCAGCTCATGAAACATAGGACCAACACTTTTGGGTTTATATTTTTGTTCCGTGTACAGTATATGTTACGGATTCCAATTCAGAAATATGTTATGAATTTGTAAGTGCTTAAGATCCCATTCAATCTCTTTAAGCCTCGCCTGTACTGTATCTCACCTCACCTCTGTGTTCCTAAGATAGGAAGAGGACCCTTGGTCTCAACCCGACCCCACTGCGAAGAAAGGAAACATCAGTCTCAACGTCAACAGTGAAGAGGTGACTCCGGGATGCTGGCCTTCTAGGCAGAGTTGCGAAGAAAAAACCACATCTCACTGGCCAATAAAAAGAAACGATTAAGATGGGCAAAGGAACACAGACACTGGACAGAGGGACTCTGCCTAGAAGGCCAGCATCCCAGAGTCGCCTCTTCACTGTTGACTTTGAGACTGGTGTTTTGCGGGTACTATTTATTGAAGCTACCAGTCCAGGACTTGTGAGGCGTCTGTTTCTCAAACTAGACACTCTAACGTACAGTACTTGTCCTCTTGCTCAGTTGGGCACCGGGGCCTCCCACTCTTCTTTCTATTCTGGTTAGAGCCAGTTTGTGCTGTTCTGTGAAGGGAGTAGTACACAGCGTTGTACGAGATTTTCAGTTTCCAGCTCCAATACTCATTTACAACATTAACAATGTCTACACTGTATTTCTAATCAATTTGACGTTATCTTAATGGACAAAAAAGTGCTTCTCTTTCAAAAACAAGGACATTTCTAAGTGACCCCAAACTTTTAAATGGTAGTGTAGTTGCCATTGCACTCAAGCAAGGTCCATCCACAGTGAGACTAATGCGCAGGCGTACTAATAACAGAGTGATGGCGCCATAATAAAATAAATATAGGGATACTTAAAACATTAACTTTTCTTTAAAGACAAATAAAACATCAACAAAATAATTCAAATGTCCCAAGTATTATTTAAGTTACCAATTGCAAATGGGTTGTGTGACAAGTTTATATTTTTTATTACTTAAGCTACCACTTTCCATTGCTGAGTGCCTGTGGGAGCACAAGACCGGATGCTCCCTTTTTAGTCATAGTCAGCAAGCTGTTCCTTTGTGGTTACCCCATAATCCGCTGGATTCTCTGTGCTTGAATACGTTCATTGATGCTGCTAATCTCAAGACAAAGTATTTTCTCTGTGACATACTTGGTTGACTTGACAGCATCAACTAAGGAGCAGTTGTCAGTGACAAACTGCAGGTAGAATGTTCCGTTTTGTCTCACCAGTGGTAAACTCTGAGGACAGAGGTGCCAGAAGGATGGCATTGTCAATTCCATCCACAAGAGCAAGGGTTTCTCCAGCAACTGTGTTTCGGACAGCCCTTCTAATCCTTTTTGACTGCCAACAGATAGGTGAAAATCTTCCTCCTTCACCCATTAACACGATTACATGTCCACCTTGTGTGTCTCCATCTGTAAGGTTCCCTAGCGAAGCATCACTGAAGACAACTAGTTTCAGAGAGTCATCTTTTCCAACATGCTGAAACTTTAGAGTCAATGGTTTGTACAGTGACGTGCTTTGTGTTGGATGCTAAGTTGCAGCCATCAACTATTACATCAGGTCTACTCTGTCTAGCAATCAATGGAATTTGACCTATCTTTGACCTCAATTGATCAGCTTCAATTCCACAGAGGGGAATTCCTTTGTATGGCACTTGAGGAATCCATGTGGATGAGTTGAAGATTATTGATATAGCTCTCCTGTTGCATCAGTATTGTTCCATCAACTGTAATAAACTCTATGCCAACATAACAATTATCATGCTCCTCACGGCCAACCTGGAAAACAGCTTTGAGGTGTGGAATCACAGTTGTAGCAAATGTCTGTGAGCCACCCCAGATGAAGTCATCAACATGACAGGCAAGTATTCCAGTCACACTGCAGTCTTGATCAAGCCAATAGAAGACTGTAGGATCCACTTGTGACATTTTTCCATTGTTGCCTTGACTTTGTTGTACCAGTAGAGTGATGCATCTGCCTGGCCATGCACAAATTGTTTTAGTTTCCACAGTGTTCCTTCGCTCCTAGCTTCAGGGGAGGTCGGATGTGAATGTTCCTTGACAGCTCTGTTCCCTGGAAAAATGCAGATTTTATGTCTATTGAATGAAGTTTCAGTTTTTCTGGCAGATCACTGTCAGCAGCAATCTGAGTGACTGAGGTGCATGTCATGAGTTCTTTAGCAGACAGCTCCTCAAAACCTCTAGCCACTAGATGTGCTCCAGTTAAGGATTCTTTAGAGGTACACACCCACCTTGTTGAGACACATTTTTGGCCAATGTCTTTGACTTCCTCAAACACTCAATTTTTCCTCCAATTACTAAGCTCATCTAGTTTAGCTGAGTCAAATGACGTCTTTTACTTCAAGTACATCATCATTTTGAATGTCATTCTGTTTTTCTCGATTTTCCATTGGTTCAATTCTGAGATTATCTACAAATAACAGGTCAGCTGACCCTGTTCTACCAGAAAGTGTACTTAGTTCAGAGTACTGAAAGTTGTACCAGTTCTGTTCCTTTGGCTTTTGCTGCCCGTCCAATGACGGAATGTGGAATACCTCTTTCTCTGTTCAGTTTGTCCAGTTTTCAAATTGGAACAACCATGTTTTTCAATTTTCGCCAAAAATGACATACCCAAATCTAACTGGCAGGAGCTCAGGACCTGAAGCAAGGATACGCATATTCTTGATACCACTTGAAAGGAAACACTTTGAAGTTTGTGGAAATGTGAAATTAATGTAGGATAATGTTATTTTGTATCAAGACTGCCCAAATGTGCCTAATTGGTTTATTAATAACTTTTCAAGTTCATAGCTGAGCACTCTCCTCAAACAATAGCATGGTATTATTTTATTTGACCTTTATTTAACTAGGCAAGTCAGTTAAGAAGAAATTATTTTCAATGACAGCCTAGTGGGTTAACTGCCTATTCAGGGGCAGAATGACAGATTAGTACCTTGTCAGCTCGGGGGTTTGAACTTGCAACCTTCCGGTTACTAGTCCAACGCTCTAACCACTAGGCTACCCTGCCGCCCTTTCACTGTAATATCTACTGTAAATTGGACAGTGCAGTTAGATTAACAATAACGTAAGCTTTCTGCCAATATCAGATATCTCCATGTCTTGGGAAATGTTAATGTTACTTACAACCTCATGCTAATTGCATTAGCCTACATTAGCTCAACATCCCGAGGGGGACCCACCAATCACGTGGCTGTTGTTGAATATTTTCCTCATTTGAACCCTCAACAATATTTGCTCATGCTCCAGATACTCAACTAGTCTAAAGAAGGCCAGTTTTATTTCTTCTTTAATCAGAACAACAGTTTTCAGCTGTGCTAACATAATTGCAAAATGGTTTTCTAATGATCAATTAGCCTTTTAAAATGATCAACTTGGATTAGCTAACACAACGTGCCATTGGAACACAGGAGTGATGGTTGCTGATAATGGGCCTCTGTACACCTATGTAGATATTCAAAAAACAATCTGACGTTTCCAGCTCCAATAGTCATTTACAACATTAACAATGTCTTCACTGTATTTCTGATCAATTTGATGTTATTTTAATGGACAAAAAAGTAGCTTTTCTTTCAAAAACAAGGACATTTCTAAGTGGCCCCAAACTTTTGAATGGTAGTGTATATATGACAACTCTCACCTTTCCCATGTGCTAAATCTGTACATTATCATATCACCTCTAAACCAGTGATATTTTTTCAAGATTAATATCCAATAATGTAACACACGAGTACATATACATTATATACAATAATATTGATCTCTAGACTCTAAGCAGAACCACAGAGGAAAGTGGGAGAGGGAGTGGGTCACGTTCATAATTAAAATACAAAAAAAAGATTACATCCATGATGAATAGATTCATGATGTTTAATCTAAAACGCATGTAGGTTATTCTTAATTTTAGTTAAACATCTCAAGGTATAGTACTGTAGGTTTGTAAAAGTAGCCTATACAATTTCTCATAAGATTAGCGTTTGTTTTTTTTAATCGGCCACCTGAATAAACAAGAAAAGCATTCACGGTGAGATTCAGTGACTTAAGAAGAAAACGCCTATTATTAGGCTAGTCCTTTTGTAATAAAGGAGCAGCGCATCCTCGCAGTTGTAGGCTAGAAAAGGGATCTTACGCGTGCTTATTTGGGGAACACGTTTGCCAACCGTGCGCGCAGTGCTCTTATAAAACATTTGAAGAGCTCCATGCGCAACAGACCGTACGGAGGTGTTCTGAAATCAGCACATCCGACGTAGCCCCTTGGCTCACTCAGGGATATTGTGGATATTATACTCCGTGGAGCATCCGTTTGGTAGCATGACAAACGGGGCCATTCGGGACGCAGAGGATCGGGAGAAGCCCCCTCTCAGTCAAGCAGGTGGGCTATGGAGTTCAATCATTCAATGTGTGTTTATTCGGCTGTTTAGCCTATACTGTGAATTAGTGTAGGCTACTGTATTTGAATTAGGCTACTGTTTGAATTAGGCCTACTGTTTTACCATATTATGCTTTGTAAATTATGACAGCATCAATTAAATAGCTTAGTTGAAAGGATTTCGTTTTGGGCAAGTAAAATGCAAGTGGTTTTTGTCTGTATACATGAAGGCTATACAAGTTATATGCTTATTTAAAAACATTATTTGTTCTTTTTGACATAACCTATAATCTCCAAAGTAGTTTAGCCTAATCATTAATCAAATAAATAAATATATTACATTTATTTGCAGGTTTAACTGTATTTTTTAAGATTTACTATGATTTTCTGCATTGGACCTTATTCTATTTTGAGACCTGCCAATTGAAAGAACGATGACTGACGTGTAACTCATGTACTGATCTCGATGGGAGATTTTTACATGATCGCAAATTAGAATTCGGCCCATAGTATAATAAACACAATCTACTCTCTGTCTGAGGGTTTTTCATATGTATTCTCTATACTGTCCTTTCAGTATGTCAGTCCGCACAATAAATGAGCCCTTAATACATCTTAAATGTAATTATTACCATCATATTAATCATCCTTATTATTTTGAAAATAATAAATCATGGACTGGAGCATATCTGCTCCCTCTGTGCCAGAGTTCTCAGTAAAAACATGTAACTTATTTTTATTTTTTATTTTTTTATTAAAAAAAGCCCTCCTGGGTGGCACAGTGGTCTAGGGCACTGCATCGCAGTGCTAGCTGTGCCAACAGAGACTTTGGGTTCGCGCCCAGGCTCTTGTGTAGCCGGCCGCGACCGGGAGGTCCGTGGGGCGACAAACAATTGGCCTAGCGTCGTCCGGGTTAGGGAGGGTTTGGCCGGTAGGGATATCCTTGTCTCATCGCGCACTAGCGACTCCTGTGGCGGGCCGGGTGCAGTGCACGCTAGCCCGGTCGCCAGGTGCACGGTGTTTCCTCCGACACATTGGTGCGACTGGCTTCCGGGTTGGATGCGTTAGGAAGCAGTGTGGCTTGGTAGGGTTGTGTTTCGGAGGACGCATGGCTTTCGACCTTCGCCTCTCCCGAGCCCGTACGGGAGTTGTAGCGATGAGACAAGATAGTAACTACTAACAATTGGATACCACGAAAAGGGGGTAAAATTTCAAATTAAAAAAACATTATTTTTTTAATATATTTTTTTAATCATAAATGGTCCCAGCCAACATTTCCATGTGGGGCCCATATGGGTTAATGAAGGGCTGTTCCACAGGCCCCATGAGGGAAACCCAACAGGGAGTCAGGGACCCACAACATTTTGTCCTCAGTATCCTCTTTGGCCCCACATGTGGTTATGAAGCCCTACATGAGCCCACATAAAGCCCGACATGGCAATCGCATGTGGGGCCAACATGGATTCTGAGGACAAAACTTTGAGGGGTCCCAAGTGTTAGTCCAGGTGGATTAAAGAAGGGTTAAGTATACATTGTACAGGGAAATAGCATTGTGACTGAATATGCATCTGTGGGTTCAGAGCTGATGAAGAGGAGGAACAGGATGGCGATATGGCTGGTACTGGGCATGTTCTGTCTGTCCCTGGTCCTGGTCATTCTGGGGATCTACACCACCACTCGCACAGAAAGCCTTAGCATCACTGGATATGCCTCTGGAGTCATTGTAAGTACATCTTCATCATTATTATCATCATCCTCATTATTATTAAAACCATCATCATAATCATCATTATGTTAATCTGCCATTTTAGTGAAAATTGCTCACTATACATATAAGTGAACTATTAACAATAACCACATTTTCTCAAATGTTTTCTCTTTTTGTCATAAAAAGACTACACATACCTTAAGAATAAAGAAGTTGCAATGCCAAGAAGGCAGGTCTGTTATTGATGGATAGGGAAACTATGGTTTGTGAGTTGTCCACAAAACAAGATGTCTTCCAAATCATGACAATTAAAATCTCATAAATGTCGTGAGAGCTGTCATCATTCATCTTATTATAGCACATGACAGACAAACAATACATATTTCAGCTGTTATTCACACCACAGTCAGTAAATCTTTCCAGTAGATTTTATACACATTTGAAGATCGATCATTTCTAAGTGTAAAATCTCGGTTAACCCAGAACTAAAATCTTGTGTAATTGGTCAGCTGATCGATAAGTTATGGGCCCATACGTATTAACAAATTGGATCAAGAGATGGTAGAACGAGGTGCTCCACCTTCCCTCTTTGCAATTTACGGTCCGAATGTCCTCTTCCCTTTGGAAATTCGAAATATGCTAACAACTGCGAAATTGTCATTTGTCCAAATAACCAGTGACGAAAAACCCAAACGCTGGAACTACTGCGGCTCGTTATCCCATACATCCCATTCCTTTGCGTACCAGTTATTTTTTTACGTAGAACTGTCCACAAGCGATTACTAAATGTAACATAGAGAATATTGAATTAAAGTTAGATTCTGTTTTGTAGTGGTATCATAGGGTTCGGAAAGAGGGTCTACGATTCTGTGACATCATAGTAAGCGCTATTGGTTCTTATCTGTTTTTTAAAGTAGTCAATTTCTTTTTCTCAACCAAAAGGAAGTCTCACCCAATTGACTATTCGAAAATTGTGAAAATCTCAAATGGCGCTGCCCATGCTAAAACAGGCTTTGTGGCAAGTGTGCCCTCTATCCACCTCTATAAATTGTACTATTAAATTGACATGGATAAGACACAGCCATGTTGTAACAGGTACATTTTCTATTATGTCCATGTTTTAAACCTTAGCATTTCTTCTGCTGGATCACCGCAACTCTATTCTGATTTGGGGGTAACATTAGTGGAGTGATTCAACTGCACAGCTCATTGGTGCTCCCAATTCTGTAGTAGTAGTAGTCCACCAGGGAATAATCTTTCCATAAAAATAGCATCCGTTATATGCCTTTTAATAGTGCATAAAGTTCTCTACAGTAAGAGCCAACCTCTGGCATCTCTCTAACAGTGGCTGTTCTATTTGATCTCTGCAGTTGGCGTTTGGATCCTTCCTGGGTGTTCTTGGACTCTGCCTGGAGGAAAACCGAAAACAGCTGGTACATAATACTACTTCTCACTCATTTGTCACATTTGTACTGTCCTTCCTCCTGAATGGTCTCTCTCTATTTCCCTGCTTATCTCATCATGTTCTTGCCTGATCCATCTCTCTCTCTCTCTTGTCCACTTGGTTATAGTTGCAGCCATGCACAGCAGAGATGGATTTGGGTAACTCCAGGTTGTGTGCAGGCTTTTTTCCCCCCAGCCCAACATTTTAACAACTGATTTACCTGATAGTGGACCATTTGTTAAAAAAGAATGCACACCCCATGGTTGTTGCTCGCCCCTGATGCACAGTATTCACAGGGCTAATGACCAAAAGAGTAGTTTCAAAAGTGGTTACTTGGGGTTGAGTTTTGGTTTCAGTGTGTTTCCATACTGCATCTTTCAGTTAATTGTCTTTTTTATCTGTCAAAGAGAGTGGGAGGGATTAAGAATAGAGAGTGGTGTGGTATCCAAGCCACAGCCTCAGTTTGGTGTAAAAGACAGAAATATGGCCTGGCCTGTAAAACATTGAAGGAAACCCCTAAAACTCATTGGATAATAGTATTGGTCAAATCACATTTTATTTGACACATACACATGTTTAGCATGTGGTATTGAAGGTGTAGTGAAATGCTTGTTTCTAGCTCCAATAGTGTAGTAATATCTAACAATTCATAACAATTCACACAATACACACAACCTAAACATAAAAGAATGGAACGGAGGAATATATAACTTTATGAGCAATGTCGGAGTGGCATGGACTAAATACAGTAGAATAGAATACAGTATATACATATGAGATGAGTAAAGCAAAAATATGTAAATATTATTAAAGTGATTAGTGTTCCATTATTAAAGTGGCCAGTGATTTCAAGTCAAAAAATATGGGGCAGCAGCCTCTAAGGGTTACGTAACCGGGTGGAAGCCGCCTTTTGATGGCTATTTAACAGTCTGATGGCCTTAAGATAGAAGCTGTTTTTCAGTCTCTCGGTCCCAGCTTTGAGCGACATGTACTGACCTCGCCTTCTGGATGACAGTGGGGTGAACAGGCAGTGGCTCGGGCGGTTGTTGTCCTTGATGATCTTTTTGGCCTTCCTGTGACATCGGGTGCTGCAGGTGTCCCTGGAGGTAGTTTCTCCCTGTGGTTGTGGGTGGTGAAATTTCCGTAACAGGCGGTGATACAGCCCGACAGGATGCTCTCAATTGTGCATCTGTAAAAGTTTGTGAGGGTTTTAGGTGCCAAGACAAATTTCTTTATCCTCCTGAGGTTGAAGAGGTGCAGTTGCACCTTCTTCACCACACTGTCTGTGTGGGTGGACCATTTCAGATCGTCAGTGATGTGTACGCAGAGGAACTTGAAGATTTCCACTTGCTCCACTGCAGTCCTGTCGATGTGGATAGGGGCGTGCTCCCTCTGCTGTTTCCTGAAGTCCAGAATCAGCTCCTTTGTGTTGTTGACATTGCGTGAGAGGTTATTTTCCTGGCACCACTCTCCCAGGGCCCTCACCTCCTCTCTGTAGGCTGTCTCATCATTATTGGTAATCAGGACTACTACTGTTGTGTCGTCTGCAAACTTGATGATTGAATTGGAGGCGTGCGTAGTCACGCAGTCATGGGTGAACAGGGAGTACAGGAGGGGACTGAGTATGCACCCTTGTGGGGCCCCTGTGTTGAGAATCAGCGAATTAGAGGTGTTGTTTCCTACCTTCACCACCTGGGGCAGCCCGTCAGGAAGTCCAGGACCCAGTTGCACAGGGCCGGGTACAGATCCAGGGCCCTGAGCTTACTGATGAGCTTGGAGGGTACTATGGTGTTGCATGCTGAGCTATAGTCAATGAACAGCATTCTTTAATAGGCGTTCCTCTTGTCCAGATGGGATAGGGCAGTGTGCAGTGTGATGGTGATTGCATTGTCTGTGGATGTATTGGGGCAGTTAGCAAATTGAAGTGGGTCTAGGATGTCAGGTAAGGTGGAGGTGATATGATCCTTAACTAGTCTCTCAAAGCATTTCATATTGACAGACGTGAGTGCCACGGGCGATAGTCATTTAGTTTAGTTACCTTTTCTTTCTTGGGTACAGGAACAATGGTGAACATCTTGAAGCAAGTGGGGGAAAAAATTCTAGATCACCTGTACTCCACACACAGAGACACGTACAAAGCTCTCCCTCGCCCTCCATTTGGTAAATCTGACCACAACTCTATCCTGCCTGCCATCCAGGATGGCTAAGCTGCCTGCCATCCAGGACCTCTACACCAAGCGGTGTCAGATGAAGGCCCTAAAAATTGTCATAGACCCCAGCCACCCCAGTCATAGACTCTCTCTACTACTGCATGGCAAGGATCCTGGTCGGACACCATATCTACTGGTAGTCCATGGATCCGGAAGACGTGCTGCACCATGAGCTGGGCCATCTCTTTGGCAGAGGGTAGATTGGGGAGAGGAATGAAGTGGGTGGCTTTAGGAAACCAATCTATGGTAGGCCACCAAAAGACCAGGGTCCGACGGCAGCCCGGGTGGCAGGCAAGCCCGGATGAGTGGGCCCACTAGGGCAGCTGTGCGGACGGCGTCAGGAACAAACATCCGGTTATCAGGCCCCCCGGGGTTTGGCTGGGAACACTGCGACTAACAAACCTGCTTCCCTATCCCCCAGCTGAGTGCCGTTGCCAGGCACGAAGTGGGAAGGATGGTCTCCGGTTCCGGGGTTGTAGTTGTGGGGCTATAGCGGCGGGTCAGTGCATCCAGCTTGACATTCTGGCCGTGTTGAAGGCAGTCTTCCACTCGTCCTCTTCCGTATCTGCACCAGGTGGTAGGTGTTACGTAGATCCAGCTTCGAAAATATAGTGGCCCCCTGGAGCGTCTCAAAGGCAAAGGAGATGGCGGGTAGCGGTTCTTCACCGTTATCTCGTTGAGACCCCGGTAGTCAATGCACGCGCGCAGGATCTTGTCCTTCTTCTCCACAAAGAAGAACCCTGAGACGGCGGGGGAAGAAGAAGGTCGGATGAATCCTACAGCTAGGGAGTCCTCCATGTAGGTCTACATCGCCTTGGTCTCTGGGACGTCCCTGGGGCGCAGTCGTGCTTGGGAGCAGGTCAATCCCGCAGTCATAAGGTTGGTGCGGCGGAAGCGAAGTGGCTTGTTGAACATGTCCCGGAGGTCCTGGTACTCCGCGGGAATGGCGGAGCGGTCCGGGGCGACTTCCGAGCCCCCAGGAAGACATCCCGGGGCAGGTTGTGCTGACTCCAGGCAATGGGCTTGGCAGAACGATCTCCAGTAGACCAGTTAATTAGGGGAATGTGTCACTGGAGCCAGGAGAATCCCAATACCATGGGAATCTGAGGAGACTTAATGAGCAGGAACTGGATAACCTCATTGTGGTTCCCTAACACACGTAGGCTGATGGGAGTGGTGTTCTGGGTGACCCAGCCTATAGAGCGCCCGTTCAGCGCTCTAACATCCATGGGAATGGAGCGGGGCTGAGTGGGGATGCCCAGCTCGGAAGCCAGGGTAAAGTCCAAAAGGCTCTCATCGGCCCCAGGTGAGTAATCCAGATTGGTAGGGAAAAGATGCAGGGGCAGGGCTGGCAGGAATGGTCAAAACTGGGAAACAAGAAAACAGGAACTATAGCAAAGACAGGAGCAAGGGAAAATGCTGGTAGGCTGTTTGTCTGGCAACAGACAAACAGAGAACACAGGTATAAATACACAGGGGAAGATGGGCAACACCTGGATGGGTGTGGAGACAATCACAAAGACGGGTGAAACAGATCAGGGTGTGACACCCATGGTACTCTCTGTTCTGTTGTGTTGACTCTCCACCTCATACAGCAGGACTAATGATTAACAAGTTAGAGAAGATGGACAGGTGTGTGTGTGTGTATATATATATATATATATATATATATATATATATATGTATGTATGTATGTATGTATGTGTGTGTGTGTGTGTGTGTGTGTGTATATATATATGTATGTATATGGATATTGATGAGTACATGTGGGGCTGCTCCATGCCATCTTTATCCAGCAGAAGAAAACACTGTTTAAAAGGAGGCAGATACTGAGTGTATGAACAGAAAGCAACTCGTTAGGTCGATGGGAGATGGAGAGAGTGAGGGGACCTCAGCACAGATGAGAAAATGTGCCTGGCTTGGAAAGTATCTCAATGCCTGCAGTGTAGACACACACACACACACACACACACACACACACACACTCACACAAGATGTTCTTCTGTTATCAATACATTTTACCACAGTTTTCTTGGAATTTGGAAAAATTGTAAACATTTGCGAGTTTGTAATATGAAGTAAAGGAGTCTGCAGCTAATTATTCTCACCTGCTAATTTCTGTCTCTTGTTACGGTTCTTGTAATTGTATAAGAAAACAAGAATATTTCCAATTAAAATCACAATAAATGTTAAAGAAGGGAGGGGGGGAGCATTCCAGGTGATTACCTCATGAAGCTGGTTGAGAGAATGCCAAGAGTTTGCAAAGCTGTCATCAAGGCAAAGGGTGGCTACTTTGAAGAATCTCAAAATACAAAATATATTTTGATATGTTTAACACTTCTTTGGTTACTACATGTGTTGATGTCTTCACTATTATTCTACAATGTAGAAAACAGTAAAAATAAAGAGAACGGTAGTGCACTACAGTGCCTTCAGAATGTACAGTGCATTGCGAAAGTATTCGGCCCCCTTGAACTTTGCGACCTTTTGCCACATTTCAGGCTTCAAACATAAAGATATAAAACTGTATTTTTTTGTGAAGAATCAACAACAAGTGGGACACAATCATGAAGTGGAACGACATTTATTGGATATTTCAAACTTTTTTAACAAATCAAAAACTGAAAAATTGGGCGTGCAAAATTAAAATTATTTAAGTTAATACTTTGTAGCGCCACCTTTTGCTGCGATTACAGCTGTAAGTCGCTTGGGGTATGTCTCTATCAGTTTTGCACATCGAGAGACTGAATTGTTTTCCCATTCCTCCTTGCAAAACAGCTCGAGCTCAGTGAGGTTGGATGGAGAGCATTTGTGAACAGCAGTTTTCAGTTCTTTCCACAGATTCTCGATTGGATTCAGGTCTGGACTTTGACTTGGCCATTCTAACACCTGGATATGTTTATTTTTGAACCATTCCATTGTAGATTTTGCTTTATGTTTTGGATCATTGTCTTGTTGGAAGACAAATCTCCGTCCCAGTCTCAGGTCTTTTGCAGACTCCATCAGGTTTTCTTCCAGAATGGTCCTGTATTTGGCTCCATCCATCTTCCCATCAATTTTAACCATCTTCCCTGTCCCTGCTGAAGAAAAGCAGGCCCAAACCATGATGCTGCCACCACCATGTTTGACAGTGGGGATGGTGTGTTCAGGGTGATGAGCTGTGTTGCTTTTACGCCAAACATAACGTTTTGCATTGTTGCCAAAAAGTTCAATTTTGGTTTCATCTGACCAGAGCACCTTCTTCCACATGTTTGGTGTGTCTCCCAGGTGGCTTGTGGCAAACTTTAAACAACACTTTTTATGGATATCTTTAAGAAATGGCTTTCTTCTTGCCACTCTTCCATAAAGGCCAGATTTGTGCAATATACGACTGATTGTTGTCCTATGGACAGAGTCTCCCACCTCAGCTGTAGATCTCTGCAGTTCATCCAGAGTGATCATGGGCCTCTTGGCTGCATCTCTGATCAGTCTTCTCCTTGTATGAGCTGAAAGTTTAGAGGGACGGCCAGGTCTTGGTAGATTTGCAGTGGTCTGATACTCCTTCCATTTCAATATTATCGCTTGCACAGTGCTCCTTGGGATGTTTAAAGCTTGGGAAATCTTTTTGTATCCAAATCCGGCTTTACACTTCTTCACAACAGTATCTCGGACCTGCCTGGTGTGTTCCTTGTTCTTCATGATGCTCTCTGCGCTTTTAACGGACCTCTGAGACTATCACAGTGCAGGTGCATTTATACGGAGACTTGATTACACACAGAGGTGGATTGTATTTATCATCATTAGTCATTTAGGTCAACATTGGATCATTCAGAGATCCTCACTGAACTTCTGGAGAGAGTTTGCTGCACTGAAAGTAAAGGGGCTGAATAATTTTGCATGCCCAATTTTTCAGTTTTTGATTTGTTAAAAAAGTTTGAAATATCCAATAAATGTCGTTCCACTTCATGATTGTGTCCCACTTGTTGTTGATTCTTCACAAAAAAATACAGTTTTATATCTTTATGTTTGAAGCCTGAAATGTGGCAAAAGGTCGCAAAGTTCAAGGGGGCCGAATACTTTCGCAATGCACTGTATTTACACCCCTCGACTTTTCCCACATTTTGTTGTGTTACAGCCTGAATTTAAAATAGATTAAATTGAGATTTTTTTTGTCACTAGCCAACACACATACCTCATAATGTCAAAGTAGAATTAGGTTTTTCTAAATTGTTACAAGTGAATGAAAAGAAAAATCTGAAATATCTTGGGTCAGTAAGTATTCAACCCCTTTGTTATGGCAAGAATAAATAAGTTCAGGAGTAACAATTTCCTTAACAATTCACATAATAAGTTCCATGGATTCACTCTGTGCGCAATAATATTGTTGAACATGATTTTTGAATTACTACCTCATCTCTGTACCCCACACATACAATTATCTGTAAGGTCCCTTATTCGAGCAGTGAATATCAAACACAGATTCAACCACAAAGACCAGGAAGTATTTCCAATGCCTCGCAAAGAAGGGCACCCATTGGTAGATTTGACAGAAAAACATGCAAGTAGTCCGGGTAGCCATTTGATTACCTGTTCAGGAGTCTTATGGCTTCAGGGGAAAAAAAATGAGAAGCCTTTGAGAAGCCTTTTTGTCCTAGACTCGGCACTCAGGTACCGCTTGCCATGCAGTAGTAGAGAGAGCAGTCTATGACTGGGGTGACTGGGGTTTTTGACAGTTTAGGGCCTTCCTCTGACACCTCCTGGTGTAGAGGTCCTGGATGGCAGGCAGCTTAGCCCCCGTGATGTACTGGGCCATACGCACTACCCTCTGTAGTGCCTTGCGGTCAGAGGCCGAGCAATTGCCGTACCATGCAGTGATGCAACCAGTCAGGATGCTCTCGATGTTGCAGCTGTAGAACCTTTTGAGGATCTCAGGACCCATGCCAACACTTTTTAGTTTCCTGAGGGGGAATAGGCTTTGTCGTGCCCTCTTCACGGCTGTCTTGGTGTGTTTGGCCCATTCTAGTTTGTTGTTGATGTGGACACCGAGGAACTTGAAGCTCTCAACCTGCTTCACTACAGCCCCGTCGATGAGAATGGGGGCGTGCTGGGGCCTCCTTTTCCTGTAGTCCACAATCATCTCCTTAGTCTTGGTTACGTTGAGAGATAGGTTGTTATTCTGGCACCACACGGCCAGGTCTCTGACCTCCTCCCTATAGGCTGTCTCGTCGTTGTCTGTGATCAGGCCAACCACTGTTGTGTTGTCTGCGAACTTAATGATGGTGTTGGAGTCGTGCCTGGCCATGCAGTCGTGGGTGAACAAGGAGTACAGGAGGGGACTGAGCACGCACCCCTGTGGAGCTCCAGTGTTGAGGATTAGCGTGGCAGATGTGTTGCTACCTACCCTCACCACCTCATGGCGGCCCGTCAGGAAGTCCAGGATCCAGTTGCAGAGGGAGGTGTTTAGTCCCAGGATTCTTAGCTTAGTGATGAGCTTTGAGGGTGTTATGGTGTTGAACTTTGAGCTGTAGTCAATGAATAGCATTCTCACATAAGGGTTCCTTTTGTCCAGTTGGGAAAGGGCAGTGTGGAGTGCAATAGAGATTGCATCATCCGTGGATCTGTTTGGGCAGTATGCAAATTGGAGTGGGTCTAGGGTTTCTGGGATAATAGTGTTGATGTGAGCCATGACCAACCTTTCAAAGCACTTCATGGCTACGGACGTGAGTGCTACGGGTCAATAGTCATTTAGGCAGGTTGCCTTTGTGATCTTGGGCACAGGGACTATGGGGGTCTGCTTGAAACCTGTTGGTATTACAGACTCAGTCAGGGACATGTTGAAAATATCAGTGAACACACCTGCCAGGATTCTACTCAGACCCATACTCTACACAGACTGGTGCGCCATAACCAATCAGAGCTGCAGTATCCCTATATACAAACAGACTATTGTCATATATGGATCTATGCCATTCACTTTGAACTGGACTGTGTTAACAGCATGAGTGGGGCAAAGTAGATGTGCTTGTTTTGAGATCAAAGCAAGAGCTGCATGTAGCCAGGTGTGCACATTTGTTAATATTCTTTGCTAGTAAGTGAGTTATTAGCCCAGTTATAGCCAATTTCTAGTCAGCAATGGGGGAGTGGTTGCTTCCTACAAGAACACAAAACATGTACATTTCTAGCCATCTTTGAAAAGCAAGACAGGTAAATAGCTTTTTTCTGGATTAAAGGGGCATTGTTGTATTTTGAGACAGGCTTGAATAAGCTAAGTAGCCAATAGACAGAGAGTATCATAGTTTATCTAATTCTTTGTTATAATTTTTTATTTTTTTTATTTTTTATTTTTACCTTTATTTAACCAGGTAGGCAAGTTGAGAACAAGTTCTCATTTACAATTGCGACCTGGCCAAGATAAAGCAAAGCAGTTCGACAGATACAACAACACAGAGTTACACATGGAGTAAAACAAACATACAGTCAATAATAAAGTATAAACAAGTCTATATACAATGTGAGCAAATGAGGTGAGAAGGGAGGTAAAGGCAAAAAAAGGCCTTGGTGGCAAGGTAAATACAATATAGCAAGTAAAACACTGGAATGGTAGTTTTGCAATGGAAGAATGTGCAAAGTAGAAATAAAAATAATGGGGTGCAAAGGAGCAAAATAAATAAATAAATTAAATACAGTTGGGAAAGAGGTAGTTGATAGGGCTAAATTATATGTGGGCTATGTACAGGTGCAGTAATCTGTGAGCTGCTCTGACAGTTGGTGCTTAAAGCTAGTGAGGGAGATAAGAGTTTCCAGTTTCAGAGATTTTTGTAGTTCGTTCCAGTCATTGGCAGCAGAGAACTGGAAAGAGAGGCGGCCAAACTGGTATGGGAATAATAATTAATTACATTTTGTAAAGTGGTTTCTTGCATCAAACAACACATTTTCAGTCACCTCCTTGTCTGAAGGACAAGTGGATAAACAGGTTAATGTCAAGCCCTGCATGTTTTTTTCAAAGTGTCATGAATGTAGGCCTACATTGAACACCACACATTGTCTGCTACTGTAGGATGAATGATAGAACAGCTATTTCCATGTGAAAATGTTGCATTTTCTTTAATGGTAGGCCACTCTGATAGGCCTAGATTATGATCAAATAGCCACTGTTATAACTATAACTTAAAGCGGGTACAGCCTCAGTGTTCACAGTAAACGCATGCCAGAAGTTGCATTGAATTTTCAAAACTTTTAAGTTTGAGCTCAGCTCAGCAGACCTGAAATTTGCTCAGTGCCGAAACATTGATTATGGTTATGCTTGTAATCGTTAAGGACTGGGGAGTTTTTCAGGTTAAAAAATAAACGGAATGGAGCTAAGCACAGACAAAATCCTACAGGAAAACCTGCCTCAATCTGCTTTCCACCAGACACTGGGAGATTAATTCAAATTTCAACAGGACAATAACCTAAAACACAATGCCAGATCTACACTGGAGTTGCTTACCAAGAAGACAGTGAATGTTCCTGAGCGGTTCCAGTTTTTACTTAAATTGACTTCAAAATATATGACAAGATCTGACAATGGTTGACTAGCAATGATCAAAAACCATTTTGACAGAGCTTGAAGAATAATGGGCAAATATTGCACAATCCAGGTGTGGAATGCTCTTATAGACTTACCCAGAAAGACTCACAGCTGTAATTGCTGCCAGAGGTGCTTCTACAAAGTATTGACCCAGGGATGTGAATACGTATGTAGATTTGATATTTCATTTTCAATAAATTTGCAAACATTTCTAAAAACATCCTTTCACTTTGTGATGATGTGGTATTATGTGTAGATGGGTAAAAAAAAAATTTTTTTTTGTTGAATTCGGGCTATAACACAACAAAACACGGAATACGTCAAGCGGTATGAACACTTTCTGAAGGCACTGTGTACAGTATATATTGAGATCTGGACGCGTACCCATCCAGTACCTCCGTGGACAAGAACCCCTGTATTAGGGCATGTAATGGAAAAAAAATAAAAATGTTTTGCAACTGTGGAAAAATGTATTTCTTATTAGGAAGTCAATGTACTGTAGTCCCTTCCTGTTTCTGGCAGTTTTCTTCAGTTTGGTCCCTACCCACTGGGCACAGATACCATTTCAACTTCTAGTTTTGAGTTACATTTCGTTGAGATGTCATCTAATGTGACTTCAACATGAAGTCCACCATGTCATTAGATTTAAGTTAAGAGTAAAATAATATGAAATTCCCTTACGTTGATGACTTTTTGCAAATCCAATCAGTTTTCCACGTTGATCCAACGTCATCACATTGAATTCTTTGTTGAACTTAAGTGGAAACAACGTTGATGCAACCAATCGTTTCCCAGTGGGTAATGAACACATCCCAAAGCATGCTTCCCTCAGGTCCACAAACTCCCTCCCACCCCTTCCCGCATCTGTTTCTCTTTGTCTGCTGGCGGCCAAAGCTCCTTCAGACTCTCTCTCTCTCTCTCTGAGTGTGGATATTGTGTTAACACTGGGTGACATTGAGTTGAATCTGCTCAGCTATTTTGTCTGGCATAATGTCTTAAATCCATATATGCGCCCAACTGTGTTTATTGTAACAATCATTTGGTTTTCTGTCTTCATCAGATGAAATTGAAAGCTTTAAACATCTCACTGGGCACACACTGGTTGAATCAAAGTTGTTTCCATGTCATTTCAATGAAATTACCTTGAACCAACGTGGAATAGGCGTTGAATTGACATCTGTGCAAGTGGGATTGCTACAACCCACTTGGAAGGATATGCGCAGTGTACTGTCTTCCTAGTTTTGTTGTTGAACATTAGTCCTACTAGCATGTGCTCAGTCGTGTGTATGTTACTATCTTTTTGAATAATGTATTTTTCCTTTTCTCTCGAGCTTGTGGCGTCCATTGTTTTCCTCAGCTTCGGAATCATTGCCTCCTTCCTGTGTCTGGTGGTGGATGGTGTCTTCATCGTTTTCAACATGGTGAGTCACGTTGCTGCTCCATGTGTGTCTTTCAGCAATATTAGGAGGAAAACAACTCATTTGTTTCTCATTTATTCTGTCGGCAGTAGGCTTGATCTCAGTTTCTCTTCCCCCAGTCTCTGATCTTGATGTCATGTATGAGAGTGTTTGTAAGAATAGCTATGATATAAGTGTTCATGCATGAGTGTTTCAATGTGTGAGGATGGACATTGACCCACCCTGTCTGTAATGTTGACGGCAGATTGATGGAGCCTCACTCCCTGTGGATGAGTGTGATCATGAGAAACCTTTGGGTGAGAGAGCTTCCTCTCCCCCCATTTCAACCCAACCGAAAATTTCACACAAGATCAAATGTTCCATTTGCCATGCCAAATGGCACAATATGCCGAAACTGTAATACTTGCAATAAACTTTAAAACACATTTAAATCTCAAAGTGGAACAATGCAATGCAATATAATATTAATGTGTACATTTCTAGGAAAATGGCAAGATGCAAAGGACCCATGGTCCAGAATTGTACCTACACAGTATATCTGCCTGCCGGCATCTTTGTCCGTGTTAGTATGTAGTGGGAGGAAGGCTGGGGAACCCAGCAGGCAAGTTATTTTATTAGACCAGTGATCCCAAAGCTTCAGCTTGGAATGTTTGCCTCTATCAAAGCCCTATTAAAAAAATCTAAAGAAACCAAAAGTGAATTGTAAAATACAAAGCATCAATAATACCCCCAAATGAACAAGGTAGACAATATATTATGCATCTAAGTGAGTGTTTTCTTATGCTTTTTTCTATGTAATGATGTAAATTATGTAAATTACGCAATTCTTCTGTTTTTCTCTAAACTGTGAGCAAGAAAGTAAAAGCAGACAGAAATAAGTATTTGGATATAGCAGCCTGGTCTCATAGACTAGGCATAACATAGTAAATGTAAGTCATTGACACCCAAATTAGTATGATATGTTAGGTTTGGTATGGTTACAGAAAGGTTACTTAAAGCAAAAATGAAAGATGGTTGGTTGGGGGGAATGTGTGGGCGTATAACATGACTATTTAGCAACCCAAAGGTTGCGTGTTCAAATTTAATCACGTACAACATTTTTGCATTTTAGCTAATTAGCAACTACTTACTCCTTTATAGCTACTTTGCAACTACTTAGCATATTAGCTAACCCTTCCCCTAACCCGAACCATATCCCTTTTAGCTAACCCTTCCCCTAACCCTAACCATATCCCTTTTAGCTAACCCTTCCACTAACCCTATCCCTTTTAGCTAAACCTTCCAGTAACCCTAATCTTAACCCTTCAATGTAACTCTTAACCTTAACCCTAACACCTAACCCCTAGAGCCACCTAGCTAACGTTAGCCACAACAAATTGGAATTCGTAACATATCATAACAATTGTAATTCGTGACATATCATACAAAATGGATGATGGACATCCACAAATTAATATACAGTCAATTCAGAAAGTATTCAGACCCCTTGACTTTTTCCACATTTTGTTATATTACAGCATTATCCTAAAATTAATTTAAAAAAAAATCCTCATCAATCTACACATGATACCCGATAATGACATAGCAAAAACAATTGTATTTTAAATTTAGCAAATGTATTAAAAATAAATAACATTAATACCTTCTTTTACATAAGTATTCAGACAACTTGATTGGAGTCCACTTGTGGTAAATTCAATTGGTTGGACATGATTTGGAAAGGCACACAGCTGTCTATATATGGTCCCATTTGACAGTGCATGTCAGAGCAAAAAACAAATCATGAGGTTGAAGGAATTGTCCGTAGAGCTCTGAGACAGGATTGTGTCAAGGCACAGATCTGGGGAAGAGTACCAAAACAATTCTCCAGCATTGAAGGTCCGAAGGAATAGAGTAGCCTCCATCATTCTTAAATGGAAGAAGATTGGAATCACCAAGAGTCTTCCTAGAGCTGGCCGCCCGGCCAAACTGAGTAATCAGGGGAGAATGGCCTTGGTGAGGGAGGTGACCAAGAACCCGATGCTCCAGAGATCCTCTGTGGAGATGGGAGAACCTTCCAGAAGGTCAACCATCACTGCAGCACTCCACCAATTAGGCCTGAATGGTAGAGTGGCCAGACGGAAACCACACCTCTATCTATATAAGGCACATGACAGCCCGCTTGCAGTTTTCCAAAAGGCACCTAACGACTCTCAGAACATGAGAAACAAGGTTCTCTGGTCTGATGAAACCAAGATTGAACTCTTTGGCCTGAATGCCAAGCGCCACATCTGGAGGAAACCTGGCACCATCCCTACAGTGAAGCATGGTGGTGGCAGCATCGTGCTGTGGGGATGTTTTTCAGCAGTAGGGACTGGGAGGCTAGTGTTAAGATGGCGCTGGAGAAGAAGGCGTGTGTTACGTGTTCCTATCCAATTGTGTTTTTTGTTTATTTCTTTACGTTGTAACTTATTTTGTACATAATATTGTTGCTACCATCACTTATGATCGAAAATAACTTCTGGACATCAGAACTGCGATTACTCACCACGAACTGGCAGAATCTTATTTTCCTTTAACGAGTCCGACGAGCCTGACATGAATGACATACCTCTTTCAAAGGGGACAGGCCCAGAAGAAGAGAAGAAAAATGGGCCAGAGGGTAGGCTGCCTTCTGAGAATTCGTAGGTGATCTAATAAACCCCCACTGCCTTCCATTCTACTAGCAAACGTGCAATCTTTGGAAAACAAAATCGATGACCTACGTGGAAGATCAAATTACCAACGGGACATTCAAAACTGTAATATCTTATTCTTCACAAAGTCATGGCTGAACGACGACATTATCAACATACAGCTGGCTGATTTTACACTGTATCAGCAGGATAGAACAGCGGCGTCTGGTAAGACAAGGGGCGGTGGACTATGTCTTTTTGTAAATAAAAGCTGGTGCACGATATCTAAGGAAGTCTCAAGGTTTTGCTCGCCTGAGGTAGAGTATCTCATGATAAGCTGTAGACCACACTATCTACCTGGAGAGTTTTCATCTGTATTTTTCGTAGCTGTCTACATACCATCACAGACTGAGGCTGGCACTAAGACCGCACTCCGTTAGCTGTATTCCGCCATAAGCAAACAGGAAAACGCTCACCCAGAGGCGGTGCTCCTAGTGGCCTGGGACTTTAATGCAGGCAAACTTAAATCCATTTTTCCAAATTTCTATCAGCATGTTAAATGTGCAACCAGAGGGAAAAAAAACTCTGGACCACCTTTACTCCACACACAGATATGAATAAAAAGCTCTCCCTCACCCTCCATTTGGCAAATCTGACCATAATTATATCCTCATGATTCCTGCTTACAAGCCAAAATTAAAGCAGGAAGCACCAGTGACTCGATCAATAAAAAAGTGGTCAGATGAAGCAGATGCTAAACTACAGGACTGAGCATGCACGGACAACCTGGCAAGTGTTTTCACTGACATTTTCAACCTCTCCCTGTCCGAGTCTGTAATACCAACATGTTTCAAGCAGACCACCATAGTCTCTGTGCCCAAGAACACTAAGGTAACCTGTCTAAATGACTACCAACCCATAGCACTCACATCTGTAGCCATGAAGTGCTTTGAAAGGCTGGTCATGGCTCACATCAACACCATTATCTAGAAACCGTAGACCCATTCCAATTTGCATACCGCCCCAACAGATCCACGGATGATGCAATCTCTATTGCACTCCACACTGCCCTTTCCCACCTGGACAAAAGGAACACCTATGTGAGAATGCTATTCATTGAATACAGCTCAGCGTTCAACACCATAGTGCCTTCAAAGCTCATCACTAAGCTAAGGACCCCGGGATTAAACACCTCCCCCTTCATGGCTACCCAGACTATTTGGGGCGGCAGCGTAGCCTAGTGGTTAGAGCGTTGGACTAGTAACCGAAAGGTTACAAGTTGAAATCCCCGAGCTGACAGGAAACAAATCTGTTGTTCTGCCCCTGAACAAGGCAGTTAACCCACTGTTCCTAGGCCGTCATTGAAAATAAGAATTTATTTCTTAATTAACTGACTTGCCTAGTTAAATAAAGGTAAAATAAAAAAATACAAATTTGCATTGTTGTTATCATCTATGCATAGTCACTTTAATAACTGTACCTACATGTACATATTACCTCAATTACCTCAACTAACCGGTGTCCCCCTGTATATAGTCTCGCTATTGTTAAAATCAAATCAAATCAAATTGATTTTAATGCTGCTAATTACTTGTTACTTTTATTTCAAATTCTTATATGTATTTGTATTTTTTTTTAACTGCATTGTTGGTTAGGGGCTTGTAAGTAAGCATTTCAAGGTCTAAACCAGTTGTATTTGGCGCATGTGACTAATACAATTTAATTTGATTTAATAAAGCCAGTAAAAATAGGGCATTTACCTGTTGGCAGCACACATTTCATCTAGCATATGCAATACTTTGGTAGACATATTTCAAGGCAATGGGGCTGATGGCAAGAAAATAAGGTTTATTCGAGCATTCCGTAAAAATGTGTATCATTAGTCCAGGTTTGAGGGAAAGATGAACAGAGCAAAGTATAGAGAGATCCTTGATGAAAACCTGCTCCAGAGTGCTCAGGACCTCCGACTGGGGCGAAGGTTTACCTTCCAATAGGACAATGATGCAAAGCACACAGCCAAGACAATGCAGGAGTGGCTTCGGGACAAGTAACTGAATGTCTTTGAGTGGCCCAGCCAGAGCCCGGACTTGAACCCGATTGAACATCTCTGGAGAGACCTGAAAATAGCTGTGCAGCAACACTCCCCGTCCAACCTGACAGAGCTTGAGAGGATCTGCAGAGAAAAATGTGAGAAACTCCCCAAATACAGATGTGCCATGCTTGTAACATAATACACAAGAAGACTCGAGGCTGTAATCGCTGCCAAAAGTGCTTCAACAAAGTAAAGAGTCTGAATACTTATGTGATATACGTTTTTTTTTTATTGTAATACATTTGCAAAACATTTCTAAAAACCTGTTTTTCCTTGTCATTCTGGGGTATTGTCTGTAGATTGATGAGAGAAAAAAAATGATTTAATTAATTTTAGAATAAGGCTGTAATGTAAAACAAAATGTGGAAAAAGTGAAGGGGTCTGAATACTTTCCGAATACACTGTATACCATACGAAACGTAACACATCATACTAAAAGCAGAGTCTTGGATTTACGTACAGAATAATATGAAATGCTATGAGACCACTTTGGGAATAGGGGCACTAGACTCCACTGGTTGTCTGTTTCCCAATAAGTCTTGATCCCACACCACTCGTTTGACATTTATTTGTATTTTTGATTTCCAAGTAGGATTTGACCACTGGAAGGGATTAGTATTAAAGTGAAAAAGAAGGATTGATTTTTTCCCATAATTTTTATAGATTTTCATTTGTATCCCTTTATAAGGAGAAGTGTAGCAATTTGACATTTGAACGTTTAGCCTTTCCTCATACTGTCAATATTACTAGGCCATAGTTCTGTTCACAATTATCAACTGGCCAAATCAAGTCCATACAGTCATCTGGCTTACAGATTTTGTCACAGAAACATTCCAATGCACTGTACAGATGCAGGATCTTAATTTGAGCAAGTTTGCTAAAGCAGGAAGATAATCCTGCAGCAACAGGAAATGTCAATTATTTTGTAGATTATAATTAATCAACATTTTTGTAGGAGTTGATAAATGTTAAATAAGTGAAAATCAAGTCTGAAATTTCAAAGTGGAAATTACAAACCTCAGAAGCCTTTTTAAAACCTCAAATACACTACAAGTTTTACATTTCTTGCATTACAGGAAAGTTCTTCTACAACAGGGTGATCAAATTAAGATCCTACATTTGTATGTATTTGGTACTTACAGACTTACAGACTTACAACGCCTTAGCAAAACCCCTTCTGCTTTTAACATATACAGTACCAGTCAAAGGTTTGGACGCACCTACTCATTCCAAGGTTTGTCTTTATTTTTTACTATTTTCTACATTGTAGAATAATAGTGAAGACATCAGAACTATGAAATAACACATATTGAATCATGTAGTAACCAAAACAGTGTTAAACCCAGCTTTGCACACTCTTGGCATTCTCTCAACCAGCTTCATGAGGAATGTTTTTCCAACAGTCTTGAAGGAGTTCCCACATATGCTGAGCGCTTGTTGGCTGCTTTTCCTTCCCTCTAAGGTCCAACTCATCCCAAACCATCTCAATTGGGTTGAGGTCGGGTGATTGTGGAGCCAGGTCATCTGATGCAGCATGGACTCTACAAGATGCCGAAAACGTTCCACAGGGATGCTGGCCCATGTTGACTCCAAAGTTTCCCACAGTTGTATCAAGTTGGCTGGACGTTCTTTGGGTGGTGGATCATTCTTGATACACACTGGAAACTGTTAAGTGTGGAAAAACCCAGCAGTGTTGCAGTTCTTGACACACCGGTGCGCCTGGAACCTGCCACCATACAGCTTTCAAAGGCACTTAAATCTTTAGTCTTGCCCATTCACCCTCTGAATGGCACACAGTCTATGTCTCAATTGTCTCAAGGCTTAAAAATCCTTCTTTAACCTGTGTCCTCCCCTTCATCTACCCTGATTGAAGTGAATTTAACAGGTGGCATCAATAAGAGGCCAAAGCTTTCACCTGGATTCACATGGTCAGCCTATGTCATGGAAAGAGCAGGTGTTCCTAAAGTTTTGTACACTCACTGTATATATATATATATATTATATCCGTCTTCTGTTTTATTGGAGAACTTTACAATGCCAGAACGATATGGAGTGTAATTGGTAATGCTATTCAAAAGGTGTGTGCTGGAAATGGATGGAGTCATTGCAGCTGTCTTTAAACTATATAACTGCAGTCTATTCAATTCTCTCATGCATTAAGATATCATGTCTCGCTGTCTCTCTCTCCCCACACCAGGATGTCCGTCCTCTGAAAGCAGGAAGATGCCAGTTTTACACGAGTGGGAACAGCTACATCTATGAGAATTACTATGCCTCTGTGAGTACAACTGCACTCATAGCAATATGACTTACTGTGTCAGCTATACTGTCCAATTCAGAAAATACGTGTGGTACATACTGTCTGGCAGGGGAAATCACCTTTGACTAATCTCTTCTTGTACTGTACCTGTCACTCAATACTGTTGATTGGAGTGTCTGCCTCCTCTTGCAGGTGCCATGCCAGGGTCTCACGGAGTCATGTAAGATGAAAGTACGCAGTGGGACCTGCTACTGCTGCGACCTTTATGACTGTGCCAAGTGAGTCAAAGATAGGCCAACGTTAAAAGGTCCATCATGTAGCTTTGTGTACTACCCAACAAATTTCTGATGGAAATGTTATAGATTTGTCATTGTTATTGGACGCAAGCCTGATAAGTGGTACATCCAACCAGTAGTAAAAATGCAGTGCTAAAATAACTTTACATACAGTATGCGTGGTAACTCACCCCTCACATTAGCAATGTGTTGCACCCACCCACTTGTGTGACACTTGGAAGGCATTTGGTGTCAGAATGTTCTTCACACATTAGCTATCACAATGATAAGATGTGGAGTGATTGTGAACTATTTAAGCTGAAGTAGGCTCAAACTAGTGCAGAGTTTGTCCTAGCCAGGTCACATGGTGTACAGACCAACTCATCTCACTTCCCATCATTCGCTGCTCATTGGTAAGCAAATGCTCCTGCCACCTGTCTCTTCTTGACCTGTGTTTTGACTCACTGCTTGCTTCTACAGAACCAAGTTGGTCATCTCCCGCTCGTATAGTGTATGTGTAGGCAGTATAAATACAGTGAGCAAGTCCTCCGTTTTCTCTCTGTTTGCCATACTGGTGTGTGACTCAGGTTTGTGTTGCTTGTGCATTTTCCATTTCACAGGATGTGCTTGTTTCAGGAGGCAGGGTGCAAACCCACTGTAGCTAATAGCAAACTTTTTGTAAATTCCTGTCAAGAAGAGAGACATGGAAGCCCAGTTAGCCTACCTATCTTAGCTAGTCTGTATTTTCAAATGGAGGTCGCTAATGAACGGTTTCAACGGTTTTATTTTTCTCTATTCTGGGACAATGTGGACTGTCCGGACTTTCAATGTAGCAGAGGACTACAGAGGCGATGTGTCTACTCTTAGCAAACAAGTAGAGAACTTACACAAGCTACTGGGGAATCCACGTCCGCCTACTTTCTCTTTCTCTTCTATTCCAGTAACTGGACGCTGCTCTGGCCTGGTGGGAGTGTTGCCCCCGTGTCGTCTATCCCATTTAATTAGTAGGATGCCTCTAGATGACTTAGTGGATGTTACTATTCTTGACCCTGCCAACCAGCCATCGAGGCACGTCACTCGCCGTGGAAGTCCCACAAGGAAGCCACTGTTAGCGTCACCTATGCTATTAATAGTTTTATATCAAGCTATCATTTTTGCTAGATGTGCTCATACCCATACGGCTATTGTCAATAGTTATTTTGTGCATATTTACCTGAATTCCACTATTAGCTTCGCAACTTTAAATCCAATCAAGAAGCCTTTTGTGGCTAGCTCATCCAGTTCTATTGACTCTTGTGTCAACATGGATCCTCCAGCTGTTTTCAAATCTCACAGATGGCTTGGACTGTTACATATAAATGTGTGAAGCCTGATGCCTAAACTGGACTTTCTGGGGGCATGACACTAGCCCTGATGTTCTGGTTATCTCAGAATCCTGGCCGAATAATTTGATTATGGATAAGGATGTTACCATTGCGGACTACACCATTTTCAGATGTGATAGGCCAAAAAAGGGGGAAGGCTGGCTATTTTTGTAAGATCTTTTCTTATAGCATCATGCTCTCTTAGCATTTCTGTCCCCAAAATATGTGAGCTACTGGTTATAAAAGTGTCCATAAACCAAAAAAGTAATATTTATTGATGCAGTCTACTGCTACCCCAGCCCCAACCAGATAGGGTTATAAATAATCTGAAATGATTTATAACCCTATCTGGTTGTTTTAGGAGATCTAAATCTTGATTGGCTTACACATACCTCAGATCAGTTTAAGAATATCTGTCTTGAGTTCAACTTGACTCAGCTGATAATGAAACCCACTCGGATAAATGTAAAAAACCTTGATTGACCTTATTCTGACTTACCATCCCCATAAATATTTGGCTAGTGGTGTTTTTGCTAATTATATCAGTGACCACTGCCCTATTGCTTGCATTACAAACACCAAATCGAAAAACTCTGACCATAGTATAATTGCGGCGCTCCTTCATGATCTATATTATTCAGATCTATTTTTCTACCTCTCTGGCTGATAAACAAGACCCTTTTAAACAACTTTGAGTAAAAAAAAAATTATTGCTAAGAAATCAAGCCTGGGCCAAGGCTCGACAAACTGTGTCATTAGCTGATTGGCAGCTACAGTGCCTTGCGAAAGTATTCGGCCCCCTTGAACTTTGCGACCTTTTGCCACATTTCAGGCTTCAAACATAAAGATATAAAACTGTATTTTTTTGTGAAGAATCAACAACAAGTGGGACACAATCATGAAGTGGAACGACATTTATTGGATATTTCAAACTTTTTTAACAAATCAAAAACTGAAAAATTGGGCGTGCAAAATTATTCAGCCCCTTTACTTTCAGTGCAGCAAACTCTCTCCAGAAGTTCAGTGAGGATCTCTGAATGATCCAATGTTGACCTAAATGACTAATGATGATAAATACAATCCACCTGTGTGTAATCAAGTCTCTGTATAAATGCACCTGCACTGTGATAGTCTCAGAGGTCCGTTAAAAGCGCAGAGAGCATCATGAAGAACAAGGAACACACCAGGCAGGTCCGAGATACTGTTGTGAAGAAGTTTAAAGCCGGATTTGGATACAAAAAGATTTCCCAAGCTTTAAACATCCCAAGGAGCACTGTGCAAGCGATAATATTGAAATGGAAGGAGTATCAGACCACTGCAAATCTACCAAGACCTGGCCGTCCCTCTAAACTTTCAGCTCATACAAGGAGAAGACTGATCAGAGATGCAGCCAAGAGGCCCATGATCACTCTGGATGAACTGCAGAGATCTACAGCTGAGGTGGGAGACTCTGTCCATAGGACAACAATCAGTCGTATATTGCACAAATCTGGCCTTTATGGAAGAGTGGCAAGAAGAAAGCCATTTCTTAAAGATATCCATAAAAAGTGTCTTTTAAAGTTTGCCACAAGCCACCTGGGAGACGCACCAAACATGTGGAAGAAGGTGCTCTGGTCAGATGAAACCAAAATTGAACTTTTTGGCAACAATGCAAAACGTTATGTTTGGCGTAAAAGCAACACAGCTGAACACACCATCCCCACTGTCAAACATGGTGGTGGCAGCATCGTGGTTTGGGCCTGCTTTTCTTCAGCAGGGACAGGGAAGATGGTTAAAATTGATGGGGAGATGGATGGAGCCAAATACAGGACCATTCTGGAAGAAAACCTGATGGAGTCTGCAAAAGACCTGAGACTGGGACGGAGATTTGTCTTCCAACAAGACAATGATCCAAAATATAAAGCAAAATCTACAATGGAATGGTTCAACAATAAACATATCCAGGTGTTAGAATGGCCAAGTCAAAGTCCAGACCTGAATCCAATTGAGAATCTGTGGAAAGAACTGAAAACTGCTGTTCACAAATGCTCTCCATCCAACCTCACTGAGCTCGAGCTGTTTTGCAAGGAGGAATGGGAAAACATTTCAGTCTCTCGATGTGCAAAACTGATAGAGACATACCCCAAGCGACTTACAGCTGTAATCGCAGCAAAAGGTGGCGCTACAAAGTATTAACTTAAGGGGGCTGAATAATTTTGCACGCCCAATTTTTCAGTTTTTGATTTGTTAAAAAAGTTTGAAATATCCAATAAATGTCGTTCCACTTCATGATTGTGTCCCACTTGTTGTTGATTTTTCACAAAAAAATACAGTTTCATATCTTTATGTTTGAAGCCTGAAATGTGGCAAAAGGTCGCAAAGTTCAAGGGGGCCGAATACTTTCGCAAGGCACTGTATTTAGGCAATTGAGAAATAGGTGCACTACGTCGGTTAAACAGGCCAAGTCAAACTACTTCCTTAGCGCTATGACAGACTGTTAGTGATCCCTCTAATTCCTCTCCTTACCCGCCTAAGCAAGTCGTTTTACACTCCTGCAAAAGTGACTGAAAATCAGCATTTTATCTCAGCTGCTTTCCTATTTGAAAGAAATAGTGGTCATTTTGTATTTAACTTTGGTATCAGGAAATATTGCAAAAGTGTGGAAAGCAGCTTTTGTGCTACCTCTCCATAAGGGCGGAGATAGTAGTGATCTTGATAATTATCGACCTATTTCCAGACTCCCTTGTCTTGCAAAAATACTATAATCATTAGAAAATTACGTATCTGTTTATTGACCATCTGTAAATTGTACTCATAATGTTAATCAATCCAGATTCAGACCTAAACATAGCACCACTATGGCTACCATGCTTGTTGTAAATCATATTGCAATTGCCTTAGATGATAGAAAGAATTGTGCTGACAGACTTGTCAAAAGCTTTTGATACTGAATCAAATCAAATCAAATGTTATTGGTCATATACACATATTTAGCAGATGTTATTGTGGGTGTAGCGAAATGCTTGTGTCCCTAGCTCCAACAGTGCAGTAGTATCTAACAATTCACAACAATACACATCTTAATGTAAAATAATGGAATTAAGAAATGTATAAATATTAGGACGAGCAATATCGGAGTGACATTGACTAAAATACAGTAGAATAGAATACGGTATATACATATCAGATGAGTGAGGCATTATGTAAACATGATTAAAGTTATTAGTATTCCATTATTAAAGTGGCCAGTGATTCCATGTCTATGTACAGTGGGGCAAAAAAATATTTAGTCAGCCACCAATTGTGCAAGTTCTCCCACTTAAAAAGATGAGAGTAATTTCCATCATAGGTACACTTCAACTTTGACAGACAAAATGAGAAAAGAAAATCCAGAAAATCACATTGTAGGATTTTTAATGAATTTATGTGCAGATTATGGTGGAAAATAAGTATTTGGTCATCTACAAACAAGCACGAATTCTGGCTCTCACAGACCTGTAACTTCTTCTTTAAGAGGCTCCTCTGTCCTCCACTCGTTACCTGTATTAATGGCACCTGTTTGAACTTGTTATCAGTATAAAAGACACCTGTCCACAACCTCAAACAGTCACACTCCAAACTCCACTATGGCCAAGACCAAAGAGCTGTCAAAGGACACCAGAAACAAAATTGTAGACCTGCACCAGGCTGGGAAGACTGAATCTGCAATAGGTAAGCAGCTTGGCTTGAAGAAATCAACTGTGGGAGCAATTATTAGGAAATGGAAGACATACAAGACCACTGATAATCTCCCTCGATCTGGGGCTCCACGCAAGATCTCAGCCCGTGGGGTCAAAATGATCACAAGAACGGTGAGCAAAAATCCCAGAACCACACGGGGGGACCTAGTGAATGATCTGCAGAGAGCTGGGACCAAAGTAACAAAGCCTACCATCAGTAACACACTACGCCGCCAGGGACTCAAATCCTGCAGTGCCAGACGTGTCCCCCTGCTTAAGCCAGTACATGTCCAGGCCCGTCTGAAGTTTGCTAGAGAGCATTTGGATGATCCAGAAGAAGATTGGGAGAATGTCATATGGTCAGATGAAACCAAAATGTAACTTTTTGGTAAAAACTCAACTCGTCGTGTTTGGAGGACAAAGAATGCCGAGTTGCATCCAAAGAACACCATACCTACTGTGAAACATGGGGGTGGAAACATCATGCTTTGGGGCTGTTTTTCTGCAAACGGACCAGGACGACTGATCCGTGCAAAGGAAAGAATGAATGGGGCCATGTATTGTGAGATTTTGAGTGAAAACCTCTTTCCATCAGCAAGGGCATTGAAGATGAAACGTGGCTGGGTCTTTCAGCATGACAATGATCCCAAACACACCGCCCGGGCAACGAAGGAGTGGCTTCGTAAAAATCATTTCAAGGTCCTGGAGTGGCCTTGCCAGTCTCCAGATCTCAACCCCATAGAAAATCTTTGGAGGGAGTTGAAAGTCCGTGTTGCCCAGTAACAGCCCCAAAACATCACTGCTCTAGAGGAGATCTGCATGGAGGAATGAGCCAAAATACCAGCAACAGTGTGTGAAAACCTTGTGAAGACTTACAGAAAACCTTTGACTTCTGTCATTGCCAACTAACGGAATATAACAAAGTATTGAGATAAACTTTTGTTATTGACCAAATACAGTGCCTTGCGAAAGTATTCGGCCCCCTTGAACTTTGCGACCTTTTGCCACATTTCAGGCTTCAAACATAAAGATATAAAACTGTATTTTTTGTGTGAAGAATCAACAACAAGTGGGACACAATCATGAAGTGGAACGACATTTATTGGATATTTCAAACTTTTTTAATAAATCAAAAACTGAAAAATTGGGCGTGCAAAATTATTCAGCCCCTTTACTTTCAGTGCAGCAAACTCTCTCCAGAAGTTCAGTGAGGATCTCTGAATGATCCAATGTTGACCTAAATGACTAATGATGATAAATACAATCCACCTGTGTGTAATCAAGTCTCCGTATAAATGCACCTGCACTGTGATAGTCTCAGAGGTCCGTTAAAAGCGCAGAGAGCATCATGAAGAACAAGGAACACACCAGGCAGGTCCGAGATACTGTTGTGAAGAAGTTTAAAGCCGGATTTGGATACAAAAAGATTTCCCAAGCTTTAAACATCCCAAGGAGCACTGTGCAAGCGATAATATTGAAATGGAAGGAGTATCAGACCACTGCAAATCTACCAAGACCTGGCCGTCCCTCTAAACTTTCAGCTCATACAAGGAGAAGACTGATCAGAGATGCAGCCAAGAGGCCCATGATCACTCTGGATGAACTGCAGAGATCTACAGCTGAGGTGGGAGACTCTGTCCATAGGACAACAATCAGTCGTGTATTGTACAAATCTGGCCTTTATGGAAGAGTGGCAAGAAGAAAGCCATTTCTTAAAGATATCCATAAAAAGTGTTGTTTAAAGTTTGCCACAAGCCACCTGGGAGACGCACCAAACATGTGGAAGAAGGTGCTCTGGTCAGATGAAACCAAAATTGAACTTTTTGGCAACAATGCAAGACGTTATGTTTGGCGTAAAAGCAACACAGCTCATCACCCTGAACACACCATCCCCACTGTCAAACATGGTGGTGGCCGCATCATGGTTTGGGCCTGCTTTTCTTCAGCAGGGACAGGGAAGATGGTTAAAATTGATGGGAAGATGGATGGAGCCAAATACAGGACCATTCTGGAAGAAAACCTGATGGAGTCTGCAAAAGACCTGAGACTGGGACGGAGATTTGTCTTCCAACAAGACAATGATCCAAAACATAAAGCAAAATCTACAATGGAATGGTTCAAAAATAAACATATCCAGGTGTTAGAATGACCAAGTCAAAGTCCAGACCTGAATCCAATCGAGGATCTGTGGAAAGAACTGAAAACTGCTGTTCACAAATGCTCTCCATCCAACCTCACTGAGCTTGAGCTGTTTTGCAAGGAGGAATGGGAAAACATTTCAGTCTCTCGATGTGCAAAACTGATAGAGACATACCCCAAGCGACTTACAGCTGTAATCGCAGCAAAAGGTGGCGCTACAAAGTATTAACTTAAGGGGGCTGAATAATTTTGCACGCCCAATTTTTCAGTTTTTGATTTGTTAAAGTTTGAAATATCCAATAAATGTCGTTCCACTTCATGATTGTGTCCCACTTGTTGTTGATTCTTCACAAAAAAATAGTTTTATATCTTTATGTTTGAAGCCTGAAATGTGGCAAAAGGTCGCAAAGTTCAAGGGGGCCGAATACTTTCGCAAGGCACTGTACTTATTTTCCACCATAATTTGCAAATAAATTCATTAAAAATCCTATAATATGATTTTCTGGATATTTTTTCTTCTCATTTTGTCCGTCATCTTTTTAAGTGGGAGAACTTGCACAATTGGTGGCTGACTAAATACTTTTTTGCCCCACTGTATATAGGGGAGCAGCCTCTAAGGTGCATGGTTGTGTAACCGGGTGGTAGCCGGCTAGTGATGGCTATTTAACAGTCTGATGGCCTTGAGATAGAAGCTGTTTTTCAGTCTCTCGGTCCCAGGTTTGATGCACCTCTACTGACCTCGCCTTCTGGATGTTAGTGGGGTGAACAGGCCATGGCTCGGGCGGTTGATTGCCTTGATGATCTTTTTGGCCTTCCTGTGATATCGGCTGCTGTAGGTGTCCTGGAGAGCAGGCAGTGTGCCCCCGGTGATGCGTTGGGCAGACCACACCACCCTCCGGAGAACCCTGCGGTTGCAGGAGATGCACTTGTCGTACCAGGTGGTGATACAGCCCGACAGGATGCTCTCAATTGTGCATCTGTAAAGTTTTCTGAGGGTCTTAGGGACCAAGACAAATTTCTTAAGCATCCAAGGTTGAAGAGGCGCTGTTGCGCCTTTTTCACCACACTGTCTGTGTGGGTGGACAAATTCAGATTGTCAGTGATGTGTATGCCGAGGAACTTGAAACGTTTCACCTTCTCGACTGCAGTCCTGTCAATGTGGATAGGGGTGTGCTCCCTCTGGTGTTTCCTGAAGTCCACGATCAGCTCCTTTGTTCTGTTGACGTTGAGTGTGAGGTTATTTTCCTGGCACCGCTCTGCCAGCGCCCCACCTCCTCCCTGTAGGTCGTCTCATCATTGTTGGTAATCAGGCCTAGTACTGTTGTGTCGTCTGCAAACTTGATGGTTGAGTTGGAGGCATGCGTGGCCATGCAGTCATGGGTGAACAGGGAGTACAGGAGGGGGCTGAGCACGCACCCCTGTGGGGCCCCTGTGTTGAGGATCAGCGAAGTGGAGGTGTTTCCTACCTTCACCACCTGGGGGCAGCCTGTCAGGAAGTCCAGGACCCAGTTTCACAGGGTCCTGGAATGAAAATTGAATTTGAAATAAGAATTTCTTCTCCACTGACTTGCCTATTAAAATAATAAAAATATGGTGTTGAAGGCTGAGCAAGTGTCAATGAACAGCATTCTGACGTACAGTTGGAAGTTTACATACACCTTGGCTAAATAAATTTAAACTCAGTTTTTCACAATTTCTGACATTTAGTCCTAGTAAAAATTCCCTGTCTTAGGTCAGTTAGGATCACCACTTTATTTTAAGAATGTGAAATGTCAGAATAATAGTAGATAATTATTTATTTCAGCTTTCATTTCTTTCATCACATTCCCAGTGGATCAGAAGTTTACATACACTCAATTTGGTACCATTGCCTTTAAATTGTTTAACTTGTTTCAAACGTTTCAGGTAGACTTCCACAAGCTTCCCACAATAATTTGGGGTGAATTTTGGCCTATTCCTTCTGACAGAGCTGGTGTAACTGAGTCAGGTTTGTAGGCCTCCTTGCTCACACACACTTTTTCAGTTCTGCCCACAAATGTTCTATAGAGTTGAGGTCAGGGCTTTGTGATGGCCACTCCAATACCTTGACTTTGTTGTCCTTAAGCTATTCTGCCACAACTTTGGAAGTATGCTTGGGGTCATTGTCCATTTGGAAGACCCATTTGCAACCAAGCTTTAACTTTCTGACTGATGTCTTGAGATGTTGCTTCAATTTATCCACATAATTTTCCTTATGCCATCTATTTTAAGAAGTGCATCAGTCCCTCCTACAGCAAAGCACCTCCACAACATGATGCTGCCACCCCCGTGCTTCACGGTTGGTATGGTGTTCTTCTGCTTGCAAGCATCCCCTTTTTTCCTCCAAACATAACGATGGTCATTATCGCCAAACAGTTCTATTTTTGTTTCATCAGACCAGAGGATATTTCTCCAAAAAGTACGATCTTGTCCCCATGTGCAGTTGCAAACCGTAGTTGCAAATCGGCCTTTTTATGGCTGTTTTGGAGCAGTGGCAGCTTCCTTGCTGAGCGGCCTTTCAGGTTATGTCGATATAGGACTCGTTTTACTGTGGATACTTTTGTACCTGTTTCCTCCAGCATCTTCACAAGGTCGTTTGCTGTTCTGGAATTGATTTGCACTTTTCGCACCAAAGTACCTTCATCTCTATGAGAACGCGTCTCCTTCCTGCGTGGTATGATGGCTGCGTGGTCCCATGGTGTTTATCATTGCTCCCAAGGATGAACCAGACTTGTGGAGGTCTTGGCTGATTTCTTTTGATTTTCCCATGATGTCAAGCAAAGAGGCACTGAGTTTGAAGGTAGGTCTTGAAATACATCCACAGGTACACCTCCAAATGACTCAAATGATGTCAATTAGCCTATCAGAAGCTTCTAAAGCCATTACATTATTTTCTGGAATTTTCCAAGCTGTTTAAAGGCACAGTCAACTTAGTGTATGTAAACTTCTGACCCACTAGAATTGTGATACAGTGAAATAATCTGTCTGTTAACAATTGTTGGAAAAATGACTTGTGTCATGCACAAATTAGATGTCCTAACTGACTTCCCAAAACTATAGTTTGTTAACAAGACATTTGTGGAGTGGTTGAAAAATTAGTTTTAATGACTCCAACCTATGTTAACTTCCGACTTCAACTGTATGTATGTATGTATGTATGTATTCCTCAAATGTAACTGGGTCACGTAAGGTAGAGGTGATATGATCCTTAACTTGCCTCTCAAAGCACTTCATGATGACAGAAGTGAGTGCTACTGGGTGATTGTCATTTAGTTCAGTTACCTTTGCTTTCTTGGGTACAGAATCAATGGTGGACATCTTGAAGCAAGTGGAGAGGATCGGGAGAGATTGAATATGTCTGTAAACACTCCAGCCAGCTGTTCTGCGCATGCTCTGAGGACATGGCTAGGGATGCCATCTGGGCTGGCAGCCTTGCAAGGGTTAACACGCTTAAATGTTTTACTCACGTCAGCCATGGAGAACAAGAGCCCACAGTCCTTGGGAGCGGGCCGCGTCGGTATCCTCAAACCGACCAAAGAAGGTGTTTAGCTTGTCTGGGAGCAAGACGTTGGGGTCCGTGACGTGGCTGGTTTTCCCTTTGTAATCCGTGATTGTCTGTAGACCTTGCCACATGTCTTGTGTCTGAGACGTTGAATTGCGACTCCACATTATCTCTGTACTGACGTTGTGCCTGTTTGATTGCCTTACGGAGAGAATAACCACACTGTTTGTATTCAACCATATTCCCAGTCCCCTTGCCATAGTTAAATGCAGTGGTTCACCCTTTCAGTTTTGCGCAAATGCTGCCATCTATCCACGGTTTCTGGTTTGGGTAGGTTTTAAGTCAACGTACACTTCCTGATGAACTCAGTCACTGTGTCCGCGTATATACGTCAATGTTATTCTCAGAGGCTACCCGGAACATATCCCAGTCCACGTGATCAAAACAATTAAAACAATTCCGGTCAGACCAGCGTTGAATAGACCTTAGCACGTGTACTTCCTGTTTGAGTTTCTGCCTATAGGATGGGAGGAGCAAAATGGAGTCGTGACCTAATTTGCCGAAGGGAGGGCCTTGTAGGCATCTCAAAGGTGAGTAGCAGTGGTCTAGTGTTTTCTCTAAGCGAGTACTACAGTCAATGTGTTGACAGAACTTCGGAAGTGTTTTCCTCAAATTTGCTTTGTTAAAATCCCCAGCTACAATAAATGTGGCCCCAGGATATGTGGTTTCCAGTTTGCATAAAATCTAGTGTAGTTCCTTGAGGGCCATTGTGGTATTGGCTTGAGCGGGAATATACACGATTGCGACTATAACCGAAGATAATTCTCTTGGGAGGTAATACAGTCTGCATTTGATTGTGAAGTTTTCTAGATTGAGTTACAAAAGGACTTGAGTTTCTGTATGTTATCACAATCACACCATGAGTAGTTAATCATGAAACACATGGCCTCCCGAGTGGCGCAGTGGTCTAAGGCACTGCATCACAGTGCTAGCTGTGCCACTAGAGATCCTGGTTCGAGTCCAGGCTCTGTTGCAGCCGGCTACGACCGGGAGACCCATGCCTGGGTTAGGGGAGGGTTTTTCTGGCAGGGATGTTCTTGTCCCATCGTGGGCCAGGCGCAATGCACGCTGACACGGTCGCCAGGTGTACGGTGTTTCCTCCGACACATTGGTGCGGCTGGCTTCCGGGTTAAGCAAGCAGTGCGGCTTGGCTGGTTTGTGTTTTGGAGGATGCACAGCTCTCGACTTTCTCCTCTCCCGAGTCCGTACCGGTGTTGCAGCGATGGGACAAGACTACCAATTAGATACCATGAAATTGGGGAGCTAAAGGGCTAAAAAGAATAATATTAAATCATGAAACACACACCACGTCTTTCTTCTTCCCGGAGAGTTCTTTATCCCTGTCTGTGCAATGAACTGAGATCCCAGCTGGTTGTATGGACAGGGACAGTATATCCCGAGAGAGCCATGATTCTGTGGAACAGAGTATGTTACAGTCCCTGATGTCTGTCTGGAAGCAGGTCCTCGCCCTGAGCTTGTCTACTTTATTGTCCAGAGACTGAACATTAGCGAGAAATATACTCAGAAGCTGTGGATGGTGTGTATGCCTCCTGAGTCAGACTAGAAGTCCACTCCAAATGCCTTTTCTCTGCTGGTGGCATCTTACAACGGCCTCTGGGATAATTTAAATTGCCCTGAGGTGTACAAACAAAGGGTCCAATTCGGGAAAGTCGTATTCCTGGTCGTATTGCTGGAGTTACCGCTGCTTTGATATCCAAAAGTTATTTCTGGCTGTATGTAATAATACAAAAAATGTTCTTGGCTAAATAATGTAAGAAATAACACACACAAAAAAAATACTGCAAAGTTGCTTAGGAGCTAGAAGCAGAGCTGCCATGTCTGCCGGCGCCATCTGAAGACCATGTTATATTCAGAATAAGCTATCCTCAATAGGGTTGGGTACTGATGCTTGCCGATGGTTTCATAATTATCTCAATGAACTCAGGCCATCAAGGTAGATGGTGTCAAATCGGAGATCATTGAGTTATATAAAGGAGGTTTGAAACTAGGCCTACTACTGACTACAATCTATATAAATAACATTGGTAATGTTGAAAAAATATATATATATATTTGTGTGCAGATGATGCAGTGTTGTATTTCATTGCGCCATCGGTTGGCCAAGTCTTTTCATATTTGAAGTCTGATTTTCAAGCACTGCAGAGGTCACTATTGGATCTATAGTTAGTGCAAACAAAACAAAATGCATGTTTTTTTTCTAGGTCCTATAACTCAGATTTTTATGAATTTGTAATGACTAGTTTGAACAGTACACAAATAGAGCAAGTTTTCTTGTGTTTATCTACAAAGCACTCATGCAGAAACTTCCTATGCATCTATAATCATTCATTAAATTTAGACTTACAAATTACCATACCTGGCCTCAGGCTTGAATAACACTGGAAGCCCCTTTGGTCTCCACAGAGTTGGGTAAAGCTGCTTTTAGTCTCTTTGCGCCCTTTATGTGGAACACCTTACAGAGCTCTCTGAAATGAGATGTTCCCCTTGGTCAGTTCAGAGTCATGACCAGAGACCTCTATGTTGATAAATGTGTCTGTTTTCTTAATATGTTTGGTCATTTCGTATATTGTATGTTTTTGATGTATTTATTCAGGACTCATCTGTAAAAGAGACCCCAGTCTCAGTATTACATCCCTGTCAAAATAAAGGTTAAAGCCTGGTTCATGTCTTGGATTCTTCCTAGGTTCCTGCCTTTCTAGGGAGTTTTTCTTAGCCACCGTGCTCCTACATCTGCATTGCTTGCTGTTTCGGGTTTTAGGCTGGGTTTCTGTATATAGCACTTTTGTGACATCTGCTGATGTAAAAAGGGCTTTATAAATACATTTGATTGATTGGTCTGGAAGAACTCCTGGGCCTGGCCAACTCATATCATACTACCTTAATAGTATAGCTTTATAAAGTAGCCTAATGTTATTCTATGAATGGCATATTAATAGCATAACTAGAATAATATTGTTATAGGATTGGATGTTTGTTTGACGTTCTATTGTCCTGTCTTGTAGTGGGGGCTACATAAACAACTACTATGAGTTTGTGGGTGTGCGGAGCTGCGGTGATGTGCTGTCCCTGTACGTGTTGATCTGGGTGCTGACCAGCCTCAACCTGGTGGCCTTCTTCCTGGGTATCCTTACCACTGCCGTGCTGGGAAGCATCAAGGACAAGGTGAGAGACACAGGCTGCGGAAAAACTACACGCTAATGTACTTGTATCAATACTTAAAGGTTTGTGGTGTATAATCAGGAATCTTGAGCAGTACTTGCAGTTCAATCATATCCAGGTCTCATTCCATATTGTATTAAACTTAGGGAAAGGGATTGTGAAAAAGAATCAAAATCAAGGTGGCATTCTCTTGCCCTGCCAAACATTCTTCTCAGTAGACCACAGGTCTGTGGCAACAGCTCCTTATGAGCGATGTTGGGTGCGGGGCATAACCCGCCTGTAGTGGCACTCTCCACTGCTGTGGTGCTGAAGCGTCATCCCCCATGCGCTGGCTAGCGGTAGCTGTCCGTGGTTCTCGAATACTTACACAAGCATTTCACCTCACCTGCAATAACATCTGCTAAAGATGTGCATGTGACCAATTTTTTTCTATTTGATTGAAATTTAAAGATCCTTTTCGATTGAGCCAACATATGCGGTGTTTACCTTGAATGCAGTCTCTGCGAACGCTAGAACATTGCCTTTAAATTTCTATTGTAAATTTCTATTTCTATATATATAAACTTTGAGTCTTCTGTTATCATTGATTTTCTGCTATAAAATCATGCAAATACTGCCAGTGTTTGTTTTAGCCTGCCTGGAGTGCAGGGTTGATTGTTTTGGGAATATTTTGTTCCATTAAGTCAGGCAGGATCAATCACGCACAGATCAAGTATTTACAATTATTTCAAATAGTAGTTGAACCCAGGTCTGTCTGTAATACCCGAGCAAAGCTGGAAGGGTTGGATGGTTGTTAGGTAAGGCTTATTCATACTTTCTAGATCAAAACAAATAGAAAAATGTCTTAGTTACCCAGCAATCCAGATTCTAAATGTCACGACTCACTAAAGAGGAGAGATATCTCTCTGGCGATCATCCTACGTTGAATGTCCCCAGGAGAAACAGAATAGTTAACCGGTACTGATTGAATTAGGGAAGTGTGGAGAGGAGCTGGCGGCGAGGGAGAAGGGGCATATGTTCTGTGTTGCAGCACGATAGAGCTGGGAGACATAGCAGGGCATAGCCCAGGAAGACATACATCAACGTCAGAGATCATTTTTAATTAAAAAATAAATCTGAGATCCCCAGGATCCCCCACCCCTTCCTGTCTGATCCAAATACCATGGCATCGCTATAATTCTCTCTCCCCACCACTTCTGGTTGATGAACAGTGTGTCAGTGTGAGTGAACAAGCGGTTGTGTATGTGTGTATGTGGTGGGGGGAGGGTGGTTGCACGGCTAGATAGCGCTGGTGATGGGATGGATGTGGTCAGAGTTGGATGTGTGTTCATCCATGTGGCAGACCGCTGACGTGGTCACATTGGGCCACATGGTTCCTCTCTCAGGCCAGGCCTGCGATTTGCTCTCTTCTGGGAAAGAGAGTGAGGAAGCCTATTGACTTGAGATCACACAAGATATTAGGGCTGAATAATTGCCTACCAGAAATGCGTTGAATTTATGAGGTTGTTGCTCACGCCATCTTCATCTCCCAAACAATCCAAGTACATTTTTTGGCAGATGAAAGCTGAATTATTTTGTATTGACATAATTTGAGATATCTAGCACCAGCCTTATTGTGTGTGTGTGTGTGTGTGTGTGTGTGTGTGTATTTTGTGATCACATTTTGTTTCATAATACATACAAGAGGATCACAACACACTCCTTACTTGTAAGAATGAACACTAAACCAACATATGTGTGTGTTTTGCAGAGGAGCAGCTCAGTGACCCTGTCATCATCGCATTTCTCCGAAGGGGGATTTCGCTCCTCCCCCACTGCCCCCCTGCTGATGGACAACACCAACACAGGACACCAACACCTCTACCCGGTCAGTCTCTCTCACACTCACTTGTCTCTACCCGGTTAGTCTCTCTCACACTCGCTTGTCTCTACCCGGTTAGTCTCTCTCACACTCACTTGTCTCTACCCTGTCAGTCTCTCTCACACTCACTTGTCTCTACCCGGTTAGTCTCTCTCACACTCACTTGTCTCTACCCGGTTAGTCTCTCTCACACTCACGTGTCTCTACCCGGTTAGTCTCTCACACACTCACTTGTCTCTACCCGGTTAGTCTCTCACACACTCAATACCGCCTTAACGGCAGCCAAAAATAGAGCCCACACAAGGTTTTTCCAGGACGCCAAAGATGTATTTCAACAACAACCTCTGTTTCGGTCTTGGGCCTAAGAAGTCATGTTATTTGTAATTGGTCTAGTAAAACCAAAGGAGAGTGAAAGTGGTGAGATACTGTACATTGGATGGGAACTCAGATGTTCTGGGAGGACTCCCTCTGCCATCCCATATTGCCCTGCTGCCCTCCCCTAAATCTGCCCACCGTCTACCTTACCCTCTGTATTAAAACACAACTACTGGCTGCTAGCAAGACAGAGGGCACCAAGTAGCCCTATTAGATCATGCCAGGTGCATGCCTCAGCAGACCAAAAAAGAACAAACTCCAACCAATTAACCCCCAGAGAAAAATAACTTGTCTGAGAAACATTAGGCGTACCCCCGGTTGGAAACTTTTTTTTGCTTATCCACTGAAGTGATGTTCAAAGTTTGCTATTTGTAATTATTCCCAAGTGGAGTGGAGTTAGAAATGAATATCTTTGCTCAGCTGATTCAAACTAAGCTTTGTTTGTGTTTATTTGGGATCTATTACGTTTACGTGGTTATCCACTCAAACTGGTTGTGGTTTTCAATTCAAAGTCTGTTGTTTGTAGCTATTATTGACCTAGAAGTAGATTAGTTATAATTGGAACAAATTAGCAAATTGTGAAGTCTTAGCTGAATCCAACTAACCTTAGTGTTTTCTGTTTTTGTTCTGTCTTTCAGAGAACCTCCCAATACTTTTCCCCAGCAGCGGGGACGGAGTTCCCCCAGAGTGATTCGTCAGTACCCCCTGTCCAGACCCCAACCCCTCTCTATAACCTGCTGCCCTACAAGCCACAGAGCTTTTCTGTCTGAATTAACCTCCCTACTCCAGCATTCCATTACCAACTTGTCATACAACTACAAAGTTTCCTCCAGACTCTCCTGGCCCTAGAAGTCACATGACATCCAGGGAGATTCTTATTTTGGATTTGTTTTGTATGCTGTAAAATATCTGTATATGAAATGTAAATATTTGGAGCAATTTTGATTGATTTGCCCAAAAAATGTATGGCTTATGACGTGCTTCTATCTAGGAAAAAGGTTAATTATTTAAGACCTTTTTTGAAATGTACAATTTGCCAAAATACATTGACTTTTTATTCTACATCTTAAACTCAACTGTATCTGCTAATAAAGTAATATTGGCTAAGTCATTTTTTTTCTGATCAAATTGACTTACTGTTTTTGGTTGTGCCACGCTGCCCACACACACTCATATTCAATAGAGATGTTGCCTGCCTGGCCTCCTCATTGTCTTAACATTGTCTACCATTGGTCTCACTAGTAATCTACCCCAGGATAAATTTCATTTGGGTCCAAAACTCATTAAGCAATAAGAAATGTGTTCTTTCTTTGAACTCAATAGGCATAGAGAGAGAGCGGGATGTGTGCGAAAATATCGAGCCCCTGGCCAGACAACGCATACCTCAAACGTCTGTGTGTTTTTTCCCTTCCTTTTATAAAACATGTTCGCAATGTTCTTCCCCTACCAGGGGAAGACGATTCCCCAACATCATCTAAGATGTCTCCTCTGACTGACAGAGCTCCTCACAGACACTTTTTGTTTTAAGGACAGAAGACAAATCCAGAAAACCTTCCACTTGAGGGCTAAAAAAAACAAACCCAAAAGTAATTTGCTTGCACAATTAAACTGTGGAAATGTACAAGACAGAAGATGGCGTAATTATCTGGAGTTTCTTTCCAAGTAAAACACCAGACTTAACAAAAACTCAACGGGGTCAAAGAGTTTCACAGGACACAAATAGACCACAAAAATCTGGGTTCAAATACTTTGCCTCGAGTGCCAGATCGGCAGGCTTTGCACCTTTACGACTGTTCTATTGGTTCAGTTGCGCTAGGGAAGCTCAATCAAGCTCAGCTAAAGCATTTTAAATGATTTAAAATTGCATTTGAATCCAAGTCTGCAACTGTATATGAGAGCTTCTGTCTGGTAAGATGAACTCCTTGTGTTTGTGTTCATGCCCCTCATGTCAATGATGATTATAGAGTAACTGTTCTAAGGCTCTGTCTTGCTTTAGTTATTTTCACAGGAAGTATAATGTAATACACAGAGATCAAACTTGCATAGCATCCATACAATACATTGAGAAAGAATACAATATTTTGAAGCTTTGGGGGAAGTTACAACATATGTAAAAAATGCAATGCAACTCAAATAGCTAGAAAAAGCAGCAAATGCTTTATTGCCATTCACACAGACTTAACAAGAGTGGACATGGTAATTCAGCTGTACTGTTTAGCTTTACCTCATAGGGGAATTCTGCTAGAAATTACAGAAACAATATCCAGCAAATAAAGTGAAAGAGGCCATGTTACGGTTTTGCAGTAACTACCAAGTTTGCCAAAAATGTATGCAAAACAATCTACCCAAAGAAAACGCAATCCTTCTCTTGTTCTTCAAATGAACATCCCCCACATGTCAGAGATGCTTCAATACAAATACAATGTTACTGCATTCTGCAGTACTGTGTCACATCTTGTTACATAGATAGCCACATGAGACAGTAAAATGTTGAGAGACAGACAATAGCCAAACAGAAAACAGTGTAGCCTTGTGTAGTCTTATAAGCAGTGTCGGGTGTAACTGCGGCTCCTTTACTTCCCATCTCTGATGTCGAGGGCGGCAGGGCAGCTGTGAGAGCGGACATCCCCGTGTTTGACCTCTGCCAGGTCAAGGTCAACGTTGACACCCTGGATCTTGGCCTGGAGACAGCCGTGGAAGCTGGACAGACCCGCTGGACACAGTCAAAGGTCAGAGATAAGCACAATTCAATCCCTTGAACTGGGCCTCTTTTTCCTTCCTCCCTTCCTAGAAGTAATCACTGATGAAACATGACTGGACAGGTGAAGGCCACATAGGGCAGCCCTTTGTGGCAGTATTTGCACGATTTCATAGCAGAAAAACAATGATAGCAGAAGAAAGACTCGTAAAGTTTAACGGCTCCCCGGGCTCACACCCCTAGCGGCTCACACCCCTAGCGGCTCACACCCCTAGCGGCTCACACCCCTAGCGGCTCACACCACTAGCGGCTCACACTGTTTCATCTTGACACCATATGTCCATAGGAGTCATCATGACATATCATCTGGGAAATTGCCTGTAATTCAATACCTCTGCACAACTCCTATCTCTTGCTGTGTTTGTCCTCAACAGAGGCTTCACCTCCACTCCTCTGGAACACAGCTAGATACGGAACACCTTGTATGGACTCACTGTACTCTACTGTGTAAACACCAGTCGGTCTCATTAATAGCATTAACGGTGCAATCAAGTAACAGTTATGCGATTCGCCTCCAAGCACTTAAAGAAACCCATACTCTAGGTCCTTCATCGCTTGGGCCAAAAGTTGTGCAATATATAGGGAATAGGGTGTAAACACGTATAGTGTACTTTTAGTGAGTTATGTTTTCAGATCTCAGGCGTCTTCTACTGGGACGAGCTGGATCTACACAACCTACACAATATCGGAGAAACTTTGAATTTCAAGTTTAATTTCCCTAAAAAGCAATCATAATTTAAAGGAGGAAGGAACGCTTTTTCTTAAATGTTTTACATCTGAATGGAGTCACCCATTTTTGTTGTCTACATGTTGCCATATGACCTGGAAGCATATGGTCATTCACCTTTATTTAACCAGGTAGGCCAGTTGAGAACAAGTTCTCATTTACAACTGCGACCTGGAAAAGAAAGCAAAGCAGTGCGACACAAACAACAACAGCACAGAGTTACATATGGACTAAACAAACGTACAGTCAACAACACAATAGAAAAAAAATCTATATACAGTGTAAAATTAGCTTATCTGATTTGTGAGGTGATCCAGGAAACAAGAATATAGAGGACAATTAACAGTGGACAATAGACACGGAGAGGAGATGATTCTGGGACATGGTTTGTGGAAAATAATGAAAAAAGAAGAATGAGGTGAAACGAAGGAGAGAGCCGAAAGTAAGAGAAACGTTTGAGGGTGAGAGAGTGTGGGAAGAGTTGAACAGTAAAAAGGTGGGATGGGTCCGCACTTAGAAACATGTTGCATTAAGCTTACTTCATTTTAGATGTTATTATTTTCACTGCATCATGTATAGAGTACACAGACGTTTCGGCTTTGCGGCCTTCGTGTGTAAGAGTAGAATAGTGAATGAGTAAGAGGATTAGGATCAGTTGATGTGGGAAGACAGCACGGATCAGATTAGAGTAGGAAAAGTATCAGGCCTAAAGTAGTGCACTATGTAAGGAATAGGGTGTCATTTGAGACTCAGTGCTCACCTGGCCCGCCCCCCAGGTACACCCTGCTCCCTGGTTGGCTCAACACCCTCTTCAGGAGCTCGTAGTCCCCATCCGTCAACCTCATGGTTGCCTTGGTTATGCCCATGCCAATCACCAGCTGGCCTGGCCTCACCTGCAGCTGCAGGAACTGACTCTCACCTGAGCAGAGGGTCTGGGGGTAGCTGCGCGACCAGAATAGAGTCCCCCTCAAACGTAGCATCAGTTCCTAGGGCACAGGAAACCCAAACCATGGACGAATCCAAACTTATCCAGGAGAGATTGTTTTTGCATAAGTTAATGCTTCGTTTAGGGTTTAAAAAGACCTCCGCTGGCCGGACAAATTGTCAACACATTGTCATATGGAAACAAATTTCATAAGGAGTGGCAGCGAATGCCAGATCAACAATCGGTATCAACAGAACAATCTGCAACAGGAAACAGCAACATGTCTGTTTGTGCCCTAGACAGACGTAAAAGGTAAAAGTCAGGGTTTGTTCCACACAGCACAAAGAATGTGTGTTGAAGGCCAACAGAGATCTATTCACATTGATATTTGGGGGGATTTCCAGTAGTTAAAACATCTAAAAGTATGGCATGCTGACAGTGACAATTTCAACAAAGCCTCTTTCGGAAAGTTTGACCTCTTCCTGCTTGGCATTTTGCATGACATCACAACATGGGAGCATTGGGCTAATCAAGTCAGGTCCCAGACTCAACGGAGGCAGGAGTGTGTGAGTGTGACTTGTTTGTGACCTGCTGCTGTGTGTACAGTATGTGTATGTGTGGGTGTGTGTTTGAGTGACCCGTGTGAGTTTGTGTGTGAATGAGAGTGTATGAGTGTGTGTGTCCATGCGCGTGTGTGTCTTTGCCATTATGCCATTCTTAAAGATCATAAGCATTTCCAAAGCAGTAATAGTGAAGGAATGAGAGAAGATAGAGACTATAAATTAACAAAGTGCTGGTCCAGATCAGTTGGGTCTTGAGGCTGTATAGTTCCGGTGTGTTACCTGTGAAGGGTGGTTGAGTTTCAAGGAGAGGATGTAGTCGTTCTGAGTGTCTAGCAGAATAAAGAGAAAGCCTCTGGCTGAAACCGTTCTGAGAGCTAGCTCCACAGAGAGTGTCCAGTCTGCACCATCTAGCTCAGCTGAAGAGTTTCCCAGCAAGGCTACAGACACAAAGACAAACACAACATACATATCACTCTGCACCCTAATCTATGCACTCTTGTTCATACAACCATGCAGTGTTTTTACAGACCATTGAATGTCTTCACGCTTTTTTACATTACTGACAAAACAAGGAAAGTACCAGATCCAAGTACTTAAACTTCAGCTTCAGATGTTATTGAAGTAAAAGGCAAGAAAGCAATACCATGGGACAGTAGCTACAGTATGGGAGCATGTGAGGCTGTCTGTGGAGACGGCAGGCAGCCTAGCGGTTACTGGCGTTGGTCCAGTAACCAAAAGGTCACTGGTTCAAATCCCCGAGCCCCGAGTGGAAAATCTGTCGATGTGCCCTTGATCAAGGCCCTTAACCTTAATTGCTCCTGTAAGTCGCTCTGGATAAGAGCATCTGCTAAATGATGTACATGTAAATGAGATGGGAGTTAACCAGGGATTCATTTTTGAAAGGGGTAGGTTTCCACATTTTTAGCCCCAATCTTAATTGGTTTCTTCCCGCAAGAGTTCTGTGTTCCTCTTAGAATTCAAATACAGGCTCCACAGAAAGCCCTGTGAAGAAAAATATGAATGGAATGGGAGTATAAAAACTATGAAAAACTAAAACTACAAGTTGATAACTTCTTTACCAAAATCTTTACCAAACCAAAGTCCAACATGTCTTTTGGAGTGATATTGTTGACAATATTGCAATATGTACGATTTTGAAACAACTATTTCCAACATTTTTCAGTCCCAAGTTTTCATTGTTTCACTGTTTAATTCTAAGACCAACAAATAACTTATATTGAGGTAAACTACCGCTAAATGTTTCCAGGGACCTAAAATATAGGGCCCAGAATTATTCCCTGTCAGGGTGCGTGGACAGAAAATAATATTGTCCCTTGTCATGTGACGGGGAAGTGAGGTGGCCTACCTAGAGAGCTGAAACCAACAGAGCCGACTCCAGTAAAGTAGGACCCGGGGGCAATATGTTCCCAGCACCTCTGCACCTTGGAATCCTGCAGGGTCCGCTCTAGGATGCTGGAGTCCTGTCTGACCCAGTCCCAGCTCCGCATGCAGCCATCCAGAGGAGGGTTCAGCTAGACAGGACAGGACAGACAGGACAGACAGAAATGGTATAGAAAAACAAGCCCCATGTGATTGCCCTTCACTACATAGCACTGCTCTTTCTTGTTTTTATTTGTCCATTGCAAAATAGTCCAATTCAGATGAGGGACAGTGGGTGCATTCGAAGAACAGACACGTGCTGTTTGTTTTGGGTATAAAATATAGTAAAATGATAAGAACTGCAGTTCATACTCCCTCAGGAGTGGTTGACCTCTGAGCTCTGCTTTGATCTGTTGTTTTTGTCATGGTGAGAAAGTTGGTGTGCCAGAAAACTGTCTCAGGATGTGCAGTCCAGCTGTGAAAATCAGTATTAGAGTTGGCGAGAGCACAGTGGTTATCATTGCACACGGATTAGATCAGCAAATCTCACGTTAAGAGAACCAGCCAGATTCATGGTTAACTCCCATCTCCACAGACAGTCTCACATTCTCCCATATAGTTAGTGTCCCACTAGCAAGCCTTCAATGTTCCACCCTATGCCCTCCCTCTTCTGCAACCCAGGCTATGTTCCAAATGGCGCCCTATTCCATTTATAGGTCAAACGTAGTACACTAAATAGGGAACAGGGGGTAATTTGGGACGTAACCCCTGTGTAATTATTACAATGGTTCCCAAGCCTTCTGCAGACAGACATCTTCCTCCATAAAGCTCCCTCTTCAAATTCTACCCCTTCACTAGCCCTCTCCATGCCCCACCACACTCCCACCCCATCTGCAACCCTGTGTTTTATTACTGTTGCTCCTAACCATGGAATGTAAAGGTCCTAACCTTTACTGTGCAGACCCAAAAACCTCTCACAACATGCTAGCACTACCCATTCTAATTATCACTCACCCCCACCTCCAGCCTGTCTGTAACCCTGCTGTGTCCCTGTTAGGTCCTAACCCATCTACAGACCCACTTCCTTCCCATTGGTCCTCTCACATGCTCCCATTCTGCTCCCTGTCAGTCTGGTGGGGGGTAACAGAACTTAGACTCACCCCCAAGGTAACTCCGCTATCTGGGAGCAGGCCTCCGATAGAGATTCTCAGCATGCCGTTGCCTATCTCGGCCCTCTGGCTCTCAGCAGACTGCTGCACTGTGACGGCTGTCTCCGAGCCAACGCGTACAGCCACAGCTCCCTCATGTTTCATCACTGCAATCTGCATCCACGGGCAATGTACAGGTAAGATTTAGAGTTCCAGACACTTGTAGAATTTATGCCAAGGTGCATTGAAGCTGTCGTGGTGGCCCTAGGCTCTATGAAGACACTATATGTTGGGGTTTCCTTTATTTTGGCAGTTCCTTATACATGCCCCACATTATAATTATGTTATTATGGTTACAGTGGCTTGCGAAAGTATTCACCCCCTTGGCATTTTTCCTATTTGGTTGTATTTGATTTACACAACATGCATACCACTTTGAAGATGCAAAATATATTTTTTATTGTGACACAAACAAGAAATAAGACGAAAAAAACGGAAAACTTGAGCGTGCACAACTATTCACCCCCCCAAAGTCAATATTTGTAGCAATTACAGCTGCAAGTCTCTTGGGGTATGTCTCTATAAGCTTGGCACATTTAGCCACTGGGATTTTTGCCCATTCTTCAAGGCAGAACTGCTCCAGCTCCTTCAAGTTGGATGGGTTCTGCTGGTGTAAAGCAATCTTTAAATCATACCACAGATTCTCAATTAGATTGAGGTCTGGGCTTTGACTAGGCCATTCCAAGACATTTAAATGTTCCCCTAAACCACTCAAGTGTTGCTTTAGCAGTAAGCTTAGGGTCATTGTCCTACTGGAAGGTGAACCTCCATCCCAGTCTCAAATCTGTGGAAGACAGAAACAAGTTTCCCTCAAGAATTTCCCTGTATTTAACCCTATCCATCATTCCTTCAATTCTGACCAGTTTCCCAATCCCTGCCGACGAAAAACATCTCCACAGCATGATGCTGCCACCACCATACTTCACTGTAGGGATGGTGATCTCGGGTGATGAGGGGTGTTGGGTTTGCTCCAGACATAGCGTTTTCCTTGATGGCCAAAAAGCTCAATTTTAGTCTCATCTGACCAGAGTACCTTCTTCCATATGTTTGGGGAGTCTCCAACATGCCTCTTGGCTAACACCAAACGTGTTTGCTTATTTTTTTCTTTAAGCAATGGCTTTTTCTGTCCACTTCTGTAAAGCCCAGCTCTGTGGAGTGTATGGCTTAACGTGGTACAGATACTCCAATCTCCGCTGTGGAGCTTTGCAGGTCCTTCAGGGTTATCTTTGGTCTCTTTGTTGCCTCTCTGACTAATGCCCTCCTTGCCTGATCCATGAGTTTTGGTGGGCCGCCCTCTCTTGGCAGGTTTGTTGTGGTGCCATATTCTTTCCATTTTTTAATAATGGATTTATTGGTGCTCCGTGGGATGTTCAAAGTTTCTGATATTTTTTTATAACCCAACCCTCTGTACTTCTCCACAACTTTGTCCCTGACCTGTTTGGCGAGCTCCTTGGTCTTCATGGTGCCGCTTGCTTGGTGGTGCCCCTTGTTTAGTGGTGTTTCTGACTCTGGGGCCTTTCAGAACAGGTATCTCATATATATATACACACACACACACACACACACACACACACACACACGTGTATATAATTGGCTTCTGCAGGTCATTCATTAGGTCCCCCCGTGTGGTTCTGGGATTTTTGCTCACCGTTCTTGTGATCATTTTGACGCCACGGGGTGAGATCTTGCGTGGAGCCCCAGATCGAGGGAGATTATCAGTGGTCTTGCATGTCTTCTATTTCCTAATAATTGCTCCCACAGTTGATTTCTTCAAACCAAGCTGCCTACCTATTGCAGATTCAGTCTTCCCAGCCTGGTGCAGGTCTACAATTTTGTTTCTGGTGTTCTTTGACAGCTCTTTGGTCTTGGCCATAGTGGAGTTTGGAGTATGACTGTTTGAGGTTGTGGACAGGTGTCTTTTATACTGATAACAAGTTCAAACAGGTGCCATTAATACAGGTAACGAGTGGAGGACAGAGGAGCCTCTTAAAAGAAGAAGTTACAGGTCTGTGAGAGCCAGAAATCTTGCCTCTTTGTAGGTGACCAAATACTTATTTTCCACCATAATTTGATTGCACACAGGTGGACTTATATAACTAATTATGTGACTTCTGAAGGTAATTGGTTGCACCAGATCTTATTTAGGGGCTTCATAGCAAAGGGGGTGAATACATATGCACACACCACTTTTCAGTTTTTTATTTTTTTGAAACAAGTTATTTTTTAAATTTCACTCCACCAGTTTGGACTATTTTGTGTACGTCCATTACATGAAATCCCCCTAAAAATAAGAATAAATTACAGGATGTAATGCAACAAAATAGGAAAAACGCCCAAGAGGGATGAATACTTTTGCAAGGCACTGTATAGTATAGTCTACATTCACAAAGTAATTTAGAGGATACGGTTCAGGACTTCACCTTCTTCCACTCCCCGTCACTGATCTTGGGCCCGGAGGTGACGAGGACCTGTCCATCCCCGCAGCTCGTCTGGACGCTCAGGTTCCCTTGGATCACAGCAAGCAGGAAGTAGTTCTGCTGCCCGCCGATGTCCCCAAAGAATATCACCCCCTCAGGGTCCAGAGTACGCAGCTCAAACTCAGAGTCAAAGCTACCGATGGACAGAAAGAGACAGAAATGTCAAAACACACTGATCATCAGAACAGTGTTACATCTTATTGAGCATACACTGAGTGTACAAAACATTTATCTGGGAGGGGTTGAGTGGAGCTGAAGAATGGGATTCATAACAAAATAACTCATGTAAAATGTATATAGTTTCAGGACTTTTGTGAAACAGCACAGTTAAAAATATATGGTAAATAGAACTGGATGGTCTTCAGAGATAGATGAGAGGGGTTGATGGTAGCTGAAGGATGGGATTAAAAACAAACAAAAAGATAACTATCGTAAAAAATACACTGTATCCATAAAATGTATGTAGTATGTATAAGCTGGAAGTAGAAGCCTAAGTGTTGTTGTCCATTAGTTTACTCCAATTAAGGGAGGGGTGGTAGGGTTAGGGGAAAATAATAAAGGAAAGTATTATTTAAATAAGATACACACCCACACCAAAAAATATATGGGGGATTGGAAATGCTACAATCTGCAGTATTAAAGCTACCCCCTAAAAAAACCCTGCTCTTTCCATGACATAGACTGACCTGGTGAATCCAGGTGAAAGCTATGATCCCTTATTCATGTCACTTCAATCATTGTAGATGAAGGGGAGGAGACAGGTTAAAGGATTTTTAACCCTTCAGACAATTGAGACATGGATTGGCAAGACAAAAATTGAAGTTTGTTTGAACAGGGTATGGTAGCAGGTGCCAGGCGCACCGGTTTGTGTCAAGAACTGCAACGCTGCTGGGTTTTTCACACTGAAGAGTTTCCTGTGTGTATCAAGAATGGTCCACCACCAAAGGACATCCAACCAACTTGCCACAACTGTGGGAAGCATTGGCGTCAATAATGGACAACTATCCCTGTGGGACGCTTGACACCTTTTCGAGTCCATGCCCCGACGAATTGAGGCTGTTCTGATTGCAAAGAGGGGAGCAACTCAATATTAGGAAGGCATTCTTAATGTTTTGTACACTCAGTGTATGTAAATGAGAGACTAGGTGAGACCTGGTTCAGCCAGTGTGGTTCAGTCGGATGTGCCCCAGCTGGTTAAATGTTCTGAAATGGGGAGTGCTCAGTGGTGTCATGATCTCTATAGCCTACCTGGTCAACTCTGTGACCTTGTACTCCAGAATGGGGACATTCCCCACAGAGCTGTTCCCAGTGTACAGGAGATGTGAGGACCTGGACTCGACAAAATAGTAGCATTCTGGTGATGGCTATGGGGTTGAAAATACACAAAAATACTATTCACGCAGGCAAACAGTGATGATAGGAACGCTAGCTAAACCAACAAGAGACATTTAAATAAACAATTTCTAACAATTGCTACACTAATTAGAATATGGAGGAAAAACCTGTGCATGTGTACTCACAGTAACTGTGTTAGTGGGGTTGGGTAGGTTACTTTCTAAATGTAATTTGTTATGGTTACTAGTTACCTGTCCAAAATCAGTAACCAAATATTTGTATTACCCAAACTCAGTTACGTGTTACTTTTATATTACTTTTCCCTTAAGAGGCACTAGAAGACAAAAAAAAGATCCATCAAATGCATTTGGTGTCATCCTAGTGGTCTCTGATGTGGTCGCACTCGCTCAGGTAGAACAAAGTTAAAAACTTGCTCATTTTTTCAATGCTCAATTGAATGTCATTGAGAAAACAGAAAAGTGTCATGTATTTATTTTTTTAGAAGTAATCGTCTAGTTTTTCAAAAGGATCTGTAATCTGATTAAAATATTTTTTTCTGGTAATGTAACTGAATCTGTTTTGTAATCAGATTATATGCAATCAGTTACTCCCCAAACCTGTGTTAGAGAGTAGAACCGTATAGTAAAATACTTTGTGTCGCCTCTTACCTCCAGTGTCCGTTCAAGCGTTGGATGAACCCAAATCCCCAGGGTCAGCAGAGCCACCACAAACCTCTTCAATGCAAACATGATCTACTAAGGTCTACTTCTTTTCACGGTCCTTTGGGGTGCTTGCTTCTCTTAACCAGACGTTCCTTATGGCGTTTATGTTCTATACTTGTCAGGTCCGATTCTTTGGTCCTTGTCCCTCGTCTGGCCCTCTAGGCTTTGTACTGGGCTGGAGCATCAGCTGATGAAGCAAGAGCTACATGGAGTCTGAGAAGTCTTAAGAAATCGGTCTCTTTCCCCAGAGTTTCACAAACCTGGCCGTAGCAGACACAACAGCAGATAAGAATGGAGACGAGACAACCAAATAAGCCATGATGGGGAGGTCACTGTCTGGGTCAAGGAGGTAATTGTTTGTGGGTTTCAGATAGTGTCCAAAACACAGAGATCATATTATGTAATTATTTGGTCCAAACACAGAGTGTGAACATTGTCACTTACTAAAGTCATTGCTCTTGGCAAATTCCATTTTTCTGTTTAAAGCAATGGTCTATTTAACACATTTGTTTGGTTGACAGAAAAAAGATGGCATAGTAGAAATTCAAGTTCCAACTTCCAAATCCATTTTAAGCCATGCTGTGGCATCTTAAAGAGATTTGTTTGACATGTTTTTGATATTACATGCTTCCTTTCATTTGAAAAGAAAGACTGGTATCAATCTGCAGGAGCAGGGTAGACTGTGTGAACTGCAGATGGAAATTGAGAAGTCTCACGCTAGGTGCTCGACATCGAAGTAGCACATCAAAGCAATGTCAGACGATAGAGACAAAACAAATGAAGAATCTTAGCCAGCAAATGTTCTGAGTTAAATGACGACTTAAATTTCAAATCACAACATTGTTGTGTAAAGAGAATGGTCTGATGAAAGAGAATGGTATTTTGTCGTTACACTGACGAATATTAAGATGTCCTTTTTGGTCATGGACATTGTCAAAAGTTAGAGTCCAATATGTGCCTTCAGGAGAATGCAGCTGGTGCTCAAACATGGTAGCAGGGCTAAACAATAACATAGAATGTTGTGCACAGGTGCAGTCCTCGGATAGGAGGACAGGGGAGGCGGGTTGTAACACTACTCCTCCTCTCTCCCACTTCTTTATTATCTCCAGCAGGGCTGTCCAAAGTGGGGCCTGCGGGCCAAACATGGCCCCGGACTAAATTAGATTTGGCTTGCGAGAGGATTGTTTTTGTTCCCCTCCCCACCCAAGCCCAAACGTTTGGGCACTCTGAATTATGCAAATAAATTCTAGGGGAAGAGACTTAAATCCAAGATGCCACAGATGTTCAAGTCCTTTGTATTGAGAAGATTCCACTGAAGTGGCATCAGAGGCAATTACTGGAAAGTAAAAAATAGTTTTATTGGTTTGTGGCTGATTAGTAGTTCCATGTGAAGTGCTGCCAATAGTAAAACCCTTTCCCAAACGGAATAAAACTGTTTATACAGCTCAGAGTTGGCTGGGTGACTCCCCAGCTTTCGAACAATCGAATGAAAAGGATAGCAGGTTAGCATTTTTCATCATGAATCTTGTTCTGCAGGCAGCTCTGCAGTGGTCAGTAGCTGTCACAGTCACAATCTTAACACAAACCTTAAACTACAACCAAAAAGCTCATCTTTGTTTTCATGATTTTTGACAATATAGAATATTTTGACTTTGCACCTGGCCCATCTAGCAGAAATTGCTCAGTTCTGCCTCCAGGACAATACTCATCCCATTAAACAGCAACCTGCTAAATAATATAGCCCCTTCTTGTGTACTCCCTCAATGTCTTTATAGCTTGGTTCCAGATCCATTTGTGCCATCTTACCAACTCCAATTACAGTAGGAAATGGTAAGGCGGCACAAAGAGATCTGGGACAAGGCTAATGTTTCTACTCTCCTCCGCCTTCCCTAGAGCTGACATTTAGTAAAGACCACAGACCTGAAGTGAAAGGGTTGGCAACATTTTTATTGTAAATTATTTCAAATAAAAGACAAGAGATAAGATTTGAATTTCTGGTTGTGAAAAATAATCCAAAAATGTTTAAATAACAAAAGCAACAACAAAAATATGTACTCCAGTCCTGTATGCAATGATACATTTAAGGGTTTGAAATATGAAAACAACCGATTCTCTTTGCAGTGATTGATTTTAACATTCGAAAGGTTGCTGATGATGTCATGGCGATGACTTCACAGATACTGTTCACATGAAGGCCTGTCGAGGGATCGACTGCTAACCATAACTCTTGACTTCCCATGTGATGTTAAATTATCCAACTTTAAAAAATGACAGGGCCCTGTTGACTGGTAACAGTGTCACTTGTACCTATACTGTGATCAAAGCAACAAAACCCCTAGAACGTACAGTACCATTCCCATTTGACCAAGCCAACCTGTACATTGTACAATTGTCACCCCAAGTTCTCTTTGGGTGTGGGTGGGTTAGTAAGGCCACTGCACGTTTGGATTCACGGGCCTGAAAAAAGGTTCTGACAAAGTTAGACACATTATGATAAAACATCTGACTGTCAGAGGTGAGGTGAAGAGAAGATGCAGTGATTGAAAATTCCCTCATGATTGAAAAACGTTTGAGATTAGTGAAAAAAAAAACAATGAACCAACTCATGATGACATCTTTCCCTACGCATTAGAATGACAAAGGACAAGAACCATGAGGCCTGAGAGCCTTTAGCAAAACCACTGACAAACAAAGTCAGGTGGGACCTAACCTGGGTCGCGTTCATTAGGCACCAAACGCAAGAAAACTGACTGTAAACAGGTAGAGGCTCCTTCTTTCCCCGTTGCAAAAAGTTTCCAATGCGTGCTCTAATGAACATGACCCTGGTGTTCCAGACAAAGTTAAACTCCGTAACGTTGCATAAGCTATAGACAGACTCCGCAGCACGCTACCATACATTAGACTCTGTGACATGAAGAAAAGCAACAAGCTTCCTAGTACCACTGAAGACAAAGAACAAGGTACCGTAACGCACCAACACAGATTATTTTTGCCGTGTTAAAAAACATACATACATACAAAAGGTACTCAAAAAAATATATACTGTTAAATATACAGGACATGCATGATAGAAATTTACGACGGACCAAAGACAACTTGACAGGAAATATTTCCATAAGCCAAACAAAAATATACGAAACATGGTTAACCCTGTACTAACTGTGTTACACGTTCCCTTCTTGTTGATCCAAGCTCAAGTTTCTAGGCATCTGTTTTAACAAACGGTTGTTCCTACGAGTTAACAGATACAAATATAAAGAACGGTGCGACTGTGGACCAATGCTGCGTTCATAACTGTCGTTCATACGGGTTGACTGATAAAAATATAAAGAACGGAGCGACTATGTGGACTAATGCTGCGTTCATAACTGTCGTTCATACTGGTTGACTGATAAAAATATAAAGAACGGAGCGACTATGTGGACTAATGCTGCGTTCATAACTGCCGTTCATACGGGTTGACTGATAAAAATATTAAGAACGGAGCGACTATGTGGACTAATGCTGCGTTCATAACTGCGTTCATACGGGTTGACTGATAAAAATATTAAGAACGGAGCGACTATGTGGACCAATGCTGCGTTCATTATCAAATTCAACCTCCCTGATAAAAACTTTGATATTTACCACATTTACGACTGGGAAGAAAATCCACTTGAAAAAAATCCAACTCGTATTTACACTAAAAAAAATAAACACAACATGAAACATGGGACCAACACATTACATGTGCTGAAATAATATACACAAAATGCTTATTTTTCTCAAATGTTCTACACAAATGTGTTTACATTCCTGTTAGTGGGCATTTCTCCTTTGCCAAGATAATCCATCCACCTGACATGTGTGGCATATCAAGAAGCTGTTTAAAACAGCACGATCATTACACAGGTGCACCTTGTGCTGGGGACAATAAAAGGCCACTCTAAAATGTGCAGTTTTGTCACACAACACAATGCCATGGAGTGTGCAGTTGGCATGCTGACTGCAGGAATGTCCACCAGAGCTGTTGCTAGATAATTTAATGTTAATTTCTCTACCAAAACGTTGTTTTAGAGAATTTGGCAGTAAGTCCAACCGGCCTCATAACCCCAGACCACGTGTATCCACGCCAGCCCAGGGCCGCCACATCCGTCTTTTTCACCTTTGGGATGGTCGGAGACGAGCCACACGGACAGCTGATGAAACTCGGTTTGCACAACCAAATCCTTTCTGCACAAACTGTCAGAAACCATCTCAAGGAAACTCATCTGCGTGCTCGTCATCCTCACCAGGGTCTTGACCTGACTGCAGTATGGCGTCGTAACAGACTTCAGTGGGCAAATGCTTACCTTCGATGGCCACTGGCACACTGGAGAAGCGTGCTCTTCATGGATGAATCCCGGTTTAACTGTACCGGGCAGACGGCAGACAGTGTGTATGGCATTGTGTGAGTGAGCGGTTTACTGATGTCAACGTGTGACACATGGTGGCAGTGGGGTTATGGTTCCACAGGCTACAATCAACAGCCTGAACAACTATGCAAAGGAGATGCACAAGGCAAATGTTGGTCACACCAGACACTGATTGGTTCTAATCAACACACAACTCTTTTTTTTAAAAAGGTATCTGTGACCAACAGATGCATATCTGTATTCCTAGTCATGTGAAATCCATAGATTAGGGCCTAATGAATTTATTTAAATTGACTGATTTCCTCATATGAACTGTAACTCAGTAGAATCTTTGAAAGTGTTGCGTTTATGTTTTTGTTCAGTATACTATTGGGAAGCTCATCTATCATCCCTGAGCTCAGACTTCTCCCACATGCTGACCTCTGTCACCTACTAAGGAAATTACCTTAACTGCGTTTTTGGCAGTTAAATGTAATAAAACATTATTTATAAAAATAAATCAATTTATATGTTTTTTTGAACACTATCATTTGTTTACAAGCATGACAGCTGTACTTTTATTTTAAGGTTGACGCAACTTGTTGCACATTAGCCAATCAGCGTTTCTCAACTAGTTCAAAGCACGTGAATGCATCCAACCGGTATTTACGACTTCAAAACGGGCAATTACCACCTTCCCACTTGGCTATGAACACAGCAATTGTCCTCAGTCTAAAACACACAAAACAATGAATGGGGTCTAACTAATATATGTGTGTTTGCCTGATTGTAGATCTATCCAATCACATTTGACTACCAGTTAATGTGGGCCAGTGATGAGGATCTAAGGGGCTAGATTGGCAAGTGAAGGGGGATTGTCTAGCTTGTTGTGATTGATTTGCAGTGACATCACTACATGGTTGACAGACATTTCTAGACTACCGACCACAGTCCCTCTGCATTTCCAGAGAACATTAGAAAGTTACTCAATCAAATCGTCTAAATCGTTAAAAAGAGGAACAATGCAGTTACCAAAATGCACATGAACGAAATATATACTGTATTTCTCTCCATTTAAAAAAAGTCTATTCAAAATACATTTATACCCTTTTTTTCCAAGTCGACCTTACGATAGTCGTCTTTGGTGTAAGAAAATTAGCTATTAAAATCTACAGGCTATAAATGTTATTGTACAGGAATGGAAAGGAGAAGGTACTCGAGATCATTGAACTGATCGATATGGGGGGTATAATGATACCACGTATCTAAAATGATGCCATCTGGAATATTCCAAATATGTAAAGTGCTTCGGCATTAGTCCCTAACTCGAGGATGCGAGAGATTGTTACACATACATCCATTAAGAAAAATAAGGCAGATGGGTTTCATCCACTTAACTGTAATCTGAAACACCTACATTTGTTCAAAGCACAGAGGTGGATAGAGGAGGAAGAAGAGAGTACAGTTAAGTGGACCCTTTGATAGAAAATGAGAAACAAAGTCAGCTTGCTGTTTAGTCGTAAACGGACGTCAAACAGTGAAGCCCCAAGAGATTGTGAGAGCATCATCTTGATTGTTGACGATCGAGATTGAAAACATTTGAGTGAATAAAATGGAGTATTTTAGCAGCCTATTCACACACACAAACACACCCCAACTAATGATGTTGTATGGTCTTTGTGCAAATCAAGTAGAAGACGAGAGCAAGCACATATTCCTCTGATTAGAACAGTGGTGTGTGAGAAAGAGAGAAGGTTAGAAACAGACGGGGAGAGCTAGAGAATAAAACTCAACCAAGGTTCTCCTCTTCTGAACCAATGAGAGCTTCTGACCAGGTTCAGGTGACACTTCGCTATTGGACCGTCCGTCCAGTCACACGTGGTGGAGGGGGAAGCGGGGGCAGAGCGCGACCTTGGGGGTGTGGGTTCTTGGTCCTCGGGCATCGTTCTCAGTGCCAATCCCGACTGTGTCACTCTGGGGCTCCAGTGTAGAACTGTGGCAGGTGGCATACTGCCATTTTCTGGAATGACTGTCTCAGGCCAGACAGACCCACCTAGACTCGTTAGGATGTCTTCCCAACTATCGGATTCTCTCTAGAAAGACAAAGAGAAATATTTACGTGGCTGTCTATTTGTGTGTGTGTGTGTGTGTGTGTGTAAGTAAGTATAGACATATCCATGTATGTGTACAAGTGTGGGTGAGTATAGACATAGGCATGTGTGTGTATAGGCATGTGTGTATACTTACTGGCTGCCGTACTGCGCGGTGCCGCTGCGGGTGTCGTGCTCTCTCTGCAGCTCCTTCAGGATGTGTGAGATCTGCCGCACTGTGTGGAATGTCTCCTTGGAGTCCTGGATGGTGAACAGGGAGTAGTCGTCCTGCTCCCTCAGAGGACCCTGGTACACAGCGATGCTGGCACACGCATCTGACCACAGGAGACAATTACATAAGGTCATCATCACAGGCTATCACAGCAAGCTACTGTTGCCAGATTCACACTAAAAAAGGGCCAAACAGAGCCAAGCCAATCAGAGCTGTACTGGGCTGGCCTCGTTAGTCATACACAATAGTTGCTGGAACCGAGCTGGAAAGGACAATGTGAAAAGAAAATATCCGAGCCAGCAGGGTACGGTTCAGGTGTGAATCAAGTATCAAAGTGTCCTGCATGCTGCACAAGCACACATAGATGCAGAGAAAATGCCTCATGCAATAAGCCACTATAGAAACAATCTACTGTGATAAGAATACTTTTTATATTAATTAGTGTGAAAGTTGGGCGATTGACAGGTAGAATCCCTCTTGCCTTCCATCTTCTGTAGTTTGGAGTAGCTGGAGGTGAAGAGGGAGAAGATTCTCTCCGTCTCGCGGTCACAGTCGATATCCAGCTGTAGGTTAGCCAGCAAGGTACTGGGAGGGGAGACAGGGTCATGTTTATTAAGCACCAATTAGAAAGAAACAGAAAACCGGGAATTGTCCAATAACGCCACAGTGCTCCCTACTAAATAAGACTGATATAAGACTCTGGTGTCTGATACAAGTAGGCAGTGATTACGGTATGGTCAATTTCTTTGTTGAAGCAGCTGCTATCTCCTAGGAACTTGTGTTGATCTGAGAGGGAAGGATTAGCACCAGTACAAGAAATATGGCAAAAATGCCACCTGGGTCGATCAGAGTGCAAGATAGAACTATGAACCATCTAAAAAGGTTCTATGCTTAACTCTTACTAAGTTCTATAAATTGGTCTTTGGGTGCTGTAGCCCAGGAGTAAATTTGACTTTTTAAAAATAACACACAAATAACATTATTCATAATACACTCAGGATTATCTTAGTTTTTAGAAACATATTCCATTTTATTTATAAGAAAAGTGACTCCAAAATGACACAGTACATTATTTACCATTCATTTCTATTGGGCACAACATAATCTGCAACACAACCAAAACAAAACAGCAAATGCTGTACAGTCAAACTTAATGTAGTCATTGCATGCTATGAATATGGGACCAAATACTTAAACCTTTTACTACACATAAGTGAATTTGTCCCAATACTTTTGGTCCTGTAAAATTGGGAGACTTTGTACACAAAGTGCTATAATACTGTCACGCCCTGACCTGAGTATTCTTTGTTCTCTTTATATATTTTGGTTAGGTCAGGGTGTGACATGGGTGATGTATGTGTTTTTGTACTGTCTAGGGGTTTTATAGGTTTATGGGGTTGTTTACCATCTAGGTGTTTATGTATGTCCATGGTTGCCTAGATTGGTTCTCAATTAGAGGCAGCTGTTTATCATTGTCTCTGATTGGGAACCATATTTAGGCAGCCATCTTCTTTGGGTATTTCATGGGTTATTGTCTATATGATGTTGCATGTTTGCACTCAGTTTTGATAGCGGTCACGTTCGTCTTGTTATTTTGTTTGTTTGTTTAGTGTACTTTGTGTTTTTCGTCTTTCATTAAAAAGATGTATTCACATCACGCTGCGCTTTGGTCTCAATACGACGATCGTGACAAATACCCTCAAATTAAATCTGACAGTCTGCACTTTAACCTCATAGTCATTGTATCATTTCAAATCTAAAGTGCTGGAGTACAGAGCGAAAACAAGAAAAAATATGTCACTTGTCCCAATACTTTTGGAGCTCACTGTATGCCTCTCTATTTATGCGTGGTGATACTTGGGAACAGATTTCCTCAATTAAAATCAATGAGGTCATTTCCTGGTGATTATACAACGTGTAATAAAATGTTATTGGAGAAGAGCTATTGGGGCACCCTGATCTAGGGACTAGAGGTTGGTTTGAGATTCAGAGTTGAGTACTCACGGTGTGCAGGGTTTGCAGCCCGGCTGGCTGTCGCTCAGGCTCCTGCAGCAGAGCCAGGCTCCGGCCAAGTAGGCCGAGGGGTGGAAGGTGCCCAGGCGGTCCGGGTTACAGCGGCTCACTTGGCTCAGCACCTCCACCCACTCACTGGCCTCCACGCAGTTCCCCGCCTGCACGTACAGCGGCTTCTCACTGTGGAGCACCTGGAACATCTAAAAAGGGAGAGGAAAGAGGAGCTGTCTGTAACACACATTACATACAATATCTGACAGGCTGGGAATATGGTGTAAAATTAATTGCCCTTTGCACACAATTAAGATGTTATTTTATTTAGTAACAGACACTCATAGGCCACATGTGTATCTGTTCAAATTCAATGCGTAAACTCAAAGAACTTCCCTCACAACTTACATAGGACCACAGGAGTTTCCTGATCTGTTGACCTGACCAGGAAAACCTCTGAGCCTTTGCATTAGCTTATAGTAGAACTGTGCTTTACCGCTTACTGGTCAGGTAGGTGGCCAGGGAAAACTCCTGGCTCTAAACAGACCACAATAGACAGTCATGAGACAGGCTGAGGGGGTCATAAGTCCTGCTTACATTTTTGCGGTTAAAGGCACTTTCGTCCAGTTTCTCCACAGCCTGGATATTCTTCACAGGCATAATGCAGAGTGCTTCTTTCCCTTGGAAAACAAAAAGAAAAATTCTACGTAAATATATGCACACACACAAAATGTCTACATTGGGCTCTCTTACCCTTATATAAAACAGGCTACTGTAACAAGTAACAAGGATAGTAGCTAGTCTCAACGACAGAAAGAATCACGTCTCTGGATAAATTATATGGTAATATTCTTCAACTGTTAAAGAATAATCTGGAACCCACCCATGTCGTCTTGGTCAAGCTACATCACTAGGAGGAACATTGAGTTTGTACACCATGTGACCCTTACTACTAGAAGACGTGCAGCATTACACTTCGCACATACTCGTCCAACAAAAATACAAATCGAGAACATTCTTTTTACAGTCGATAGACCATTTCCAGCGCTGTGTCTGACAAAAGCCCAGGCCAAAACACACAAACCATGCACAGTTATAAAAGCAGTCTCAGTATCAGCTCCTGCTATTGGTATCTCTTCAGTCTCCACCTATCAGCTCACACTCCTTCCCTTCATCTAGCTGATAGAGTGAAGTGTCTGATCCACTGATGATACTTCACTGCACATACAACCCCCCCCCCCCCCCCTTCTTTCACTCTCCCTTACATATGTGAATCAAGGTGCATTGGGTGTGTGATGAATTTTGCCATATCAATCTCTCATTTAAGAGGGAGCGCTTTTCTCTGCCTGCCACCTTCCTCTTCCTCCGCATTGCCAGTCCGACGGACCCCCCCGACTCCACCACGCATACCTCCAGCACCATCAGGTTCTCTGCATATCTCCTGCCTTCCAGTTCAGTGCTCACACACACACACACTTCAGTTCATCTCCGGACAGCAGGCTACAAATCACTTAAGTTGTAAACACAGATCTTCACTACTCTGGCTACGTTACTGCATTCTGGTACATTATTTATGTTGTTCCTCTCTCTGAGTCGTTCCAATATCCAACAGGAGTCCCAAATCTAGAGCTGAGCTAGACTCAATGAATGATCTAAATCCCAATTAGAAATGCACTTTATTACAATGTGATGTTCAATGTGCTGCATTGTTGCCAGTAGCATTATGTCTAGGCAATCAGATGCACATCTGAACATTCTGATCCATGGTTCTCTTCACAATTTTACTGAAATCTCCTGCCAATATGAAGTCTGAAAGTGAACCCAGACACACTTCAGCCGAGGGCAACACAACTAGGTTGCGTCCCAAATGTCCTTCTCCCCTCCATTACAAATTGAAACCCATATAATTATTTTTTTTAAAGTTATGAGACAGCACACACTCACAGCAACATGAGACTTAGTTCAAAACCTCCCAAATGCCTTTCAAACTTTTTTTAGCACAGACTATTACTAACCCCCAAAACAGCACCACCAGAGCCCATGGTGCTTCAGCTGCACTGCCCAAACCCAGTTGTCACTGTCAATTTAGAGTGACACCAATCTAGAGGCCCCATCTGTCTGCCTGTTCTGCTGTAACAGAGCCAGCATTGCGGTGGCAGGGCACAGCTCCAGAGACCACTCCAACACGCACAAAAAAAACACACACAGATGAACACACATAAATGAACGTGCATGGGTAACAACATCTATGCTTATCTAAGGCATGTGGTTGTGGAGGAATGAGCAAATGTTGTGGGAGTATAGAATACAACCTACAATCTCCCAAACCTACACACCCAATACCAAAACTTGATGAATTAACATCAGGAAGTTGGATCCTTCACCAAACATGTATTTTCTGATGATTATCAAATAAATATTGTTTAAATTGCAGCTGTTTGCATGCCCCACATTTCTTTTCAAACCATGTTCTGAAGTGCATCCTCGGTCAATAAAATAATGGCGTTAAACCAAGCTAACTCCCTATGGAATTCAATATTGATGCATACGCTGACAGCAGGTTTTCCACATTCCAACAAAAACAAAATAATTGGATAATGAAATGTGTCAAGACTGACCGTTGACATGGTGGTAAAAAAAAGGTGGGGTGGGGGGGGGGGGGGGGGGGGCTCCGGAGACCAATGGATCTAGACTGGATTCTTTCTTCAAAGAGTTCATGTGAGTTTACTTTGCTCCAAAGACTTGAAGGACTAGGAGAAGGATTAGCTGGAGCTGTAGGGCCCGTTGCCCTGAGTCGAGGCCAGGATTTACATGAAACAAACGTTCAAGGATAGAGTAGAACGACAGACACACAAACTAACGATAACATTCACAAACTGACACACATACAGCTGCAAGCAGATACGCACGTGTAGGCAGGCCCAACCCTCGACCTCACTTTTATCAACACTCAACAGCCTCCTCTGTGTTGCTCTCCACATCCTCCATTCTGTTAGCCTGCATACTCACACTAAATTCTGTCATTGAAGTCATTTGTGGTGACTAGGGGAATGAGGGGCATGGTACAAAAAGTAATAAGCGATTGGATCGTGTATGACCAAATCAGAGTACCAAAGTCAATGAAGAATTATCAAACCTCTGCTTTACCCACATGTGTTCTGGCTCTGGCCCAACCCAACGGTTTCTGGACCAATCAGACAGACCAAATGTGTCCGCAGTCGGTGAAGGGTTAGAGACATACTCAGATCCAGATTCATTGTGGAGAAAAAAAACTAACATCCGTGGGTGTGGCGTAGCATTTGGCCAAAGCAAGGAGTCTGGGTAGCCAGGCAACCATTCTATCACACCCCTGTGAAGCAGTAGGTGCTGTTGTGGTAACATCATTTAAGTCTGATGATGTGATTGGAAGTTAACTGAACAGTAATGCTATTGGTCAACAGTCTCTATTTGAAGAATCTCAAATATATTTTGATTTGTTTAACTTTTTTGGTTACTACATGATTCCATGTGTTATTTCATAGTTTTGATGTCTTTCGCTATTATTCTAAAATGTAGAAAAGAGTCAAAATAAAGAAAAACCCTTGAATGAGTAGGTGTGTCCAAACTTGACTGGTACATATGATGAATATTACCTTACACATACCTCCCTAGCCCCTTGACACGCACCAAAACTGACACAACAGAGTGGATGAGGAAATGAGCCTTGGTAATTGTTGAGAAGAGTGCTGAGGGAACATTCTTGGTGGAGTGTGCCATGGACCTGGGAGCAGCAGTAAATTAACGGAAGGTTGTATTTGGCTGGGGCCTGTTCCAAACAATTTACGTAACTGATTGAAAAAGATTACTTGACATTTCAACAATAATTAGAGTGGAGGGAAAAACAAAAACAGTGTTACACAAGACCTTCGGCTCGTTTATGCAACGTCCAGGCTATCACACCATGTACAATATGGCTGGAAGCGTCTGGCTGCTATTGGCTTTCATAGGACTTAGAGATCGGAGAGGTCTGACAAAGTCTAAGCAGATCAGAAGACTTGACTTGGAATATGAAACAAATTAACTAGGCCTATATGAGCTTATTGCAGATCTCCGGCCATCAAGTTAGGTCTGATTACTAGGCTTGATTTCAACATGCCTTGTTGTCATTGGGGACAAAGCAGAGAGCTAGAGATGAAGTCCTCTGATTTGCTCAGCTTCAACTTCTGACAGTCGAGCCAAAAACCACAAAATGTGCCAACTAGAAGCCTATTTTTTGTGTAATTGTAGGGTCGTTTTTCATACCAGCATACTTTGACCTCAAACTTCATGCATGGTACACAAAGTGCGAGCAGGTTGGCAGGTCTGGTGTATGCGCGATACTGCTATGGCAGCAGCCCCCAGCATCTCATAGCCACCCTCTCTTCAAGAATTACAGGAGCCTGGCAGAGAAACCAGGAGCCTAGCGTGTGTGTGTGTGTGTGTGGCTGGGCTCCACTGAGGTGAGCTGAGGAGTAGAGTACAGGACACCCGCCAGGTAGGCTCCACTATAATGACCAGGGTTCTCACTCTCCCTCCTCTTCTGCCGCTCTCTGGCTGGCTCTCATTATAATGAACAGAGCTTACTTCCTGCATTCCTCCCCCTCTCTGTGGGAGACCAGTGGCCCGTGGATAGATACCTGTGGATAGAGCTCCATATATTCACCATCTCCCCTGGGAGATAAAAGCTAAGAGCCTTGTTCCAAACAGTGTTGCATGTCTAGAAAATCCACAATTTCAAAACAACTGGCTAACCTGGCCCATGGAGGGATCTGGTCCAACACTGCCCCCTATGGGGGACTCTGTGGTGGTGGCGTGTGTGGTTGTGAATCTGTGTGAGTGTGTGTGCATGTCTCACCTCTGTGCTTGTGGTAGGAGAGCTCCCTGCTGGTCACTCTAAGCCACCTCTTCTTAAAGTTCTTGCCGATGCGTTTCCTTCCCTGGGCCCGCTTCTGTACCTCCCTGTAGTAAAATAAATATAGACTTGACATTGACACAGTAAGTATGACTTTACAGCCAACAACCCATTTTTATGTGTAGCTTTCTTTATGAACCAGAAATATATATCAAAGTCAATGATCCCTCTTAGTGACAAACCCCTCTGGTCAGCTCAAACTCAAGTCACCTAACTTTTTACATTAAAGATTTAGTCCTGGACTAAAAAGCACTTTCAGTCCAGGAAACAGGCACAAAATCTTTACCCCACTAGCTAAAACCCAAATTAAATTGTATTTGTCACATGAGCCGAATACAACAGGTAATGCAGCTGGTCAGGATGCTCTCGATGGTGCAGCTGTAGAACTTTGAGGATCTGGGGACCCATGCTAAATCTTTTCAGTCTCCTGAGGGGGAAAAGGTGTTGTCGTGCCCTCTTCACGGCTGTCTTAATGTGTTTGGACCATGATTGTTGTCCACATCCCCAACAAACTAAGAACTTCAAATTCTCGACCCACTCCACTTCAGCCCCGTCGATGGGGACGTGTTCGGCCCTCCTTTTCCTGTAGTCCACGATCATCTCCTATGTCTTGCTCACATTGAGGGAGAGGTTGTTGTCCTAGCACCACACTGCCAGGTCTCTGACCTCCCTATAGGCTGTCTCATCGTTGTCGGTGATCAGGCCTACCACTGTTGTGTCATCAAACGTAATGATGGTGTTAGAGTCGTGCCTGGCCACGCTGTTGTGGGTGAACAGGGAGTACAGGAGGGGATTAATCACGCACCCCTGAGGGGCCCCTGTGTTGAGGATCAGCGTGGCAGATGTTGTTGCCTACTCTTACCACCTGGGTGCGGCCCACCAGGAAGTCCAGGATCCAGTTACAGAGGGAGGTGTTTAGTCCCAGGGTCCTTAGCTTAATGATGTGCTTCGTGGGCACTATGGTGTTGAATGCTGAGCTGTAGTCAATGAACAGCATTCTCACATAGGTGTTCCTTTTGTCCAGGTGGGAAAGGGCAGTGTGGAGTACAATTGAGATTGTGTCATCTGTGGATCTGTTGGGGCAGTTTTCGAATTGGAGTGGGTCTAGAGTTTCCTGGGATGATGGTGTTGACTTGAGCCATGACTACTGACATGACTGCTACGGGCGGTAGTCATTTAGGCAGGTTACAGGGCCTTAGGCATAGGGACTATGGTGGTCTGCTTGAAACATGTAGATATTACAGACTCGGTCAAAGAGAGGTTGAAAATGTCAGTGTAGACTAGAGGTCGACCGATTAGGATTTTTCAACACCGATACCGATTATTTGAGGACCAAAAAAGCAGATACCGTTAAAATTGGCCGATTTTTAAATATTTTTTATTTGTAATAATGACAATTACAACAATACTGAATGAACACTTATTTTAACCTAATATAATACATCAATAAATCAATTTAGCCTCAAATAAATAATGAAACCTGTTCAATTTGGTTTAAATAATGCAATAATAAAGTGCTAGAGCATTGGACTAGTTAACCATAAGGTTGCAAGATTGAATCCCCAAGCTGACATGGTAAAAATCTGTCATTCTTCCCCTGAACAAGGCAGTTAACCCACCGTTCCTAGGCCGTCATTGAAAATAGGAATGTGTTCTTACCTGACTTGCCTCGTTAAATAAAGTTGTAAAAAAATAATTATATATAATAAAATAAAAAATTGGCAAAAATCGGCATCCAAAATTACCGATTTCCGATTGTTATGAAAACTTGAAAATTGGCACTAATTAATCGGTCAACCTCTAGTGTAGACCCTTGCCAGTTGGTCCACGCATGCTCATAAGTGCACGTTCTGGTAATCCGTCTGGCCCCACGGCCTTGTGAATGTTGACCTGTTTAAAAAGTCTTGCTCACATCGGCTACGGAGAGCGTGATCACCCATCGCCCGGAACAGCTGGTGCTCTCATGCATGCTTCAGTGTTGCTTGCCTCGAAGCAAGCATAAAAAAGGCATTTAGCTCGTCTGGTAGGCTCGTGCCACTGGGGAGCTCGCGGCTGGGTTTCCCTTTTTTAGTCTAATGGTTTGCAAGCCCTGCCACATCAGACAAGTGTCAGAGCCGGTGTAGTAGGATTCAATCTTAGTAATCTATTAATGCTTTGGCTGTTTGAGAGCAGTGCGGAATTTCTTATAAGCGTCCAGATTAGTGTTCCACTCCTTGAAAGCGGCAGCTCTAACCTTTAGCTCGGTTCGGATGTTGCCTGTAATCCACAGCTTCTGGTTGGGATATGTACGTACGGTCGCTGTGGGGACGACGTTGTCGATGCACTTATTGATGAAGCCGGTGACTGAGGTGGTATACTCCTCAATGTCATTGGATGAAACCCAGAACATCCAGTCTGTGCTAGCAAAACAGTCCTGTAGCGTAGCATCCACGTCATCTGACAACGTCCGTATTGACCGAGTCACTGGTACTTCTTGATTCCTGCTTACAAGCAAACACTTTAGCAGGAGGACAGAATTATGGTCAGATTTGCCAAATGGAGGGCGAGGGAGAGCTTTGTACACGTCTCTGTGTGTGGAGTAAAGGTGGTCTAGAGTGTTTTTCTTCTTCCTCTGGTTGCACATGTGACATGCTGGTAGAAATGAGGTAAAAACAGATCTAAGTTTGCCTGCATTAAAGTCCCCGGCCACTAGGAGCGCCACTTCTGGATGAACATTTTCTTGCTTGCTTATGGCCTTATCAGCTGGATGTGAGCCACTCACCCCTCTTTGAGAACCACAGAATCCTCCACCCCGCTGGACTCCTTACTGATGTTGGAAGAGATCTCGTCTAGGAACTACAGACAAATTACACAATGTTAGAGGGAAACACCATGCAAAATCAGCAATGCAAAAAAAAAAAAAAACGAACATGGAAAACTGATTGGTGAGTTTTGACACGTGGTCTACAAAATCTAAATCTACAAAATATAATGTAATAGGAAGGTTCACAACCAACAACTCACCTTTTTTACTTTTCCAATACATTTGTCTTCTTGGAATGATTTGAAGAAATCGTACATGTAGGATTCTTTAAAACTAGACTAAAGACAAAAACACAGACAAAAAGTGTTTCTTTTGCTCAGAGCAGACCTACAGACAACCCACGGGGCAAAAACGGGTTAAATCAACGTTGTTTCCACATCATTTCAACGCCCCAAAATCTATATGATGATGTTGAATCAACATGGAAAACTAATTGGATTTGCAAAAAGTCATCAATAAGGGCATTGTTTTTTTGTTGTTGTCGACTTTTAACATAAATCCAATGACATGGTGAAATGTTTTGTTGATTTGACGTTGAATTCACATTAGTTGACAACAACCAAATGTTTATCAAAAATAGACCTTCAACTGATGTGCCCAGTGGGAATGAATGATATGATAGACATGTTGACTGACAGACACACAAGGGAAGATTGATAAATTGATTGGTGGGCATGTTGACAGGCTGATAAGACAGACGAATACATGAATACATACCAGTTTGTTTTTGGACAGGCTACCCCAGCTCCCCAGAGTCTGGATGGTCTTGGAGATTAGAGTGAGTGTTCGGGAGACCTCTAGGTCCTGACAGATGAGTGTACAAAAGACGTCAAATACCAGGGTCATGTTTTAAGGCACCGAACGGAATACATTTGTTATTTTATTTTTTAAACGGGGAGGGACTAGCTGTGCTTGTCCAATAACTTATTGTCAATTACAAACACTCGTTCTCATTGCCATTTCAAAATGTTTTTTGTTGTTGTGTTTATGAATCTATCCGTTGCGTGGCCTAATGAATATGACCGTTTATATCACAAAAATGTGTTTCCCAATGATGATTGGGAAACACATTTTTCAGAAATCAGTGTAAAAACAGTCAGCTTATGTGAATAGGCATCAACACATTTTTGGAAACTATTTTCCGATTCTCAAATCAGTCATGGGGGACCCTCATTTTTTGTTCTAACCCAGTACTAAACACTCCTAACTCAGTCAATCAAGGGTTTGATGATAGGTTGAGTATTCGAATCAGGTGTGTAATTGCTGGGTTAGAATAAATATGTGCTCTCCCCGAGCGTCCCCCAGGAATTAAATCAGAAACACTTATGTAATCTACCCTTCCAAATATGCAATTTTTGAGATTCAAGAATTACTAAGCATTTTTGTCTTGTTCAGCCTTTGTCAACTCTTATTATGGAACAGTTATTTTACTAACATAAATCATTACACACCATTCCACCATTTTGGAAATAAGTGAAATTCCAATGTACATGCATGTAATTACATCATCGCATGCAACATGTACAGTATATGTGTTGTATGATGTAGGCCTACAGTGAATGTACATTTCACATTCAAAGTCACTGCTACTTAGTTCTGCTGTGCTAAATGGCTTCTTTGCATGCTTTTTAGTCAGCCCTGGTTTCAAAGGAGTTTCAGCTTGCCACAGAATTCTCCCTGTTACGAAAGGGTCCAACCGCTCCCTTCAACTCCATCTGAAGATGACCTTCTGGGAATGATAGAAGGCAAACCTCCATCTCCTCAGAGGTCTAATAGTCTTCAGCATCAACAACACTTCATACGCAACCACTGGCCGGCGGATTAGAGGAGAGTAGTACCACACACACACACACACCTCACCGCACCATCCTAAATTGATTACAGATTCTCTAAACGTCCTTTTTAAGGACCAATGAGCATGTACTTCTGGAGTAAATATCATTCACAGACTCTTACTGTATTTAAAATGGCCTGAAATGCTTTTAGCGATGCTCATGTTCAACCACATATCCCTTAAGAGAACTTGGGTATGGGCTTACTGTAGTAATCTAAGTGAAAGGATTGTCCTGGGATTTTGCACAAAAAAAAATAGGCCTATCACCTGTAGGACCAAATTCTAACATTTAGGCTACTAATAAATGACATGGTAAAATGCTAATTAGGCCAACACAGTAATATCATAGGCTACATGGGATTCATTAGAATAACTTGGCTAAAAATTCAGTAGAAGGCTAGACCTAGCGCAACTTTATTATAAAAACAGTTGACTGATGTTTCAAGCTTGGTTTAGCCATGGTCCTAGCCTACTTTTTATTTATATTTTACCTTTATTTAACTAGGCAAGTCCGTTAAGAACAAATTCTTATTTTCAATGACGGCCTAGGAACAGCGGGTTAACTGCCCGTTCAGGGGCAGAATGACAGAGTTGTACCTTGTCAGCTCGGGGATTTGAACTTGCAACCTTCCGGTTACTAGTCCAACGCTCTAACCACTAGGCTACCCTGCCACTTTACAAAGGTGTTCCCGGATTTCAATGTTTGTTTTTCTTTGTTGCTGCTGTGGTCACTGCTGGAGCGATTTGTCCATGGAAGAGTGTGATACTTGGGATGTTCAATTCTTTTTTTGTTGTAGAATGACTGAGGTCGACACCTGTGATTTTTAAAGAACATCTTACTCAAATGCATGAAAAGGGATAGTGCAAGATTTTGGCAATGAAGCCCTTTTGCTACTTACCTAGAGTCAGATGAACTCATGGATACCTTTTGTCTCTGTGTGCAGTTTGAAGGACATTTAAGGTAGTTTCGCTAGCCATTGCTGCTAGCTGTTCCTATAACTAGCTGCTTCCAAAGACTTCAATGTGTGTGCTAATGTGTGCTAATGCTAGTTAGCAATTCAGTCACTGTGCTAATGCTAGTTAGCAAATGCTAACTTCAAACTACATGCAGACATAAAAATGGTGAGAATGAGAATCTTGCACTAACTCTGGGTAAGTAGAAAAAATGCGAGGAGTCGCTGCTAAATGAATATAGGGGGAGCACTTCACATCTAAGTAGCCATACCATATCACTACAGCGTAAACACAAGGGATACCTCCGATGTGACACAAAAGTAAAAAAATATAGGCATATGGGCGTACTCACAGGATGGTGTGGGCGGAGCTGGAAGGTGTGTGGCGAGAGAACGGCGACGGCAAAGAAGCGTAGGAACACGAAGCTGCTGACCGCCGAATACTGGACATGAGGATCATCTGCAGGGGAGAGGAGGAATGGAGAGAAGGAGACGGGTGAAGGAAAAAGAAAACCAAAGCTCGGCTTGCTCCCTGTCCTTATCCATTGACTGCTCAATGGTAAGAAAACAAGGATGTCGTTTTTTGTTTTGGGTGAGCGATCCCTTTAAAAAAAGTGCCAATTCGTATAAGCATGGTGGTTAATGAGAACATGACTTACACCAAGCTCCAACACTAGCTTTTACTTGAAGGGCCTCTGTCATACATACTACGGGACAACCTCCTGCACTTTAGTCAGGCTTCTGGCTCCACCTCATGGTGGACATGGTCTCTACAACATGCTGCTTACTGATGGAAGATACTTTATATTAAAAAAAAGACTGATAAAGTAACTAGATAATACTTGGGAAAGACTGGCATAATATTTATGTATCTAATCTATCATCTTTTCTTTTGGATAGAGACCTGGACCACACAAATGCTTATAACAGGATCTACACGAGATCAACTCGATATTTGCGGTATGAAAACATCTCAGAAACATTTTTGTGGTTAGTGGACGTTCTCTCTAATGTGATGAGGCACAGTAAGTATCGATGAGAGAGCTGTGACTGAGGAATAGGGTTACAAAACTCCAGAAACTTTCCCGGAAATTTCAGCAAACCACCAAACTGAGTTTTTTTTAAACCCGGGAACTTTGGAAAGTTTTCCGGAATTTTGAAATCATGCTGAGGATGAGGAGGTAGGATGAAGGTGAGTAGAGAGGATAAAGATGCGTGTGATGCCCTGCTCACCTGGGAATCGCTTGGAGGCCAGTTGACGCAGCGAGCGGAACACGTCACACATGAGCGGGGGACAGCTGGAGCTGGATTGGGTGATGGACGAGAACACCTTCTGAACGTACCCCTGCAGGTTCTCCTGGAGAGAGGACGGACACACACGTTGTGAACACACACACACACACGTCGCTTCTTAACACTTCACAATATACTGATAGACAGCTTGCGATGCACCGGACAAATGTATACTGTACCTTGTTGACCTCAACGTTATCTCCCTCTTTCAGTTTGATCGGGTCAATCTCACAGGTTTTGTTTGATTCACAAATCTACAAAATAAATTGAAGATGTTATGCTGAGTTTTGAATGCATTTTCAAACATGTTGTTCCTAGGTTAATGAGCTTTTATGATTTGGTTCATAGCACGGCTTACTTCTTAGGATCTGTGTTAATCTATGATATAATCAATTTGCTCACATCATTACCTAGGTAACATATGATGTACATTACCTCATCCAGTACAGGCTTCAGGGTGACCGTCAAGTAGCTCCGCCCTACAATCTTCATCATGTCGTCGATGCAGCGCGTTGCCAGGGAGTTGCCACGGAAAATGGTGTTGGCCTCCCTAGACAGACAAGACCGGGTTCAGAGGTCAGGATACCTATTCACTTTATTGAGCACTACTTTTGTCCAGAGCTCATAGGGCCGAGGAGAAGTGTGTCCTACTCACTGAGTGTTCTCCAGCTCCAGGGCAGCGATGGCGGAGACGAAGGACACCAGGCGGCTGTGGTGGAGTAGCAGGCGGACCACAGGCAACACCGCCTCATACCTCTCCCTGCAGATGTCCCCCAGAATGTGGGCCGCTGACGCCGAGATGGGCTGAGACGGAGAAGAGCGATAAATAGAGACAGAGATAAAGGCACCATTCTGTGAGCGATGATTGGTCAGCCACTAATGGTTATTGGTTGACTGCAATTCCACATGTATACAGCCACCACTCATGACAAATTACTGGCAACGGTGTGGAATACAATGTGGGGGCTGTGGGCGATGTTTGACCAGTGACAGTTTTAACTGATTGTCGGTCCTACGCGTCCTCTATTGTACACTCACAACTTTCTTCCTTTAAGGGATACTTCGGGATTTTGGCAATGATGCCCTTTATCTACTTCCCATTTGTATGTCCAGTATGACAGAAGTTAGAGGTAGTTTCGCGAGCCAAAGCTAACTAGCGTTAGTGCAATGACTGGAAGTATCAGCTAGCAACTCCTTTAAGTTCCTTAATGAGCATAATGTACCATTCAGACAGACCGACAGACAGGAGCAGGTATGTGAATTAGACAGGTCTGAGGTTAGCACCTTAATGTCTGGGGACTTGAGCAGCAGCGTGCGGAGCGGTGTGTAGCAGGCGGATGGCAGCACATTGTCTTCTGTGTAGGTTACGTTGAGCCTCAGAGAGCCCAGGTCATCTGTCTTGGACTTCCCGTTCCCTTTGGGCTGGAGGAGATACCTGTGGACCAGGGGAAAGACACCCAACAAAAACACACCCAGTCAGCTATACAGAGTGATGGCCAACCGACACCGTTTTTGACAGTGGGTTGGGTTGCACATTTACCAGAATTTCACAACCCTAGTGGTGAGACGCAAATGATACTCATTTCATATGTATAAACTGTATTCTAGTGAATGCCACTCCGACATTACTTATCCTAATATTTATATATTTCTTAATTCCATTATTTTACTTTTAGATGTGTGTATATTTTTGTGAATTGTTAGATACTACAGCACTTTTGGAGCTAGGAACACAAGCATTTCACTACACCCGGAATAACATCTGCTAAATATTTGTATAGTTGTGGGTCTGTATGTTACAGTGTGCATGTAACGATCATCCCTCCCTTTCTCTCTACACACTAGTCTCAAGGCCCTCATGCCAAACGCATAGATCAGTATCTGCATAATCCCTTATCACCTAGATGCGCGCACACACACTGTTTACAGAACGCCACCATCGCAGTGTTCAAAGCAGTCTGAGGACACAAAGGAAGGAACCGGTCAAAAGTTAACACAGATATAGAGTTGCTAGACCGGGGGACAGGATCTGGCACAGGTTAATCTCCAGGTGCTACACAGAATTGTTTATCATTTTGAAAACAGCTGTTTGAAACCACTGTTTAAAGCTGGTGGACCAAAACCGAAAGAAACTTTCGGTTTTGGTCTACCAGCTACAAAACAGCTGTAAAAACTATATTTGTTGAGTTACAATTTAGACGGTACAATGATTCCCTACACTATTCAGTGCTTGTTTTCTCAGATAAACTGAAATTGAGCTAACAGTATCAAATTTTAGCAACCAGGAAATGACAGAGCGATTTCCACTAGATAAAAGTCAGAACAGTTTTCGCAGTTTGACAACAGATGCCGCTCCGGCAGGAGAAATCAATAGGAGCATTTTACAGCCAATCAGTGCTGAGGAGTATTTCTGTCTGTAATAAAGCGCTTTAGTGGGGGAAAACTCGTTCTGATTGGCTGGGCCTGGCTCCCCAATGGGTGGGCCCATGTCCTCCAAGGCCCCCCCAGTCATGTGAAAGCCGTAGATTAGGGCCTAATTAATTTATTTCAATATTAATTTCCTTATATGAACTGTAACTAAGTCAAATCTTTGAAATTGTTGCATTTATATTTTTGTTCAGATTAATAATGAATAAGACTATATGGACGGGGGGGACCTGATCCTAGATCAGCAGTACTCCTACCCAGATTATTTCTGAGTATTGGCCCAGCTCTTTAACAGCCGCCCTACAATGTGCAGATCTGATCTAGCATCCATGGATCTACGCGGAAAGAAACTCAACACTGTGAGGGGTGTGACGTAGGAGCGTCGGATTCTGGTGGCTGATAAAACGAGGCGAGTAGCAGCGGAGTACGTAAGAGCCTCTGTGTCACGTCCCCGTATCGGTCCTTGTCATCTGCTAATCAGCCCATTCATGTCAGATAGCTAGCTAGCGCTGCAGTCAGATTACATTCTTCAGGTTGGGATCAGAAGCAGCAACAGGCGTGTGGCTGCGTGCAGTGAGTGCACAACGTGTCCATGTGAGAGAAGCGTGTAAAAGTCACCCAATTTTTCTAGCAGACTATGTGGCTCGGTACATAAGGAATAGGGTGCCATTTAGGATGCAATCAGTGCGTTTGAGTGTGTAGTTAGAAGTGAGAGCTGTGGGCTCCTATGGGCACGCGAATGCTACATGCACCTTTGCATATTGGTGTGTCAGTATGTGAAATCTCCCAAGTTAGTGTGAGAAACCTGGCTCGGAAGCATCAGGAAGACAAATGTGCGAGGTGAACCTGCGATGTCACCGTTCTTACCAGGCCCTGTGAATGTGGTCATTTCGTAGAATCTTGACAGATACCCGCGTCTCCCCAAGGAAAACATCCTGCGCCAAATTCCCATTGTTCCACAAGTCAACTCTGCAGAGGAGCACAGAGAGAGAGATTCCAATGACACATACTAATTGAATGTGATATTTGCAAATACACGTTAACTTTCTTTTTATCTACAAATAAGGGACCAATGCCCCTTCCCTTTCCAAACATACCACTTCACCATTGGCTGACTGACACACTCACAGAAAACACAACCACATAGATATCTTAACACAAACACACTGAAGTGTTGGTCTTTACCTGTGTGAAGTATACAAATTGCAGTACACTTGAAAAATACACATGCGATTAAAATCACCTCAAATCCAAACCTGAAAGTTATGCATGCGTGTTTACCTCTCTGCCCAGCCTAGTCTTACCCCACTGTAAACCCAGTGAGCTATGTGTCAGTCCGCTGTAAGTGATGCAAACAGAGACAACCCCCACAGATCCTTAACCACCATTTTTGCATTACACACTACACCTGTTGTGACAAACACAATTACAATCAAATCTGGTTTAATTCAAAACACCCTGAAAACCCTCTCCCCGACTACAGATGACAAGTCACTCCAGAGAGATGGAGGTATGGTGGTCTGTTTGCCAGTGTGGGAAAAAAAAAAACAACCCACAGATGTTCTGTCAAAGGTCAGAAGGAAAATGGAGGGAAAAAGAGAAGTAAAAGAAAGAAGAGAAGAGCGAACATAGCGGAAAGATGAGGGAAAAATAAGAGAAAATTGAAGGAAGAAAGAAAAGAAGAGGAATGAAAAGAAGAGGAAACAAGAAGAGGCACACTCACTTGATCTCCAGCTTTTCAATGTCTTCCTCCTCTACTTGGAAATGAGACTTTTTTGTGTAACTGTTGGGCCTTGTGACCTGGGGACATCAACAAGACGGAATTTACATCAGTCTTCTCCAGCAAATAACAACTCATGAATTGTCAAAAATCAGACAGACACCTAAGTTGCATTCATTAAGGCATGCAACAGAAAATGGTTGAAATGTTTTTGGAATAGAAAACTAATGTGAGCATTTCTTAAATGGACAAGTCCTGGTTGTCCCTTCCTGTTTTAGTCAGTTGACATGAGATGAGATGACATGAGCTGCCAGATATAAATTACATTTACCTCAAAGTAAAATGTTTCCTCAAACTGAGGGTCACTGGTCTTCTTTTTCACCTTTGTTTTCTTCTGGTCAAACCTAAGGAGAGAGAAGAGTCAGAAATATACTCAAACCTTTCTCATGGGGGTCTATATGAAAGAATAAAAAATGAAATAATGCCTAAAATTGAAGTGAGCCCGTAATTATGTTCCACTGCAGAGGACGGTAGTCGAGTCTTACCTGGCAGGCCCAACGAGCGAGACAGTGGCATACGGGTCACAGTTCTGTCCACTGATCAGAGGCAAGCCCTGGCATTCTATTATCCTGGGGGAGACAAAAGCAACGGGAGATTGACATTAGTGTTTCTCAGATCAATTTACTGTGTTCTGACTATCTGACCTACCACTCACAATGTGCCACATAGATGACATATGCATGCTACAAAAACTGTAAAACATGCACATGACATTTTTTGTACATTCATTAAAAAGGGAAATGTCACAATTTTTAAACTTCCTATTCATCACCTCCAGCACCACCCCTAACCAACATGTGAAAATGGCACATTTCTATGTTATGAAGTAAAAAAAAAGATAGAGGAAGATACATTTCCAGTGCATTGTGTGATTTTAACCAATTATGAGTAGTCATTACCTACTAATGATCTAATAAAATCAGTTGAGGATGTCATTGGAAACACTTATCTTCCTCAATCTTTTTAACTACAAAACATAGAAACTTGCCATTTTCACTTACAATACATGACCAAAAGTATGTGGGCACCTGCTCATCCCAAAATCTGCTCATTCCAAAATCATGGGCATTAATATGGAGTTGGTCCACCCTTTGGTGCTATAACAGTCTCCACTCTTCTGGGAAGGCTTTCCACTAGATGTTAGAACATTGCTGCAGGGACTTCCATTCAGCCCCACAAGAACATTAGTGAGGTCGGACACTGATTTTGGGCGATTAGGCCTGGCTCGCAGTCGCCGTTCCAATGAATCAAAAACGTGTTTGATGGGGTTGAGGTCAGGGCTCTGTGCAGGACAGTCAAGTTCTTCCACACCGATCGACAAATCATTTCTGTATGGACCTCGCTTTGTGCATGGGGGCATTGTCATGCTGAAACAGGTAAGGGCCTTCCCCAAACTGTTGCCACAAAGTTGGAAGCACAGAATGATATTGTATGCTGTAGCGTTAAGATTTCCCTTTACTGGAACTAAGGGGCCTAGCCCGGATCATGAAAGACAGCCCCAGACCATTATTCTTCCTCCACCAAACTTTACCGTTGGCACTATGCAGTCGGGCAGGTAGCGTTCTCCTTGCATTCGCCAAACCCAGATTGGTCCGTCGGACTGCCAGATGGTGAAGCGTGACTCATCACTCCAGAGAACGTGTTAAAACTGCTCCAGAGTTCAATGGCAGCGAGCTTTACACCACTTCAGCAAATGCTTGGCATTGAACATTAGGCTTGTGTGCGGCTGCTCGGCCATGGAAACCCATTTCATGAAGCTCCCGACGACCTGTTCTTGTGCTGATGTTGCTTCCAGAGGCAGTTTGGAACTCGGTTGTGAGTGTTGCTACCGAGGACAGATTTTTACACGCTTCAGCACTCAGGGGTCCTGTTCTGTGAGCTTGTGTCGCCTACCACTTTGCAGCTGAGCCGTTGTTGCTCCTAGACGTTTCCACTTCACAATAACAGCACTTACAGTTGACCATGGCAGCTCTAGCAGGGCAGAAATTTGACGAACTGACTTGTTGACAAGTTGGCATCCTATGACGGTGCCACGTTGAAAGTCACTGAGCTCTTCAGTACAGGTCAGTCCACTGCCAATGTATGGAGATTGCATGGCTGTGTGCTCAATTATATACACCTGTCAGAAACATGTGTTGCTGAAATAGCCAAATCCACTAATTTGAAGGCGAGAGGACAAGTACATTAGAGTGTCTAGTTTGAGAAACAGACACCTCACAAGTCCTCAACTGGCAGCTTCATTAAATAGTAACCGCAAAACACCAGTCTCAACATCAACAGTAAGTCCCTCTGTGTTCCTTTGCGCATCTTAATCTTTTATTTTTATTGACCAGTCTGAAATATGGCTTCTTCTTTGCAACTCTGCCATGAAGGCCAGCATCCCAGAGTCACCTCTTCACTGTTGATGTTGAGACTGGTGTTTTGCGAGTACTATTTAATTAAGCTGCCAGTTGGGGACTTGTGAGGCATCTGTTTCTCAAACTAGACACTAATGAATTTGTCCTCTTGCTCAGTTGTGCCTCACACTCTTTTTTTCTATTCTGGTTAGAGACAGTTTGCGCTGTAGTACACAGCGTTGTACAAGATCTTCAGTTTCTTGGCAACTTCTCACATGGAATAGCCTTCGTTTCTCAGAACAAGAATAGACTGAAGAGTTTCAGATGAAAGTGCATTGTTTCTGGTCATTTTGACCCTGTAACCGATCCCACAAATGCTGATGCTACTGATGCTCTAAAGTTGTATTGCTTCTTTAAAAATCAGAACAACCGTTTTCAGCTATGCTAACATAATTGCAAAAAGGGTTTTCTAATGATCAATTAGCCTTTTAAAATGATAAACTTGGATTAGCTAACATAACGTGCCATTGGAACACAGGAGTGATGGTTGCTGATAATGGGCCTCTGTACACCTATGTAGATATTCCATTAAAATCAGCCATTTCCAGCTACATTAGTCATTTACAACGTCTACACTGTATTTCGGATCAATTTGATGTTATTTTAATGGACATAAAAAAAAAAAGAAAAGGTGCTTTTCTTTCAAAAACAAGGACATTCTAAATGAACCTTTGAACGGTGGTGTAAATATTCAGACCCTCTGCTTTGAGACTAGAAATCAGTGATGTAAAGTACCTAAGTGAAAATACTACTTAAATAGTTGTTTTGGGTCTGTACTTTACCATTTATTTTTGACTACTTTGACTACACTCCTAAAGAAAATAAATGTATTTTTTACCCCTTACATTTTACCCTCACACCCAAAAGTACTCCTGACATTTTGAATACTTGCAAGGACAGAAATAGTCTAATTCACTTTTCAAGAGAACATCCCTGATCTTCCCTACGGATCTGGCAGACTCACTAAACACAAATTATTTGTTTGTGAAATTTGTCTGAGTGTTGAACTGTGCCCCTGGCTCTTAAAAGTGTTGTCTGGTTTGCTTAATAAGACATTTTAAATTATTTATACTTTTACTTTGATACTTAAGTATATTTCAAACCAAATACTTTTAGACTTTTACTCTAGTAGTATTTTACTGGATGAGTTTCACTTGAGTCATTAAAAAAAAAAAAAAAAAAATGTTTACTTTTACTCAAGTATGAAAATTGGGTACTTTTTCCACCACTGCTTGAAATTGAGCTTAGGCGCATCCTGTTGCCATTGATCATCATTGAGATGTTTCTACAACTTGTAGTCCACCTGTGGTAAATTCAATTGACTGGATATGATTTGGAAAGGCACACACCGGTCTATATAAGATCCCAGTTGACAGTGCATGTCAGAGCAAAAACCAAGCCATGAGTTCGAAGGAATTGTCCGTAGAGCTCCGAGACAGGATTGGGTCAAGGCACAAATCTGGGGAAGGGTACTATCAAATGTCTGCAGTATTGAAGGTCCCCCAAACACAGTGGCTTCCATTCTTAAATGGAAGAAGTTTGGAACCACCAAGACTCTTCCTAGAGCTGGCCGACCGGACAAACTGAGCAATCGGGGAGAAGGGCCTTGTTCAGAGAGGTGACCAAGAACCCGATGGTCACTCTGACAGAGCTCTATAGAGTTCCTCTGTGGAGATGGGAGAATCTTCCAGAAGGACAACCATCTCTGCAGCACTCCATCAATCAGGCCTTTATGGTAAAATGGCCAGGCAGAAGCCACACCACAGTAAAAATAGACAATACAGGCCACTTGGAGTTTGCCAAAAGGCACCTCAAGACTCTCAGACCATGAGAAACAAGGTTCTGGTCTGATGAAACTAAGAACTCTTTGGTCTGAATGCAAGTGTCACGTCCGGTGGAAACCTGGCACCATCCCTAGGGTGAAGCATGATGGTGGCAGCATCATACTGTGGGGATGTTTTTCAGCGGCAGGGACAAAGTAGAGAGATCCTGGATGAAAACCTGCTCCACTCAGGACCTCAGACTGGGGTGAAGGTTCACCTTCCAACAGGACAACATCCCTAAGCACACAGCCAAGACAACACAGGAGTGGCTTCGGGACAAGTCTCTGAATGTCCTTGAGTGGCCCAGCCAGAGCCCGGACTTGAACCTGATCGAACATCTCTGAAGAGACTTGAAAAATAGCTGTGCAGCAATGCTCCCCATTCAACCTGACAGAGCTTGAGAGGATCTGCAGAGAAGAATGGGAGAAACTCCCCAAATACAGGTGTGCCAAGCTTGTAGCATCATACCCAAGAAGACTCGAGGCTGTTATAGCTGCCAAATGTGCTTCAACAAAGTCCAGAGTAAAAGGTCTGAATACTTATGTAAACCTGGTCCATTTATTTTTGATATTTTTTGTAAAAATGTCTAAAAATGTGTTTCTGCTTTACCGTTATGGGGTATTGTGCGTTTTATTTATTTTTGTTACCTTTATTTATACAGGTTTTTTTCCTCATTGAGATAACATCTCTTTTCCAAGAGAGACCTGATCCTGGACCTGTGTAGATTGATGAGGGGGTAAAAAAAAAACTATTTAATTCATTTTAGAATAAGGCTGTAACCTAGCAAAATGTGGAAAGGGTCAAGGGGTCTGAATGCACTGTATATAGTGTATGTTGATGTTCTGGTGGTGCTGGAGATGTTAAGTTGTCAAGTTATTTTTAAAGTAAGGCTAGTACACTTTTACAACAAGTATCCAACTGACAAAACAAATCTCGATTGAGGGTAGCAGCAGGTCATATTTCCAGAATAAGGGCTAGGTAAACACTAGACAGGATGCAATGCAAATTAGTAGCACAGGACGCAACCAAAAGTGTGAATGAATGAACAAATGAATAACAAATTAGCCAACTGTCAGAGAAGAGACAGGCAGAAAGACAGGAAGTGTAGGCATGGTTTGTCTTGGGCATAGGGTGTCATGACAATATTCCCAAACCACTCACTCAGCCATGGGACTAATAAACAGCCATCTATGATGCTGTAAGAATGACATCGCCATAGCCCAGTCAGTGCGTGTAGCAGTGACACAGACAACAACAGTGCACAAAGTGACGCAAGTGTGTGTGCCTGTGTGTGTCCTCCCTAGGGTTATACCCTCCCTAGGGTTGCAAAGGGAGGGTATATTACTGTAAACTTTCCCCCCCCAATTCTTCAGTGAATGGACTCTACAAAGTGCTGAAAAGCATTCCACAGGGATGCTTCCCACAGTTGTGTGAAGTTGGCTGGATGTCCTTCGGGTGGTGGACCATTCTTGATACACACAGGAAACTGTTTAGCGTCAAAAACCCAGCAGCGTTGCAGTTCTTGACACAAACCCGTGCACCCTGGCACCAAATACCATACCCCGTTCAAAGCATAGGAGGTTGTTGTATCATCTTAATTGAGGAGGACGGGCTCGTGGTAATGGCTGGAGGGGAATATGTGGAATGGTATCAAATACATAAAACACAATGGTTTCCATGTGTTTGATGCCATTCCATTCTCACCGTACCAACGCTGCTGGGAAAAATGAGAATGGCGCCGAAGGAAATGGCTGCCATTTTACGATCCTGTAACCATGTGTTTTTTTGCGTTATTTGTAACTTATTTTGTACATAATGTTTCTGCCACTGTGTCTTATGACCGAAAAGCGCTTCTAGATATCAGGACAGTGATTATTCACCCCGTACTGGAGGAACACTTTTTCTTCAACGAGTCAGACGGGAAGGACTTACTTCAGATGCACAACAAGGCCCTCATCCAAGTCATTCGCAGGAGAAAGAGGTATCGAGGATGAAGGTCCGGGTGTCTTGTAAGGATCCATCGCCGAGAGGGTAATCTACCATCGGTCCTATTAGCCAACGTACAATCAATTGATAATAAAATAGACAAACTACGATCACGTATATCCTACCAACGGGAAACTGAAAACTGTAATATCTTATGTTTCACCGAGTCGTGGCTGAATGACTACATGAATAACATACAGCTGGCGGGTTTTAAGCTTTTTCGTCAGGATAGAACAGCAGCCTCTGGTAAGACAAGGGGTCGCAGTCTATGTATATTTGTAAACAACAGCTTGTGCAAAAAATCTAAGGAAGCCTTGAGGTTTTGCTCACCTGAGGTAGAGTATCTCATAATAAGCTGTAGACGACACGATCTACGTAGAGAGTTTATCTGTATTTTTCGTAGCCGTCTATATACCACCACAAACCGATGCTGGCACTAAGACCGCAATCAATGAGCTGTACACTGCCATAAGAAAAAAGGAAAACGCTCAACCAGAGGCGACGCTCCTAGTGGCCTGGGGACTTGAATGCAGGGAAACTTAAATCCGTTTTTCCAAATTTCTACCGGCATGTTAAAAATGTGCAACCAGAGGGGGAGAGGAGAGGGGGAAAAAATAATGTAAAAAAAAAAAAACCACCTTTACTCCACACACAAACACGTACAAATCTCTCCTCGCCCTCCATTTGACCATAAGCAAAAACTAAAGCAGGAAGCACCAGTGATTCGGTCAATAAGAAAGTGGTCAGATGAAGCAAAGGCTAAGCTACAGGACTGTTTTTCTAGCACAGACTGGAATATGTTCCCGGGATTCTTCCAATGGCATTGAGGAGTACACCACATCGGTCACCGACTTCATCAATTAAGTGCAATGATGACGACGTCATCCCCACAGTGACCGTACGTACATACCCCAACCAGAAGCCATGGATTACAGCCAACATCCGCACTGAGCTAAAAGGGTAGAACTTCCGCTTTCAAGGAGAGGGACTCTAACTCGGAAGCTTAAAATAATTCCCACTCTGCCCTTGGACGAACAATAAAACAGGCAAAGCGCCCATACAGGACTAAGATGGAATCCTTCTACACCGGCTCAGACGCTCTTCGGAAGCTTGGAAACTATTACAGACTACAAAAGGGAAGCACAGCCGCGAGCTTCCCAGTGACACAAGCTAAATTACTTCTATGCTCGCTTCTAGGCAAGTAACACTGAAGCATGCATGAGAGCATCAGCTGTTCCGGGAAACTGTGTAATCACGCTCTCCGAAGCCGATGTGAGTAAGACCTTTAAACAGGTCAACATTCACAAGGCCGCAGGGCCACAGGAATTACCAGGACGTGTACTCCGAACATGCGCTGACCAACTGGCAAATGTCTTCACTGACATTTTCAACCTTTCCCTCACTGAGTCTGTAATTCCAACATGCTTCAAGCAGACCACCATAGTCCCTGTGCCCAATAACATTAAAGTAACCTGCTTAAATGACTACCGACCCGTAGCACTCATGTCTGTAGCCATGAAATGCTTTGAAAGGCTGGTCATGGCTCACATTAACACTATCACAGAAACCCTAGACCCAATCAAATTTGCATACCGCCCCAACAGAGCCACATATGATGCAATCTCTATTGCACTCCACACTAACTTTCCCACATAGACAAAAGGAACACCTATGTGAGCATGCTATTCATTGAATACAGCTCAGTGTTCACCATAGTGCCCTCAAAGCTTATCACTAAGCTAAGGACCCTGGGACTAAATACCTCTGCAACTGGATCCTGGACTTCCTGATGGGCCGCCTCCAGGTGGTAAGGGTAGGAAACAACACAGCTGCCATGCTGATCCTCAACACAGGGCCCCCTGAGGGGTGCGTGCTTAATCCCCTCCTGTACTCCCTGTTCACCCATGACTGCATGGCCAGGCATGACTCCAACACCATCAAGTTTGCCGATGACAACAGTGGTAGCCCTGATCACCGACAACGATGAAACAGCCTATAGGGAGGAGGTCAGAGACATGACCGTGTGGTGCCAGGACAACAACCTCTCCCTCAACGTGATCAAGACAAAGGAGATGATTGTGGACTACAGGAAAAGGAGGACCGAGCATTCCTCCATTCTCATCGACGGGGCTGCTGTGGAGCAGGTTGAGAGCTTCAAGTTCCTTGGTGTCCACATCACCAACAAACTATCATGGTCCAAACACACGAAGACAGTCGTGAAGAGTGCATGACAAAGACTATTCCCCCTCAGGTGACTGAAAAGATTTGGTATGGGTCCCCAGATCCTCAAATAGTTCTACTGCTGCATCAGAGAGCATCCTGACCAGTTGCATCCCCGCCTGGTATGGCAACTGCTCAGCATCCGACCAGAAGGCGCTACAGAGGGTAGTGCGTACGTCCGAGTACGTCACTGGGGCCAAGCTTCCTGCCATCCAGGACCTCTATACCAGTCGGTGTCAGAGGAAGGCCCTAAAAATTATCAAAGACTCCAGCCACCCAAGTCATTGTATGTTCTCTCTGCTACCAGCAACTACCCCCAAGCCATAAGACTCCTGAACAGCTAATCAAAATGGCTACCCAAACCACTCTTTTACACTGCTGCTACTCTCGTTTTATTATCTATGCATAGTCACTTTAACGCTACCTATATGTACATATTACCCCGACTGGACCATGATAGCCCCTGCACATGGACTCTGTACCAGTACCCCCTGTATATAGCCTTGCTATTGTTATTTTACTGCTGCTGTTTAAATGTTACTATTATTTTATATTTTTTAAGTTAACCAACAATGTTTAAAAAAAAGTGTTTAGGGCTTGTAAGTAAGCATTTCACTGTAAATGTCTACAAACCACAGAAATCTCATAATTACAATTCCTAAAACATACGTGTATTATATCCTTTTAAAGCTATTCTCGTTGTTAATCCCACCAAAGTGTCCGATTTCAAATAGGCTTTTCAGCAAAAGCACTACTACAGACATCAATAAGGGATCATAGCTTTCACCTGGATTCACCTGGTCAGTCTGTCATGGAAAGAGCAGGTATTCTGAATGTTTTGTACACTCAGTGTATATTAACAGTGAATACTTAAAAATAAAAAGTTATTCATGTATAAATTGCCCAAGTCACCGTAGATTAACAGAAAATATGGCAATTACCAAAGATACTGGTAACTTTGGTAAATGAGAGTTAGCTTTGCCACCCTAATCCTCCCACAGTGACAGGGCAGGGTAGAGGGCCATTAACAGTGAAGAGGTATCGATGACACACCGTGGTTTTGAGACACCAGCGGCCACAGAGGTGGGAGCAGTGCTAGAGCAGTTTCCTGTCGAGATGCCATCACTTCCTCCTCATTAACCTGCCCGCCGCGGTTTGAATGAGTGCCGACGAGCAACAACATCATCCATTGACTAACACACACACACACACACACACACACACGAGATGACGATCTCTTGGAAATGCACAAACATACACGCAATGCCAAAGGAAGTGCTCAGGGACAGCACTACAGTAGGATGCACTGTCAAACTCCAACAGAGGAGACACAAGTTGTTTGTGAGAGCTGTGTGTCTGTACAGTGTGTGTATGTGTCGACTGGAGGATGTTGAAAATGAACACAGCAGAGGTGAATTCCAGAGTAGGAGAAAACAGCTGCGGTAAGGGAATGGAAGAGAGGGTAAACCATGGTTGGGTCTCTGGGCTCTGGCTCCTTAGAGCCTGTTGGTGCCTGACTAGGAGGCTTTATGGCGTTGGGTGATCTAGCCCAGACAAAGCCAGAAACAAAAGGCTGTATTGACAGCAAATAAGACTGCATAGAGAAAGTCCACATATGTTAATGTACTTGTGTTAAAGTCCTCCAATGCTTCTTGAGGTAGTAGGTGCCCCTAACCACAGATCTAGGATCAGATTATATTATCCCCCCCATCCTAACCTTACCCACTAGGGAGAAGAAAACAATCTGACCCTGGATCAGTATACTCACCGGACCAGTAGCTGCTGGCACATGGAGCCGTTCTCTATGATCAGTTCATTCAGACGCATCTCCAGGTGGACCTTTCCCTAGGAGGAGAGACGTCACAATATCAGAGCATACTGAAAGTCAGGATTTTGTCAGTGTTTCTCTTATCAACATTGGTGATAAATGCCAGATCCTATGCAAATGAGTACTGTATGAAAACAAAAAGGAAAAAAAGTTGAGTAGGTGTGTCCCATTCCTTCATTCACTCTCAGAGGGAGAGGTACAGGTAGAGCACAGTATTTTGAAGTCAAAGTTACCAAATGAGTAAAATTAATCTATTATATGAACCTATTCACAAGACATTCTAAATAAGCCATGGCTGCTGTAACAAGGGGTACTACAAAAGAGAGGCCTGGTTCAAAGGTGTCCTCTCTGAACATACGTTTATAATTGACTTTTAGAGGTTAGGTTACATTCATAGTGCAGCCTACTCTATGAATGAGTTAAACATTCATTCTAAAGTGGTGGATATGAGTAAGGTCTTTGGCTGACTCCTAACCTCCCGTCTTTCTCTATGGTGGCTTCAGGTTAGCAGTGGTTGTGTGTGCATCAGGGTGTGTGATAAGCCACAGCTTGCTGTCATGTGAACCAACGCTCAGTCTTTATCAGGTCGGATGTGGTGAAGGCTGCTGCCTCGCCTTCGGAAGTGTCAGAAAGAGGCAGAAAGAACAAAAACAAACAAAAAAATACCAGCGAGCACTCACTCTCCCCTCCGCAGTACATTACGAGTTGAGCTCAGATAGTGATTGTTGTCGCTTACGTGGTCACTAATGGAAGATAAGCCTTGGCCAACATGGTGAGAATTACCCTTGCATGCCTGCTGGGCTGAGCTAATGTCACCAGGGTCATGTTTATCAGACACCAAAGAAGGAACTGTAACAGGGAAGAACTACCTTGACTAAGAACTACCTGGACAAAGGGTTTTTTTGACACATGCCCTAATGAAAGCAACCGAAATCACTGCCACCCACCTTCAAAACATGTCTTGGCCTGTATTGTACTGTAATATCAGGTCCACGTACAAGTAGCCACTTGGCTCAGATCTAGGAACAGATTACCCTCCCCAAGCCCTAAACTTAAGCATTAGGCCAGGAAACACAGAAACGGGCAACTTCTAAAAGGGCAACTTCAACATACTCCAATCTGTACCAACAACCGCACAGGAGATACCACCTCTAACCCACTCCTGCTCTTCTCACCGACTGCCAACTGCACTCAGTTGCTACATCAATTTCAACCCCTTTCTCAGAGAGAGAGAGAGAGAGAGAGAGAGAGAGCACAAGCGCACGCACACTGCAGTCCATCACTGATGTAACAAGACTTAGAACACCTACTTCGGAGTGAGTCACTGTAGCAAACACTCCTCATGATAGCCTAGACTAGGGCCACTCCGCTACATTTGTTTTCACATATGACAACTTTGTACAACGTGACAGTGGCAGGAGGTAACAACCTTGGGATTCTGCAGAGAGAGAGAGAGAAAGACCAGTTAGAGAGAGAGAGAGTAGAGAGAGAGAGCTAAAGAGAAAAGTAAAGAAAGGGGTAGAGAGCAAATGAGAGAGAGCGAAAGAATGAGAGACAGGGGAGAGCGTGGGAGGATACACTTCCTTAGACACTGTAAAAGGAGCCCTTTGAACGGCGGGTTTGCAACAGTAAATAAAAAAAATTAAATGCTGTGCGTTGTGAAATACCTAGAGAAGACGAGCACCGTGTTTACAGCGAGAAAAGCGAGACTGGAACCAGAAACATTAGGGTCTACCCGTGTCCATCTCCCCCACACATCTCTCTGAATGGGGAGCTTGTAAGCAGCATAGTTCATTTCAAATCAAATATGGCTGCTCTCTTTGTAGAGGATTTAGCCTTGCTAATATTGTCCTCGTCTGGTGTTGCCCAACTGACACTACGCCCACAGACACACACACAGCCAACTCGGCTCAGTGTCCTTCCGTTCTTCCTGGACTCAAGCTGTGTCTCTTGTTGGGGAGGCAGCCCTGGTCATCCTTCAGAGTGAGTTACTGTAGAAAAACACTCCTCAGAATAGCCCAGACTAGGGCACCCGCTAGACATGAAATGCTACAACTGGAGTGAAATAGGGTTACATGGAACTGTCCTACACAGCCTACAGTGATTGGGTAACATGTCTGCTGGCTTAGGTCTGTTCAGGATGCTGTGGCATTAGGACACAGGGTTATTTCAGCCAGTTCTCCGACAGATTTCAGTGTCCTAAAATCTTCTCATCACTCAAGAACAAAAAAAAACAAACACTCACCGCCAGGTTAATGACACCATTATGTAACCGTAGCTTTTCAGCCAGGGCAGACGATTAAAGAGAGCATCAAATCAAGTCAATTTGAGTGTAAGACCAGCAAATGGATACACCTCGGAGAGCGGAAGTAAGACCAGCAAATGGATACATCTTGGAGAGCAGAAGTCCTATTTTTTTTCCCCCCCCCCACTTTGAGCCAGAAGTCCTGACATCAGAATTTTTTTTTCTCAATTTTCTAAAAAGTGCATTCTCTCCTCATCACTAATCTGAAAGAAATGACTAGGTGAAAGCCAACCAATGAGCTTCCACCATATTGTTTTCTCCAGTCATGTCTTTTGTAATCAGTGCAGATGAAGGGAAGGAGATGATGTGAGAACTGATTTATAAATGAATTGGGCTAGAGCCTCAGTGAATCAGCCCGGTTACCAAGCCTCTCAGCCCAGTTACCAAGCCTCTCAGCCCAGTTACCAAGCCTCTCAGCCCAGTTACCAAGCCTCTCAGCCCAGTTACCAAGCCTCTCAGCCCAGTTACCAAGCCTCTCAGCCCAGTTACCAAGCCTCTCAGCCCAGTTACCAAGCCTCTCAGCCCAGTTACCAAGCCTCTCAGCATAGAGAGAATACAACAACAGGATGTGAGGAGGTGGTGTCTGCTGCAGACAGTTGGACCAAGCCAAATGTCTGACTGGTGACTAACTACAATCAATAGCATTGGACACCCCTATGGCGGCTGAATGATCGCATACAAGAAGTAGCACAATGACTAGAAGATGAGCTTTTCTCCCCAAACCAACTGGGTACATATAAAGATGTCTGAACACTGTCTGACTGACACCCACCTGGACTTCAGAGTTAGGGTCCACGGGCTGCAGGCCAAACCAGTGCTCCTTCCCACTGAATTTACACAGTTCCTCCTTCCGGATGGACACTTTCCCTGAAAACACACATGGACAGACAGAAGTCAACATACTTGGAAATCATCCAGCTGAAAGCATAGGGTAGCTGTGTGTGTGTGTGTGTGTGTGTGTGTGTGTGTGTGTGTATGAGTGTGTGTCAGTTCCTACTCACCGACAGGCAGGTCCCTTTGAAAAACACCCTTGGCGAATACGTAGAAGGACAAACACTGAAATGGTCGTGGGATCTCAAAGTAGAAGTCCTCGCCGTAGAAAGGGCTGAAAAACAACCACACAGGAAGTAGTTTTAGTGAAGAGCAAAACGCCATCTTTAGGCTACGTTCAGAGAACAGGCTGACCTCTGCGGAAAGGGAACATTTACTGAAAACTTTGTTGGCTTTTGATTGGAAAAGGTTTATGACTGATTAGCCTGATCCTAGAACTGTTTTTGGAGTTTTGCCAAACAACTTGTGACAAGGAGCTGGCAAGACAAACAGATCTGGGACCAGGCTACTTTTTGAAGGGACAGACGAAAACACACCGATGACAACACAAACCAAGGCCTTATGCATAGACCGCCCACCATCAGCAATCATTAAACAGGTGCTAAATATAGCCTAGCGCTGTGATGGCCAGGTCTCCTAGGACTGACTGACCAGCATACAAGTGGCTTGGAAGAGCAGGCCGAGAGGGAGAGGGTGCCAAGCAGCTGTACCATCCAGCTCTGACCGGGGTCATTTGTGTTCAGTAAAAGGCATGGGCCGACAGGAGAGAATGTTTTGAAAAGGAGCTGTTGCAACCTAACCTTGTCCAATTAGATTAAATTTTTTAGATTGGGTCTCGCTATCAGTCCTGAGCCCAATCTCAACTGCTTAAATCTATTCTCTCCTCCCCATCAATTTCACAGATGGGAAAAGAGTTGCTAGGTGAAAACAATATGGTGGAAGTGCATCACTAGGCTGGCTTCACCTGGTCAGTTCTTTCAGATACGTACAACGAAGGAGGCGAGGACAGATGTTTTAAGACAATTGAGCAAGAGCCCTGAGCCTAACAGACAGTTACATACTTGCCACATATATTTTCCAAGACAATACATTTATGGTAATGTACCATAACAGCATAGTTACTAGCCTGTTACATGGTTATTATGCGGCATTGTTACCTTGGTATGAGGCCTATTTTATGTAAAGAGAAGCCAGAATGGCTGTTAACTGCACCATTATGCAGCCTTCTCAAAACAGTACAAGCTAAGCAGGTTTAAGCGTGGCTAGTAGGTGTATGACAGACTAGTATGAAAACAGGACAACTGACAGACATTTGTTCCATTATCTTAATAAAGTCAAACAGTGCTAATAACATTATGATATGTTCATAAAAGCAGTGTTCAAGTAAGGCTACCCTCTATGCAGTATTGCATGGTTGGTGAAATGTTTTGCCTGTCATTTCCACAGTGAGGGTTTGGCAACACTTCCAGGCTGCAGACACCCACGCATCCTCCAGTTTGTGCACATAATCACATGGAATTACGCACTTGTAGCCTCCACACACTGGCTCACACACATACACAGTACCTCCTCTTTCGATCACACACACACTCTCCTCTTTCGATCTCCCGTTCCCTCCCTCTCAAACAGAACACGGGTGTAAGCATTAGTCCAAACAGTTGGGTTTTTCAAAGAAAACGAGTTTCTATTGGACAAATTCAGGTAGGTAGGTCCCTCCCAATTTCGCTGAGTTCAATTCCATTTAAGAAACATTTTGCAACAGAATCGGCATAATGGATAAACCCTAGATTCAACAGAACACATCCTAACCTTAAAGAAAAATTAAACTCAAAATATTTTGGTATTTACTTCATTAGTTCACTTTTGATACAGTCCCAAATGTTTTGCTTTTCAGCAATCAAGATATAGAAGTTCCAAAATGCAGAAAGTGTCATAGTATCATTGTACAGTGCCTCTTTCTGTATTTTGAAAAGTTTTCTATAGTTTGAGTGGTATTTTCCTTTAACATCCCCATAAATATAGAGTAATGTGGTACCGGTATAGCCACTACACTACAATTGTTTTCACATGACAACTTTGTGCAACATGACAGTGCAGGAGGAAACATCCTTGGGATTCTGCAGAGAGAGAGATTCTACAAGTCTTAAAGCCATATGAAAGGCCATGCATCGAGAGAGAGAGAGAGAGAGAGAGAGCGTGGGAGGATACACTTCCTTAGACACAGTAAAAGGAGCCCTTTGAACGGCGGGTTCGCAACAGTAGAGGAAAAAAAAAAAGCTATCCGTTGTGAAATACCTAGAGAAGACGAGCACCGTGTATTTACAGTGAGATGAACGAGGTTCTACCCGTGTCCATCTCCCCCACACATCTCTCTGAATGGGGAGCTTGTAAGCAGCATAGTTCATTTCAAATCAAATATGGCTGCTCTCTTCGTAGACGACTTAGCCTTGCTAATATTGTCCTCGTCTGGAGTTGCCCAACTGACACTACGCCCACACAAACAAGTCAGTCCTTCTGTTCTTCCTGGACTCGAGCTGTGTCTCTAGTTGGGGAGGCAGTCCTGGTCATCTCCAGGTTACAATAAAACATATAAGCTAAAGTGTTAAGTTTTCAATGGTGTTACATGATTGTGAAAAACATTTCAACATTAGGAGAGATGGTAAGGAAAGGATACTGTTATTGGCCTGCATGATGACACAAAATGATCAATGCAAAAAGATCTGGGCCCTGCAGGAAGAGGATGTTACACATCAAATGATATCACCTCATGCCAGCAACCATGACAGTAGTGCAACATAGGCTAACATGACAAGAGCAACATCTTCACTGCCCTGTTCTTGCAGGGTGTGCTGGAAAGTATTCAGACCCTTTGACTTTTTCCACATTTTGTTACATTACAGCCTTATTCTAAAATTGATTCAATTAATTGTTTTCCTCATCAATCTACACACAGTACCCCATAATGACAAAACAAAAACAGGTTTTTAGAAATATTTGCAAATGTATTAACATGTAAAAAACAGAAATACCTTATTTAAATAAGTATTCAGACCATTTGCTATGAGACTCAAAATTGAGCTCGGTGTACCCTGTTTTCATTGATCATCATCATTGAGATGTTTCTACAACTTGATTGGAGTCAACCTGTGGTAAATTCAATTGATTGGACATGATTTGGTAAGGCACACACATACACCAGTCTATATAAGATCCCAGTTGACAGTGCATGTCAGAGCAAAAACCAAGCAATGAGGTCGAAGGAATTGTTCGTAGAGCTCCGAGAAAGGATTATGTCGAGGCACAGATCTGGAAAAGGGTACCAAAACATTTCTGGGGCATTGAAGGTCCAAGAACAAAGTGGCCTCCATCATTCTTAAATGGCAGAAGTTTGGGACCACCAAGGCTCTTCCTTGAGCTGGCTGCCTGTCCAAACAGAGCAATCGAGGGAGAAGGGCCTTGGTCAGGGAGGTGACCAAAAGCCCGATGGTCACTCTGACAGAGCTCCAGAGGTCCTCTGTGGAGATGGGAGAACCTTCCAGAACAACAACCATCTCTGCAGCACTTCACCAATCAAGCCTTTATGGTAGAGTGGCCAAGCAGAAGCCACTCCTCAGTAAAAGTCACATGAGAGCCCGCTTGGAGTCTGCCAAAAAGCACCTAAAGGACTCTCAGACCATGACAAACAACATTCTCTGGTCTGATGAAACCAAGATTGAACTCTTTGGCCTGAATGCCAAGCGTCACATCTGGAGGAAACCTGGCCATCATGCTGTGGGGATGTTTTTCAGAGGCAGGGACTGGGAGACTAGTCAGGATCAAAGGAAAGATGAATGGAGCAAAGTACAGAGAGATTCTTGATGAAAACCTGCTCCAGAGCACTCAGGACCTCAGACTGGGGTGAAGGTTCACCTTCCAACAGGACAACGTCCCTAAGCACACAGCCAAGACAACGCACGAGTGGCTTCGGGACAAGTCTCTGATGATGGAGGGAGATTGTGGCCCAGTTGGTAGAGCATTGCCATAGCAACGCCAGGGTTGTGGGTTTGATCCCTGGGCGACCCATACGTAAAATGTATGCACATGGCTGTGTTACTTTGGATAAAAGAATCTGCTAAATGGCATAGGCTATATAATACTACTAAATGGTTGTTACCTGAGGCTCTTGTCAAACACCTTGGTCCGGAACACCTCCTCCTGGTCCAGGCTGATGGTGCAGAAGGTGCAGAGGTCCCGCTGTCGGTTGGGCCCTGAACAGGGACCCAGGTTCTTGCCTTCACCTGCAGGATATGGAGGAGAGGGTCAGAGAGGCAGGTGGGGCTAATGTGGAAAACAGACTTATGACACCTTGGCAATTATGTCTATTTCTATCGACCTGCTGTTAATATGGTTGAGAATACTAAATGTGAACATTTAAAATCAGCGCTGTTCAATTCCGGTCCTGGAAGGCCTAAACACTTCTGGAGTCTGTTTTTCTACCTGGTAGTTCATTGCACTCACCTGGTGTTCCAGGTCTGAAATAGTACTTTATTAGGAGAGGATGAAAACCAGAAGTGGTTTTTATGTCTCTCCAGGACTGACATTGAACAGCCCTGATTTAAATAATAAAAAACACCCTAATGTTTCAACTGAAGTGTGTTCAGTTAGGACTTCTTTGAAGATGTATTTTTTGATTTCGACAAGTTCATGATGTGGCATGTAGAGGCCTAGTAATTGAATTTATGTATTCAGCCTGGATAAATGAGGATATGGAACTCAGGACTCCCTGAGTGGACTAAAATGGATTGTGTGAGTGACAGTAAGCCTGGCTGGGGTGGCAAGGTGTGGGGCGCACAGGGTGGATGTGGCCTAAATTGAGAGTTGAGCATCACGTAAGATGTGGTCAAAGACACAGCACATCAACTTCCTCCCAGCATGCTCCTGGCTCTGACAGTGGAGTGCTGATTCACAGATGTGAAACACCTCAGAAATCTCCAGCCAGGTAAACTGCTTGCACCTGAATCAACAGCACAGCAGCAAATGCCCTCTAAAATGGATATACTACAGCACCATAAGGACTGCACACTACAAATAACAGAGCTCTGGGTCTACATCTGCTCTATAGAGCGCTACCAGGTTCCTGTTTGCATGAATTTACAATAAACACTGCACTTTCATTCAATTCCAAAAAGACTATGACATACAGTAATAAATAGTTTCACACATGACTAAATCAAAACAATATTAGCATGTCTCTCACAACTTTCACTGAGTCCAATGTGTGAAGCTGTAAACCACAAGATTATTCCGTGTGAAGTGGTTGACAGCAGTCTAAATTGGTCCGAGAGGTCGGGAGGGATATATAAGGGTGAGCAGACTTTAATGGGGAAAAGCCAGAGTCAGGGATCAGGCTCTTTAACAGGCTATTAATATGTCTAATCCCAGAAAAGGGCTGTGAAAACCTACAGCAGAGCCCTGAGCTACCACTAAGCCCCGGTGAGCCCGACATGCAGGGGAGTTCAAGCCCTCGCTAACCTCCTCAACGCCATCCTCACAAAAAAACAAAAAAGTACTGGTCGCCGTGGAAATGGAGGCAAGAGGTCAAAGAGCAAACGCCACACTACTACAAACTTCTCTGTTTGTACTGAATAGACTACAACTTCCATTGACACTTTTTAGTTTAAGACATAAACAGAAACCCCAAGAGGAAGAAGAAAGGTTTCGTAAGATGGCAAACAGTTTCTTACCAAGGGTAGTTCCTCAATTTTTTAAATCTTGCTTCCTGGGTGCTCATCAATGCATGGTAGTGAAACTTTCATTTGTTTTGCAGCCGTTGTCTGTGCACACGCGAGTGCATAATGCGTTCATTTACTTTGCTTATATGCACACCTATGATGACTTTGTGCTGGTGTGCATGTCAATGTGTGTGCTCGTTTGTACATGCATGATAGCATCTGCAGAAGTGAGCATCAGAGCCAGAGAGAGGGGGAGGGGGAGTAGTGGTACTGGTACAGTAGTCTATAACCAAGGGCTTCTCATGATACAGGTACTACGATTAGTCCTTTTTAAATTGTCCAAGTGAAAAAACTGATAAAATGAGGAGTCACATCTATCAGACCATTGAGATAACCTCATATGTTTGCAAAATTCATACTTTACTAGACTTCCTGAAATCAAGACAGGTTTATGTACGCAATGCTAATTATGTTGTTCTCATTTTGCAGTAGATGGACAGTGTGAATGGTCTTGTTCTCTCTCACAGCCACCCTTACAAAGCTGACAGTATTGTATGTGTGCCAGTAACATTCCATCAAAAGATCCTGTTGCGGTACTGTGCTCATTCAAAACTAACAAACTGCCTGCATATAAAAGCCAGGTGCGTGTTTAGGAACTCAAGCAAATTCTTTTCAAATGGTCTTTGAAAAAGTTACTTAAATATCTGCCTATAGGCTAGCTGTTAATCACAGATGCAAGTCATGAAATGACATCCTTTACAGAGGATAATGATGGATGACCATTTGGAATTGTGTTTAGGACCTCAAGAAGTCTCTTAATTGCAACAAAAATGCATGCATCCGACATTCATGTAAAACAAGTAATTTCAGTAATCCATCTGTCTTTATGATTGACTTTTTGCACAGAACTCAACGAAATTACTAAGGAACTTTTATTAATTCCATTGAAATTAATGTTATTTTCCTGCTAAAAGAATAATGGACAAGGATATTTGTGACCAAATATATCCTGAAAATGTTTAAGTTCCACTCGAAGTAATTTCTTAAAATTCTGGGTAAATTCATGTTTTTTTTCTTAGAAATATGAAAGCAACATAAACCAGCAATTAGCTAGTTAGCTAACCCTGCTGGAGAATAGTATGGTTTAAAATTCTAAAATTATTTATCAAGTGATGACTAATCTGGAATAGTGTAATTTCGAAACTAGTTAGCTATTTCAACACAATTAACTTCAGCAGCTAACCAACACACGGAGACAACTTCCTGCCACGAGCGTTTCGCAAAATGAGAACAGAGACGCGAGGTAACTAACGTCAACTAGCTATGAATTACACATTCTGATTCGATAGCTATCTAGGTAGGATACAAAACATGGAAACAAGTTATCTGTATAGGGAGTGGCACAGTTTCACTGAAAGCACTTTACGTTTGCTAGTAATATAGACAGCTAGCTTAGCTACTTAGCTAATACTTATCTAGCCAGTTGATGTGTTTTGATGCGTGTATATGGAGAGCTAGCCACTGACTATACTAGCTAGCCCGTCTTTGCCTATGCTTTTGTCAGGAGCTGGCCTAGCTCTATTAAGGGTGACGTCGGATGAGGAACTGATTAAAATAAATAGCTACATTGCGACAGTGTTTTCTGCAAATATAAAACACGTTTGATAGAGGCCCGGGCAACATTCATTCACAACAATGTCTCATATCTTCATGAAGTGCCTGTGTTGATTGTACCGCGCCCCTTTTTTCCTCACGTCGTTCACTTTGTAAGCCCCCCTCAATTGAAGAATGCTGATACAATAAAGACATTGTTCGCACTTACATATCTTTCCCCGCAGGCTTTGTAAAATCCGAATTCTCGTGTCGTCTTCTTCCGCCATGGTCCGACTTGACTGTGTATATGTCGCTACAGTAGTACATTCAACGCTTAGCTATCATATCCGTTTATGAATGCAAGCGAAGGGCCAACCTACTGCAGCGTCACTACGAGCGCTATTGGCCGTATGCTGACATTAGACGAGACTGGAGAGACTTGTGTGAATATTCTTCACTGCACAGGCTCTCACAGTTGGTAAAACAAACGGAAGCTCTGTGCAGGATTTACAAAAAATATATAAAAGATGAGAGGATGCTCCTCTTTCTCTCCTGTCTCTGGTGCTAATATTTTGGTACCTGACCTTCAGACAGACAGCTTGCACAGACTATTTTAATTTCTATGCTTGCACTAGGAGCATTTCCTGATATTTTGGTATTTTAAAGTTTCAAATTTTCAGGCCTGCTGCTGATATAGTTTTGTATAGTTTTTTTTCTTCTTTTTTCTCAGTAATACAGGGAACTGGCTATGTTCACTTCTCTCATCTCTTTCTTATTTCAAGGTAGCCACAGTTTGGATGGTGGATTGCTTATCCAAGACTATTCAGGACATTCACAGGGACAGAGGGAATACAGGTATGCACATCTGCCTGTCCAAGGCAAGCATAAATGAAGGTGCCTTGTGCCTGTCTATCCGGGTGCCAATCTTCTTTACACCACAGGAACAGCACCCTAGACCCAACCTTATACTAACTTTAGAAAACCATAGCCTCAGCCTTATCTTCACCCATTTTTTAAAACTGTAACCCATGTCCTTATAACCCCTAACCTTAGCCCCAGTCCATCTTGACCTCAAAACCGAACCCTTGTGCCCACTTTATTGCAAGCCCATTTGAAAACCTTAATCCTAACCCTGACCTTATTTCGATATGAGTGATTCCTCATGTAATTTGAACAAAAATACCATGATTTGAGGGATTTTCACGAAATGTAAAATCCATAGAAGCGTCCTTTTGGAGGGAGGATTGTTGACATATATTTGACATTTGTATCTCTCTTAGAAGTAAAGTCCCCTGTTTAGAGGACCTCTGTGGTTCTGGTACTGGTTCCAACACACATTTTCGCTTATAAGTCGATCTGTGGACACGGTATATTGAAAATGCTTGTATTGAGCGATAGCCCTGGTTTCCACAGACACAGTAGTATATTTTGTCTGCCTGTGTAACAGGATGTTAAATCTGAATCAACTTGAAGCTGGGATGTCCCTTCTACCATTTAATTCGCTCTCCCGACTGTCCATCAACTCCTGGCTGAACCCTACATCAGATCCACTGACAAAGTGCACACCTGCAATCCTTACATCATAACGCAGCAGAAGAGAGGGGTTTCATCACAATAGCACATTCAAAGATCGATTTATAGCGATTAATCTAAAATAATTCATAGATTTTAAACAAGTCTATTTCTGTTTGTCATAGATGGACAAATGTAATATGATATTAATAGAGCTCTGTTTGACGTTCACAGCGCTGGGGGCAAATGTTTTGATCAAGACTGACCCTTAGAAAATATGCACATTCTCTAACCATAGAGATATGTATTTTACAGTTATAAGGAAGGTGACATATATTATAGTAAGTGATTTTATCATTTGATTATAAAGCACATGTCATTTCAAGCTTTATTCATACAGTTTTGTTGAATAGGAAATATACGTAAAATAAAATATTTCATATCTTCCTCATAATTGTACTGTGTACTTGCACTTGTGTCCTCAAATGTGACTACACCTGAGCAATTTATTAAAAAAATTACCAGAAAGGTGAGATTTGAACCTTTCTTGGATTATGACATATTACTAGTTATTATTTATGGTCCTCTTATGATTAATAATTACTTTCGGGCATTACTTAGATTACATGTAGTTACTGTACATTTAAGAGGCTATTAGAGCGACTGAATGCACCGATTTCGCATGTGTTAATCTCTTGCTCATTAAGGAAAATTAGATTTCAGTCTTTTTTGGAGGTGTGGTTCGATGTGGTAGTTGCTGATGTTTGTCCCCCATGAGACCATAGCCACAAAACCAGTATCACTTCCTCAAAATAGTCCGAATGAATCTAAGATAACTCGAGAAGTCTGTAATTTATTCTAAAGTTTTTGTCTGGGAGGTTTTAATCGTGCAATTTTACACCTAGCTAAGGTGTTTGGTGCTGTATTTATCAAGTAAAAAAATGTGCAACGTGTTGTCTTAATGTAAACAATGTCCGATCCGTGGTCCTGCTGGGAAGTCTCTCACTGTCTGTGAGTTTTGCGGTAGGATTGGATAGAGTGCAATCCCGGCAAATGTGTATCCTGTGTTAGTGGGCAAGTGAGCATTGTCGAAATCAAAACCCTACGCTTAATTAAGTCATGACAAACTTACTTACAAGACTGACTTTATTACCAAAATTATCCTATTTACACCTTGCAGTCAATTTTGACACTACAATACATTTTTTGGACTAATGTTGATGCCACAGGCCTGTTTTCTATCAGAGAAGTTGTCTATTGTCTTCAGTTGTACTTCAAAGCATAATTGAGAAATAATTAAAGTTGGAACATTTGTGACATTTTGGCCTTACCCAGGCCTCCTTTAAGGCTCCATAATGTTTCATCTGTAGGTGCTACAAAGTAAAAAATTGTAATTTGAAACTTTACCGCTTGCTCTGTAATATTAGTATTTTGATTTCAATAATAATTGTTTTATATTACAGAGCAAGCGGTTTCATATGACAGCAATTTCTGCTTTGTAGCACCCACATATTAAACATTATGGAGTCTTAAAGGAGGCCTGGGTAAATGTCACATTCCAGGTTCAATGAATTATTTCTCAATTATGCTTTAAGATACAAATGTCAAGTATGTCAACAATCCTTCCACCAAAGGAACCTTATATAGACAACATTTTGTGTAAATCCCTCAAATCTGATCATCTTTTTGTTCTAGTTTTGTGAGGAATCACCCATATGGATGTTTTATCTGTGACCACTTACCTCATTGAAGGAAGTAGATTAGATGACCAGATGCTTGTCAGGAGAGGAGACCAGTGTGATTCAATTTGCCGTTTCTATAAACCAGAGAAGTTTTAATGTGTAAACCTAACCTGCTTTGCATTTGGTTATAGTTATACATGTGTTCCTTATGGGTATCAGCCATGATGACTATGCTTTGAATTGTCAAATGTGTTATTCATCAATAACTATTTAGACTGTGTAGCTAGTTGTAAATAGTCAAACTCTCATGGCCTGTGACTCACAGCCACCTCAATGGTTTATCTTCATTAACACAGTCAACTTACTAATTGAAGGAGCAGAGAGTAGTCGTTAAGGTTTATCCAGAAGCTGGTAGCATTGAGTAACAAGGGGGTTGTGGAGGATTAAGGAAAGTACCGTAGTACCTAATAAACCTGTTACCAGATCAGAGCCAGTCCCAACTCCAGGGGCATGGAGAGAGGGGAACATCTGGATATTGTGTCATGTGGGCCAGACTCTAAAATGTTGAGGGATGATGGGAAAGGAATTAACTTCTCAGATTGGCTGACCCCAAGGCCACCAAGTGACTGTCCAACAGAGCACCAGAGTAAACAGACAGTCAGATTTACTAAGCATTTGCACTTTTGCAAAGTCTACACACTCTTAATTTACCAAAGGAAATACAACTGAGAAGTAAAGAGAGAGGTAAGAGGTAAAACATTTAACACAAAGGTAAAAAGAAGCATTCAGTAAAGAAAACGGTAAAAATATTTTATGGCTTAGATTTGTTTTTATTTCTAATTGCCTTATGAAAGTAAGAGCTGCAAACTCTGCATCAGTGCAAGGACTTACCAATTATGGCCTCCTGTTATGGAGCCAGATAGCTGCCAAAAGGTTGAATGTATGTATAATTAAGATCGTAAGAAAATCCATACGTAAATTGTTAGGATCAAAAGAAAAGCCATGTGTGAAACATGAAACTTAACCCTTAAATTAGATCTGTAAATGTACAAATTCTGCTACGACTATGAATTAACATTTATACGTTCAATTCTTACCTTAAGTCTCCCTTTACTCGGTTACAGATATTTTTTATACGTACAAACTTTTGTCATGAATGTGGCATCTGCAAAGGACATGAACCGAACGTAGCTAGTTGAAGTTAGTTAGTCAATCAAGCAACTCTAGCCCAGATGTAGAGTTGCTTTGCAGCATCCGGTTTCATTTCCAAAATAAAAGTCTAAAGCTTGTTTAGAACGGCATTCGATAACGACGTTATACCAGTAGATGGCGTAGTATAGGCTTGGGCCTTCAGCAAATGACTTGTGTGAGAATGATACCATAAAGACACAGAAGAGCCTTGTCTAGAATAACCACCCGAGCTGCAAAATAGAAAGTAAATATGATTTGGGCTAAGCCTATTCCGCTATCTAAATATGCCATGCTGTGTTATTTAATGGCCTTATAATTGCATAATACATGTTTATAGCCACGTGGAGCTACTGTGGTGATCATTTAACCTAATGAATCACACTTTTTCCACTATTTGGGAGCACAGACTGTAGGCCTTATGCGAATTCCACTCTATGTAGGCTTGTTATAGCCATTTGCGTTGCACAGTCCCATCACGCAGAGGCTATATCCATATCAATAAATGAGACAAAACAAAATATTGATTAAGTCTTCGCTATAACCTGTCCTGAGCGAAATAGCCAAGGCGTGCCAAATAGCCCATTCTTATTCCCAGATCTGTTTTCCCTATCAGCCACTGCATGTGCTTCTTCAACTATTTTGTTTAACATTTATTTAGAGGCCTGTGAGTTAGGGTCTCTTCTTAAAGGGAGGCCTATAATTAAAAACAGTTATAAAATTCATTATTCCACAAGACACCAGTACCTAAAATTACAGCCTAAATTGCAATGCCTTTAAGTTGAAGGCCTATTTAAAAAAATATATATATATTAAGCATTGAATTATTAAAGTGATAGGCTAAAGAACTTTTGGAGAATTATGTTCATTTTGAATACACACATGGATTTCAATAAACAAATGGATAAGACTGTTTTATTTTCTTTGATTTAGTTCCTATTGGAACTCAGACAAATGACTGAATGGATGACATACTGACTGAATTAAGGACGACTTAAATGTTCAAATATGTTGGAATTTAACATATGCTCTGGCTACTAGGCAAATAGGCCTATATTAGGGTATAATGACTATGGCTTCACGCCTCCACAAGGGCATCTCCTGAGATTGAGGGGTGCTTTTCTGAAGGTGCATGATGCTGTGGTGCTGCATGGAGATCAATGGCGATCAACTGGGCAGCAGTGTTATGGAGGGAAAAGCCTATAAGGAGACTATCTATCTAAGACCACTGCAACAGAGTTATTGTAAAGTGTGGGAATAAGCTTATGCCAGACTCCGCCTACGTTTAACCTCTCCCTTGTTCATTTCAAAGTCCATATGTCAAAGACCAAATTCATATAAATCATGTCAAATTATAAACCCTTCCTACAGAATATGCTTTGGCAAGATTGAGTGATGAAATACATTTCACAACACCACTCCAGTGATCATAATTAATTAATAGACTCACCAAACAGCTATTATTCTGTGTTTCATTACTCCTGGTATATACTACTGGTTATGATTGCAGATGGAGCCCAGAGAATTGCATGGTGCAATATTGTATTAGTCATATGTTGATAAGGTGTATGCATGGGGACGTCCACGTCACCCAGAGATATGCCCATGCTGTAGAGATACACCTAGCGGACTGAAACTTCACTGTTGTAGGCGTAATACAGCTAGTGCTATCTAGACTTGCGCTGGCAAACAGATCCATTACATTAGCTACCTAAATGTGAACTCAACTGAGGAGTAATAGAGAATGGAGACTTTTAACTTGAAAACGTGCAGGATACCTCTTTCCTGTTTCCCCGACTTACGTTTTTTTTTTATACTGTGTTATACTTGTTTGTGTAGCACTTCTTACAATCCGTTGGGTGTAAAATAACATTTTGTTGGTGAGATGAAACTTCCAAAACTCTGAAAGATATTATTGTATGTCAGAATTACAACACAAGATTTGTTGAAGCCTAAAATGTTAGTCCATAATTAACATGGTATTTGTATGTTCACAGATGAAATTTCACAGCTTGGCTTTTCTTACGATCCGAACGATTTACGTCTGGATTTTTGTCACGATACGTACATTCAACCTTTTGGTAGCTATCTGGCTCCATATCCTGTGTACTTATTTAATCCAACAACAGGAGGGTGTGTGTGTGCCATGCAATAATTAGTCCTCTTAATTCCAGAATGTAGCATAACAGCTCTTCTTGGCAATTCCAGACAGGTTGATTGTTTATTTATCTAAATAACCCAAGACACGTGAATATCAAAACAGGCATGTGTGCTCTCCTCTTGTCATGATCTACTTGTTCATTCATGAGTTATTCCCTCTGACACACAAACTGCATTTTGTCAACTTGTCAGTTTGTCAACTTGTCAGTCTGTCAACTTTAACACGTCATGTATATTATTTTGAAAGACACACATGGGGATTCTCATTCATTTTGATGGTGCATGTGGTGCTGTCATTGGTGGACAGACTATTTATATGAATGGTAGCCTATAAAGTCAAAAATGTGAATTACTATAAAGTGCAAATAACTATGCACAGTTAGCATATGTATAGAATATGGACCGCACAATCATTATGAAAGTCTCAAAAAGCAAAGAAAAAAGTACAAAAATAAATCCCCTTTTTTAAAAAGATTTGTGTTATAAGAATGAAGAAAATGCAATTGACATAGGTCCTCATATTCAATATCTGCTGTTCATTGGCAACTTATTATATCTGTTTTCCAGACCCGGGTCAAAAACATAATAATCCAATTATGTTTTCAAAGTACTTGAGGTGCGCTTGATTTAGTTTGGGTCCATTATTTTGGGCAAACTAACCTATATCAAGCACAGCATATTGACATATGTATTTTACTGTTGGTCTGCAACTTACTGCATAGGCATATAGTCACTTAAAAGTATTTCCCTCCTGAATGATAAGTATTATCTTTGTTAAAAGGACTCCTCTTTACACTGTATGTACACTTCTCTGACTTGGGCGAGGAGCGAGTGGTTCCCCTAGTGACGGAATCTCTTTTCAGATGTGTAGAAGAAGACTGCCCATAGCTAAAATGACTGTCTTCTCCTGGTGTGGTCAGAGGGGCCTTTTGACTGGGTGTCTCTCTACCCATAAAGTCTACTTGCTTCTGCCTTTTGGAAGTGAGGCTTTTCTGATGTTGCCGTTTGTGTTCAAAGCGCTTTTTAGACTTTCTATCCTGCTTTTCTGAAGGGGAAAGAGAAAAGGTGTCAGTGCAGGGGGGTGACATCGGAGTTTTCATGTTGGAGTTTCTCTCTTTCTGATAGTGTCCATCACTGTTTATTCTAAATCGATGTTCTTTTTTGGGCGCCACTGACATGTAGTCACCCGTGTCCTCCCATTCCTCATGCTTAGGCTCTATCTTCTCTGTTGAGAACCTGCCTAGTGATCCCGCTGGCACTTTGCTCTCCTTGTCGATGCTATATTGATCCTCCCCTTCCTCAGTTTTGATGACAAGCTTTTTCAGATTTAGGCCTAAGTCCAAAGTTGCTGGCCGTTTTGGGACTGTGGGGTAGTTGTCGTTGCTGTACCCCTTTCCTGCTGTCTCCTTGTGTTTTTTTTCATGGCTCTTCTTGGTTGCGAGGTAGAGGAAGCGCTGGGGGCAGAAGGAGCAGCGATACCGCTTCTCTGTGCTGGAGCTGCGAGCACAGTTGTCAAAGCAGGAGCCATTTTCCATACAGCTCTTGCATATGTAATCCCTGCTGTCCTCAGTGGCCTCGCAGCTGGCACTGGAGGTTTCCCTGGGGGGACACTGCTTTGCGCAGGTCCGACAGAAAGTTGGGTGGCAGCCAATGACATGTGCTCTCAGACCCGATGCCGTTATGAAAGTGCTTGCACAGATGTCACAGGTGTACGTCGTCTTTGGGCTGGTGTTTCTGAGACGTTGTTTCAGCTCTGTGCCCTCGCTGGAGATGCTCTCTTCAGCCCTTCTGCATCCTTTATCCACGTAGTCTTTTCTGGCCCTGGGCACTATTGAGGATGTCATGGAATAGCGTAGACGACGTCTCTCTTTTCTGTGTTTGGATCTCAGTTTCTTACTCTTCTTCTTGGGTTTGTAAGAGTAATAGGGACGCCAGAGCTTGTCAGCTGTGTCACGGTCAGTGTGGTCATCGCATGGCTCTGGCTCAATGACAGAAGTGACCTCTGTCCTGAAGCGGAGGCTGGAGCTCTCCATGCTGCCCTCTGCAGGCCGGCCCTGGTCCCGACACCTCTCCTCTACCTGGCTCCCACTGCTTATTTTTCTCTTCCTGGGGAACAGCTTGGAGCCCTTGATCCTCCGGCGAATGATGGCCTCGTTGCCAATTTTCACTGTGATCTGGCAGAGTGGCAGAACATGACCATCCACGGAGGGACCTGGACACGCAGGCGTGGCAATGTATGTTTCAGTTTCCCCCCCTGCAGTCTTGCTAGTGACCAGGCTCTCAGCCCCTGGCAGAAAAAGCTGACTGGTCATGGCTTCAATTTTCTGTGCTGCAGCAGAGAGCTCACATAGCCTGTTCAGAGAGCTGGGTGGGTTGATTTTTAGGAACGGTAGATTATGACTGTTGCCCTCCGGGTTCTTAAACCCTTGGAATGCGGCACCATCTCCATAGTCCAGTGCAGGGGACTCCCCACCTGCCTGCATTATGGCCAAGGGGGTTGTATAGCCATATGGAGGCACATTATGTTTGGAGTGAGAGGCCTGTTTTCCTGTGCCTGCATCTTGGTCTGCATCTTGGTCTACATCTTGGTGACAGGGCTGATCAAAACTGATGCGTGGCATTACTGATGCTACCACTTTTGGAGTGGCCATGAATGTCACAGGCATTGAGAATAAAGCAGCATCTTGCTTACCCATAGCGCCTACATCTTCAAATGGAAGGATGGGAGAGCTGCATCCCAGTGGGGCCTGCTCGCTGCCCTCCAGCTCCTCTGAATAGGTCTGACTGTAAGTCTTGTACCGTCTCTTTCTAAACTTCATAGGCAGAAGCCTGTAGAGTTTGACGGGGTAAACGCTGCCCTTAAATCCACCATTTGCTGACTTCTTATTCACAGACAATCTGGGATGGATTCCGTGGAAGGCCTTCTGATGGTTCTTTAGGATGTAGTAGGTCATGAAGGTCTCTAAGCAGAAGATGCACTGGTAGCGACGCTCACCTGTGTGCCAGATCTCGTGTTTGGTGCGATACTCGGCTAGGGCAAACACTTTATTGCAGTAGTGACAGGGGTACGCCCTCTGCCAGGAGTGCACATTCTCGTGGCGCTTCAGGCTGGAGACGGTCACATATGCCCGTTTACACACACTGCAGTTATAGACCCTCTGGCCTCCACTAGGTTTCACTAACCTATCTACAGCCTGCAGTGTTTTTGAGGTGGGGTTCATTTGGAGGCTGGTTGGAGGGAAAGGGTCAGGGAGTTCAGGAAGAGATAACTGGACATTAGTTACTGTATTGTCCATGCTTGGCATGCTGTCTGAATAATGGTCTGCTCCGTCCTCTTTGCCTTGGGGCTCGTGTTCAGGCGAGCCCCTCTGTGCTTTCGGGCACACCGTCTCGTGGTTCCGCAACCGCTTCAAATGCATGAACTTCCTGTGACAAAACTTGCAAAACAAATGACTGACAAACCTTTTTTTGTGCATTTCTGTGTGTACTGTGAGAAGTGCTTTATTGGTGAATATCTCTGGACAGTGCTCACAGCCATAGATTGATATGCTATCTTCTGTGTGGGGTGAAAGTGGAGGTGGGTCCAGTTCCCTGTAGCCATTATCCATGGCTAGAGGCAGCTCATTGGCCCTGCTTGTATGCACATCTGTCTGCGGGTATAATGATGGGGGTGACGTTCCCACAGGTTGTACAGTGGGCTTAATTAATGCCGGGCTGCTTCCAGTAGGATGCACAGGTTCAAGTGCTACAGCCAGTGTTGGAGGTGTGCTTTTATTCAAAGCGGCTCGTAGTCTGTGTCGCTTTTTGAGTGGGACACTATTCCTGTTGGTCAGTTGCCTTGATTGGGACTGTGTGGGTTTGGTGCCCTTCTTGTTGTCCTCCTGGTTGCCAGCCCTGTACTCAGTTGCCCTGGGTCCCTGGCTGATGACTGCGTAGGAGTGCTCCGACAGCGCCTGCATGGGCTCATTGTCCACCGCGAGGGGGAAGGGGGCAGGGCAGCCCGCTGGGGTCTGTCCAAGGTCAGGTGACTGCTTCTTCCCACTGTGCAGGTCTAGTGGGGTGAAGAGGTTATTCCCGGGACCCACCTCAGTGATAGAGAAAGCATTGGTGATCCGCGGGCCTCTTGCACTGTCTGGCTGATCTGGCCTGGAGTTCTTCTCCTTCGCTTTACGGGGCCCACGGGCCTTACTACGGCCTGTGGTCTTAACAGGGTTGGTTGAGGTCTGGATCTTTGGCCCACCTGAGTCCTTCCTGTCTTGTTCCACAAGTTTCTCTAAGAAGGGAATCCCCAGTCTTTTTCCAGCTGCCATCATGCATCTAGTGTCCTCTGTGCTAGGTGATGATGTCACCTTGGAACAGTAGATGAGGTTGAGGATGCTGGCAAACACCTCAGACCTCAGGTCCATGAGCTCCAGCACCTGGCTGGAAGTCCACACCTCAGGGGAGGTGAAGGCGCTGCGGAAGTATCCGCTGCAGGCAGCCAGGATGTTCCGGTGGGCCCGGAACTTTACATCCTCCACCACAATGGTGACATCACAGAAGAGGCCCTGGGAGCGCTGCTCGTTGAGCCTGCTGAGGAGCGCCTGGGGATGGGAGCTGTCCACCAGGCCCTGGGTGCAGGGAGACGCCACCGTCATCTGCAGAGAAGACATAAAGGAAACAGGCATTCTAATTGGCTTCAAAACATTGATAGCCAATTGCTTATGCACGTTGCTTATATTCACAATATGAAAACATTCATTACATTTGTACCAACTGAGTCCAGTTGGTAGAGGATGGCGCTTGCAACGTCAGGGTTGTGGGCTCGACTCCCACGAGCGACAAGTATGCACTTACAGTAATACTGTAAGTCTCTCTGGATAAGAGTGTCTGCTAAATGTAAAAAATATGAAATGACTTTCTGGAATGTTAAAAGAAAAAAACATGAAAGGGGTGCATACATTTTCCTATGTGGAATTGAAAATTGTGTTATTTATTCTGCGTTTTGATTCTCTGGTATTTCAAATAATTTAGGCTAGAGTTGTGCAAACAGTAACAATTCCTTCCATACAGAGATAGTCTAAGGAATAGGATTTAAGTTACTTTGATTGGGCATGGGCTGGATTTGGCAGTGATGGCCGTATGGAAATCAAGTGGAATGTGTGTCAGTTTTATAGGAAAGCAATCCAGCTGTTCTTACTTTGTCACACTAGATGGCAGCAACATTTAAGGAGATGATGCTGGCATGCCATACCTTGAAGAACTGTAGGCCATATGTTACTTGCCACAAGCCTATTCAAATAGATTAACCAGAACAATATCTAGTTCTCATGAGAATATACCAATGTAATACTTCTGTAAAAAGTTACAACGGCACAAAGATGTCCTCTTGACATTACCCTTAGAAAATGTTCAGTGCTTTGAATAACCATTGTACATGAAGAATTTATAATGATTCTATTTTGAAAGCCCCCCCAAAAAACGCCTGGAAATACACCTGGAAATAAGAGCACATCATTGTTTGAAAACCAATTAAATTCAACTCCTTGCTTACAGACACTATTCTATTTTACATTTTGAATAATTGCCTCGATTGTGATATATCTATTTGTAACCTATTCCTGAAGACTTATTGCTTCCTGGAGACTTTTGTTGTTGACCAAGCTGATGAGGCACATTAGGCTACTTAATGCAGAATGACTACAGTCTGGAGGCTTAATAAACCCTGACTAAGCATGCACTGGTGAAGTGCCTGAAGCAAAATGACTTCCACCCAGTGATACAGCTGGTGGAGTGGAAACTACAGTGAGGGCAAACATGTTGTGATTCAGCCAGGATGTGGACTCGTTCTATCTACTTCAGTCAGTCGTTTAATGCCGTTCCAGGTGACCAGCCATGCCAGAGTCATCGCCCTTACTGGCTGGCAGGTACATCAGCATATTTCATACTGAGAAGCACACTGGGTTCAGGTTGATGGCAGTATATGAGATGGGGGAGATTGTCTCCCCTGACACATTCGTCCTTTCTGCCCCTAGCATTAGTTAATTATTCTTAAGCACTGGAGGAATGTTTTGACCCACACACAGCTTAGTCAGAGCTAATACAGGGATACTTAACCAACACTTTATAATCGTGACGGGGCAGCTGCACTGGGCTATAGAGCCACTGTAGAGGAACGACCACCATGTTGACTCCCACTGAGACGATTTAGCTCTTTTTAGAGCAGAATTCAGTTGCTAATCCAGTCACGGCTCGCACTTGCAGCTTACACAAAACGCCATCTGTTTCACTATATGCATCTATAGACATCTGTAGAGCATTCCCACTGGGCACACGCTCGTTGCTTCCACGTGGCTTCCACGTCATTTCAATGAACTTACATTGAACCAAATGTGGAATAGATGTTGAATTGACACCTGTGCCCAGGGGGTTGTTTTATGTTTGTGTGTAATGGCAATAATATGCTGAGTCTTCCGATGCTGTTGCATGTGGGTCAATGGGATTTTCATGTCTCTTCTCTTTCTGTCTAACCTAAGAGAAAATGTAAAGAGCACATCACTTCCTGTGTGTTTCTCCCAGGGGTGTGCCTATGTCACTGTGTGAACTGGTCTGAGGCAACGCAACACCTCTGTCAGACTCTCGCACAGGATGATGCTTAGGTTACACGCAAAGGCAAATAGCTTCTGCAGTTAGCCTACATGTAGCCTACTGGTATCAGCATTCTTTTTTATTTTTTTACTTTCTGTTTGCATGACTTATTAACATGATTCTGCCTATATGCTGCTGATGCCTAGGCTATATTGTTCTATTTTTATGAGCATCCTGTGATTTTTGTCCCTGACTTCTATCCAAAGAGGTCTCTGGACACTTCTTTATTTTAAGATCAGCGTCACAACATACTTCCTAATGCAAAATGTCTTCTTTCCCTGTCAGACATCAAAGATGTAACCCTGATGTCCGGCAGAGGTGCTTCGGACAGCATCACAGCTTTGCTTACAGAGAGAACAAGGCTATCTGATGGTATAGGTCGGCTCTGCAATTGTGGCATTGTTGTTATGCATATAGTACGACCGGTTATACATATGCGCTGCGCTACAAAATGCTGTTACTGTAATTTTCCATGGCAGGGTGGCCATTTTCTATTTTCTTTTTTATCCTCGTTGTTGGTGTAGGTTGGGGTAGGTTAAAATGGCTGCCCGTTTATGGGGTACCGTTTGTCCCTGCTCCAGATTGCCATTAGACCATGATGTTGAGATGAGACCCCTTCTTCTTAACAAAAAGATCACTTTCCATATACCCTCGGTTGAATACTTCCTGAGAGGCATTCCTATTGCACCCAGTTGCTTGTTCACCTACATTACACCTACGTGTGTTTTAATATCATTGAAACTGTTCTCATTTTCAGGTCTGTTTCAACTGACTGTCCTAAGCATTACGTGCTACATATTACTCAGAAGAGGCAGGGAAGAATGAATAACCTAACGACAGAGGTTAGGTTTACATGATTGCACAGCGATAAACCATACATTCAGCCCCAGGCCATAAACACTTTAATTTGACTTAACATGTCTGTATTGAAACATAAAAATATGTAGGTTTTTTTGTAACTTAACTTATTAAAGTGATCACGCATCCTTGTTTGAAAAAAAAAGATAGCAAAAATCTGTATTTTATTAAGATTATTCTAATGTTTTCTCTAGGTGCCATGATTACAATATGGCTGGCAGCAGACCGAGAGAAGAGAAGCCTCGCTGTATCGCTGGGAAACAGCCTCCTGCCTCCCCGTCTGACAGGCCTCTGTTGTCACGGCAACATGCTGTGGCGCAGCGCATATTAGGATTCAGATTCAGATGGATGGCGGGGCAGGCGGGCGACTGCATTAGCTGTCTGGGGATTTGGTTTGGTCCTTCCTCACAGAGAGCCCTGCCTGTCTGCGAGCCCCAGCACTGCAGATCTCTCATGCTCCAACGCCACTGCAATGGAGTCTTTCCGCCCTTTGTTTCCACTCTGGATATGTGTCGGTCGGTGTGTGTGAGAGTCTGCAGCAGAAATGCAGCAGTGCGAAGGACTTTCTCTCTCTTCCGCTTACGGCAAGCGATGTGCTTCAGCCTTGATGCTAATTTCCCCTGGTTTGTGCCGCTTTCCATGCATTTTCATCTGGAAATTGCCTGCATGTCTGCCGGTTTCAGTTGATTATTTTCAATAAGGGCTGATATGACCAATTCTCTCATCTTGATGGGGTTTACTCTGTTCACATATTGAGCGGAAATGTTGAATTAGTCAAAGGATGTCTCTTTGCCACACCCTAGTTCACTGTGCCTTAGAATATCATTCGATGTGCATTTCAAAACCTGAAAAATGTAAATCCCCTAATTGCTGTGAACCACAAGGCGAGAAAAAAACAGTCTCGAATGCAAGCTGTCTAGTCAAACAAAGAGCGAAAATGTCATAGCAGAACCCACACTCAAGCCACCCCGTGCAATATGTGTATTTCTGTTAAAAAGCAGTTGTAGATTCGGTGGAAACGTGCAGAACATACCTTTGCGAATCAGAGAAAATGACACAGAAGACGAACCAAAAACATTACACAGTGTCCCCTCTACTGTACAGAAGAATTTTTGTAAAACTTTGAAAGGAAGGCGAAAGTATACACTTTTTTTCTAGACTTGTCGCTGCCCAGTGGTGCCGTTAGAGGCAGAGCTTTCGCTGTTGTCTTTCTTGCCTCTCCCTCTCTCACTCCCTCCCTCTCTCTTTCTACGCTGCTCACTCCAGCGCCAACGTCCACGTCCTTTGCCTCTCCCTAGGTCCTGGTCGAGTACGCCGCTCTCTCCTCTTCCACCCAGTCCTGTCCTGGCTTGCCCCAGCTCTCAGACCATTGACCACAGGATTCCCACATTAACGTTTAAAAATAGCTAGATTGGACTATGGGTCTGTCTGCTGCCTCTCTGCTGCCCGGGCAACTTGAGTCCAGCGGCATCTACTCTGCAGTCGCCAAGCAGGAAACGGCAACTTTATTAAGCATGGCTGAGGACGGTAAGACAGAGCGGCTCAGTGCTACATCACACACCCCTACGCCGTGCTGCACAGATCAGAGAAAACGCCTAGGCTGCACGCCTGCTAGCTCGGTTACAGCGATACAACTTCAACCATACTACAAAGCGCACCCACAATCACATTTCTGCTCGACCTCCACACCGACACCATTCATACTGTATCTTACAGGGAAGCTGGATCTGTAGCTCACTTTCAAACACGTCACATCACACTCGCCATCTGTCTCATGCCTATGCACACAGGCGCTTTCTCTTTGTGCTACCGTGTACACTCAAACACTCTCTCGCTCTTTGTCAGCACGTCTGTGTACATTGCAGTGCGTTGCCTCATGAACACAATTAGCCTGCTATGCTCTTGTTTGTATATAGCAGCATGATCAATGAGATATCGGCGACTACATATAGCTTATTTATCTCGCCTGCATCTGTGCACTTTCAAAGTTAGAAAAAAGGACTGAGGAGAGAGCTGGAGGAGAGGAGGACAGTGGGTTCGTCTTTGTAGAGGCTGCTGATGGATGGGAACACAGAGGGATGCCTCAGCACTGCAGAGTGCAGGGGGGAGGGGCTAAACCAGGCAGGCAGGGCACTGCTATCCCCACCAGCTGCTGTAGACGCAGACAGCCGTTTTATACGTATGAAAACCGAGGTTTTATCACAAGTGTTTTTGAATTTGCATAACGTGTCTCCACTTTCTTTCTGGGCTTAGGGATACAGCTTGTGCACCCGAATGTGAAAACCATGCACATTTTATATTTGACTTAGGTGTCAGAACAGACTGGCCTCATGAAACAAATGGGAGACATTCGCTGTGCACATCCTACCAGTGTTAGTTCAGTTTATCATCCCCATGCCTCTGTCCCCTTCTGTGCTTTCTCTGTCTGCTCAGCCGTCTGCCAGCTATTTCTGGTGCAGGCCTACCCGGCTTGATTGTTGTCGTTACCTGAGTGCAATCAAGGCCCCTGTCTGCTTGCGTTGGCCTGGGGAAGCAGTTCACTAGCCTGGCACCACGCCAGGCCTCACACTTCTGTAAGCCGCTACACTTTGGCATGACATTGTTGCTATGGCAACCGTCTAAGAAAACAGTGCTACCTTAAAAGCATGGTGTTATGGAACATTAAAGGTTGCAAACCTTACAGGGCCTGGGAGCGAGCCTCGTAAAACCAGAGGAAATATGATTTGCCATGTTGGGTGGCCACTATCAGGTCTCCATATTGCAATTTCTATTTATCTCAGTTTTTTCCCTCTGGTGTCTTTCCGTTCTCTTCCTCCATGCCTGCTATGTATGGTTAATGGTCTTGCCTGCTTCCTCACCCTTTTCCTGTATTCGTAGTCTTGCCTGCACAAATCGATTTCCACTGGTACACTGCAGACGAACACGACATCCCAAAACAAATAAGCCTAGCTCTCCTTTACCCTCCATGCTCTTTGTTCTTTACAGTTTTGAGAACTGCAAATGAAGTGTCTGCAGTACCTACCGTTTGTCTTGCCCACCACAACCCCTATCCCACATTATTTTAGTACTTCAAATGTTTTGCAAACTAAGAGTACAGAAAGAGCAGTTGAAATTTGAACAAATCATTTGGACAAATTATATTGCTATGAACACAGATGTATTATTTGTGGAAGTTGGAGAAATAAAAAGGATCTAACCTGCTGATTCATTGTTGCCATTTTCTGTGACGAATTCTTCTTTCACTCTTGAATAATTGCTTGGAGATTCTTCCCTGTCAGACAGATCACATATCAACAATGTTTGACGTGACTTTACCGTTTTACTTTTCACATTTCATCTAGTTTTAATAGAAATTGTGTAGATGTTTTCCTTTATTCTGACATCCTCGATTTGTTTGGCACACCCATCCATTAAATGCATTACAGCTGGGATATTTTCAAAACCACAACAAAAGGCATGCCTTTACTGCCTCAGTCAGTCTGTAGCCACTTGCTGGGGCCTAGACTAGAGGAACATTGATCGTCAGGGAAACCGAGCCCAGCTGGGGCCTAGACTAGAGGAACATTGATCGGCAGGGTAACAGTACATAAACACTGATCCTCATTACTGTTGCGCTGGCACATCCAACTCACACTTGCTCAGTAGCCGACCAACATTTTTCCTCCCGGATGGTCCTACATGCCCGTTCGCTGTCGCTATGGAAGTGAGCAGTCCCTCTGTGGAGTGTGTGTGTGTGTGTGTGTGTGTGTGGGAAGGAGAGCTCTAGCTAGCCAGCTCCAGACCCGCTCTCTCTGGGTCTAGTCATGGAATTTACCTTCAACCTTCTCCTCTGTTAACTGGTGGCTGGCTGCCGGTGTGTGTCTGGGCCCAGCCTGGGCACACAGATTCTGTCTCCAGTCCTCTCCTGAGACGTTGCCCGTCTGGAGGCCGATGAGGCCCTGACACTGCTGCGTCACTCCTGCTGCATCACTGACCCACAAAGAAGAGGGGTGGGGTGGTGGGAATGTGTTGCAAGGGATAAACGAAAGAGGGTGAGCTCTGCCTGAACACACAAATAGAGAGAGAGTGAGGCTTCCGGGCTGGTCGGCTGTCGCAGGCCTAGCCACTGGTATTCAGGAAGTAGAGCCAGAGACCGATCTCTTATTGTTACGTAATGAATATTTTTCCTCCCAGACCCAGCTGAGGAGGCGGTGTTTAGCGACTGACTCAGGCTAATAATAGAGCTCAGTACCATTCAGGGCTGTGTGTGTGTGTGTGTGTGTGTGTGTGTGAGGGAGACTGATCCATTTCGCTCCCCGAGGTGAGGTATTTGGACACAGTTGGTTGATTGAATGATTGATTGGTCGATTTTTACAACTTAAAGACACAGTTTTTTAATGCATGTATTGTTTCAAAACTTATCTCCATTGTCTCCTTTGTGATGTTGCAATGTAGAGATGTATTTTTATCAATAAACATGTTCTCTGTTTTACATTACTCTCCCCTTATAATGTGAAGGGTGAGAATTAGTTATTTTATTTAAACAAATTAAGTTAGGTTAATGGCACATTTTACTGATTTATACTACTAAAAAAAATTACAAAATCCCCAGACAATCTTACCTTGCAGTCAGAGGGTTCACACCTTTTTCTGTGACACAAGCTAAGTAGGCCTACCTTCGATGACATTCAAACTCATGCCTGTGTGGTTACAGTTCAACAGTAACGATTACGTTTGTCTGACTGGTAGCAGTTGTTTTGCACACGTGACCTTTGTTTTAGTCAATCCACCTCCTGACGTAAGGATCTGCACATCTCTGCCACTTTGCTCCCTCTGCTGGCTATAGGGTTTTTATCAGACTCCCCTCCTCACACAGCTCCTTCAGTACAGCTGGTTTTCAGCAGAGGGTGGTATGAATGAATGCCAAATTGTTTCTCTCAAACAGGAAATGCATCTCCAGCATTATCTCTGACCCATGATATCATAAGTAGCTGAATCTGTTTTAGGCCTACTCTTTATTATAACAGGCATGCATTTAACAATATGTTTAATACAATTGAAAACACCATACCAATTTGTGTTCTTACTGTTATTGAGTGTGATCATGATTGGACACTACCAAGTATAATTTCAACTGAAGAACATCATCCACAGTCACACCCAGAGAGTAGCATACTGATATAACTTGTTTGGCAAATAAACTCTCATTTAATAAACACATCAACAATTCCTTTGCAACATGCATGAATTCAGTAATATTATGACTTTACTTGTAAATAGTGCATACAACATACTGGATTAGAAATCAAATGCAATGACAGAAACCAACTTTTGGCACTTATTGTTTTTGCAGAGAGAATTAAAAAAGTCCTGAAATACACATTCACATAACATAGATCAATCGATTAGTGCATTTTAAACACAGAGACAACACACTATTCAAATAAATAACTCTTGTGCTACTGGCAGAGAAAGTAACATTTCCTCAAATCTTTATTATGAGAGGAGTAACACTGTCTTAAGTGTCTAGCTACCTCCCTGTGCATACTGCTGGTGCTCTTTGGTGTTGAAGAAGGCAAAGAATATCTTCCTCCAGCCCATGGCGTTGGCTAAGGCCTCCATGTCAGGTGTGAGCTCATCACAGCGACCCCTCACAGTCTGTTCCCAGAACTCTGGCGAGTTGCAGAGCTGGGATAACCCATTCCGTATTGAAATACAACACACACACACACACACACACAGACAGACAGAGAAACACTAGCTCACTAACTAAACCTAGATTATATTTTCCTGACCGTGTTGTAGCCTAACTAGGGCCCTGAGGTTTTCCTTGTCCGTTCAAAAAACTCAGGGCCCTTAATGAAATAATGTGCATATGAAAGACTTGTGGGCTTTTGCAAATGATTTGGCTACACACTATGCACTGGTTTCCTGGACACATATTACACCTAGTCCTGGATTTAAAAGCAATTTCAATGGAAATTCTCCTTAGATTACACTTTTTAGTCCAGGAGTAGATTACATTTGTATCTGGGAAACTGGCCCTTTGGGTTTTTAAAGCCCAGGCTCACCTTGTGGAACCTCTTTGTGGTCTGTGCCAGCTGTGCTACGTCTTTCAGTTCCAGGAAGGCCAGGATTTGGAGCAGTAGGTCATTGGGCAGGCGCTCCAGGTAGTCAAAGTTCCCTTGGCACAGTGCTTGGGTGTACTGTAGGATCTGCTGGCCAAACACCACACCTACCTGTTCTAAAGATGGGTAGTACACACCAGCTCAAGACCCCCAACAGAACCATGTGCATCTACACCAAAACAAATAGAGTAGGTGATGTAGGCTTAATATTTTATGGCAGAGGCTTGTAATGGAAACCTTACGCTGCATGCGGGCATCATGCAAAAAGTCATCGTGGGTCATCTTATTTTCTCCAGGTGCAGCTCCCTTGAATTCAATCCGCAAAGAAATCTTCCACGATCTCCATATCACCTGAAGAGAAATGAAAAAATACATAGGCCTGTTATACAACTCAGTTATCTCAAATCATCAGAGCCTTGTACTTAAGCTATATTCAAAGCATGTTGAAACAGAAAAGTTACTTGCAGAAACAAATGTCTGATACATGAGATTGATATGTAGCACTTTAAAGTACAATCATGTCAATGGAGAGCAACACTACCAAATCCAGTGCTGTCTACCATGCCTGCTGTGCTAATGTGTAGCCTTTATCCACAGCCACAGTCCAGCATTGTGCACTTTAACTGTTTTTAACTCCCTGCAATCCGAAGATACATATCAGATGGATGATCAAATATAAGAATTTACCTCAGTTTTAGTGACAGTGAGCTGAAAAAAATCTTTTGTCGGAGGGGGACCCTGACCATTTATTTCAAACACTTTCTTCCCAAGTAGAGACGCCATTTTAGACGCCAAATGGTTACCATGACAACGGAGAGAACTGCAAAATATTTTGTGATAATGAGAGCGATTATGTTCGCAATTGTATACATTGAGGGATTGCTAATAATTTAAGTATATAAATAAAATAATGATCAACCCACAATGTCATGTATATTTTCGAGAAACAGTTGTTGGATTAGGGGGTCACGACCCAGCGGATTAATATTTCGCAGCTATCCTACTCTTAATTTTAAATTCTCTAAACACAACTGTAGACAATATTACATACGTGCGCTAAATTGTTATTGAATACATGCATTTATTTGGATCAGGTTCTGTTCAGTGTCGACTTTAACAACTCGAAAGTAGTTCCTAGCGGAAGAATGGGGCACTTTAGAGCGGAGGTATATTGCAGTTGCAGGTCCCTCAGCTGATGTGAAGGCTGAGAGAGTGAAGCTGGTGCACTGTCTGTTACAACTACAACACTGGAACAAATAGGTAATAACATAATATATATAACGTTCAGTGGCATCTTATTCAATAGTTTGAGGGGCTCATTGAGCGTTTAAGACTGAAATACTTGTGAGGAATGGAGAATCCGTCTCGAGAAAAAAAAATATGGTTTCCAATTGTCATCTCGAATCCTGTTCCTGCTTTCCTGTTTTTTTGTGTCTGTGTGTGATGCAAGCAGCAAAGAAGGTTCAGAGGCCATTTCGTTTTGCAACTTGTTTTGCCATAAACATACATTAGGTAGCTAGCGATACAAAATAAGCTCGCTAACCAAACAACAACTCTTGAATTGGAAATAGCATAAGGTTAGCCTGTCGGCGAAACAAACATTTTAGCTAGTTAGTTGACTACCAGCTAGCTAGCGTTAGCTAGCTCGCTATCTAGCTAACGTTAGCAATTATCTTAGCGGAATGCTTTCAGTTAGCGACATTTGTTAGCCGGTTAACACTCACTTTAGCTACATACCCCGATATGATTCGGGTTAAGGTCAACATGCAACGTTAGCTACCTAGCTAATATTAAAAAGCGGCTAATTAACGTTAGCTGCCTACCACCTCTTAAAGTTAACGTGTAATTTAATATTGCGTTCCCCGTTAATAAATATAACGGTAACTATGTTTGTTTGCCAACACTGTTAGCCAGCCAGCTAACGTTATATAGATAGGTAACATCACGTCTGGCTAAAGAGAACTAAGCAACCAACTAACTTAACAATGCTAAGTAGAAGTAAGAAACGTTAGCTTCCTATTTGGCTAGGATAGCTAATTAAGTAAACGTTTGTTTAGCTAGCTACCTCAGGTAGCTAACGTTACTTTGTTAAATCTTGCGTTTATTACACGTCGACAGCTGTTATATTACTGAGGCGATACAATAGTTCGCTGGCTAGTTGATAATTATCGTTAACTATTTAGCTAGATTATGGAAACGTGAGTTTTGTATTTAGTTACTGTTCGCTATTTAACGATAACATATTGGATAATGCCGTGTGAATGTCGTTGGATAAAGTTCCGACATTCCCTTTGAATACACTATTGCATTAGCGTAGCTATCCTGTCCTAACAAGAAAGCTAGCTAGCTAAAGGTTAGCAAACTTGTTAGCTAGTACAGCTGAATCCTCTGGTGCGAAGTTAATAATAGTCCGACCGATGCTGTCATTTTCGATGGAAAGCTCAGGTAACTGTTATTTAGAGGACATTTGCCAGCCATTCCATTTGAGGTGGTTTCCATGAAAAACATTTTATTTAGCTACACATTTCTGTGCTGTTGTCTTGATAACGTTCGTTGAACGTTTTTACCACAACAGACCACCAACTACGCATTTTCATGCCACATAGCTAACGTTACATTCATACATAGCTAGCTAATATGTTATTTGCGGACTAGTCCGCATTTTTATATAAATAACCAGACATCTTAGCTAAGTGTAACGCGATAACGTTTGAATCTGAAAGGTACCATATACTAGGCTCTTTGTCTATTGCTAGCTAGCTAACGTTACTGTCAAATGGAAATTTCGGGACCGGGTTTGCTAACCACCTAGCTGGTGCTAACTACGTCAGATGAAGGCCTCTTTGTAAAACGAGATAGAAATAAATTATTGTAGGCTAATAAAAGCTGGTTATAATGAAAGCTATTATAGTAACCCACGTAGTGAACTGTATATTGTACAGGACTACAGTGGAACATGGTAAAACATCAATTGTCAGAGTCGGGACGAATAAATAAACAAAGACTAGGATGTACAGTCAGGGAAGGCCTGGCTAAAAATGGCCTTGCAAGCTTGCCAATTGTTCTTATTTTGTGATCAATATCGCAGTTCATTGGGTCTTAACATGAGTGATGGCATGAAGAATATGTAACTAGTTTATCAGATTTTAAATGTTTTAACACGTGCATCATAATGAACTCCCTAAATATTGTTCAAATTCCACCTTTGAGTCCATTCGACTCTTAACATGAGCGTTTTTGCAATGGGTAATTAAAGATCATACATTTTCATCATGATAATCTGATCATACATATCGGACTAATATTGACTTAAACTCGCGTGTTTATTATAGCTTAGTTACTGTAACGTTACATGGTGAAGGCCCTTTACTGTTATGTAGCATTGGATTTTGACTTGCTGTATTTTGAGTGCTAGGCCTGAAATATTAATTTGTCTTTGTGCCATATTTCACTGGATATTACTGAAGTGGATTTGCACAGGGACTTGAGTGATTCATTGATGGTGATATATTGCGCAAAGAAATGCATAGCTAATTAATGGCAGAAATTTAGGTTTCTTTACAAATCAGCTTGTTTGTTTACCTACCAATTTACTGTGTTGACTCTAGGGCTGGGAATTGCCACAGATCTCACGGTATGATGTTATCACGATACTTGGGCACTGATATATGTATTGCGACTAACAATGTGTTGTGATTCGATCCTGAGATTTTATTGTGATTTGATCTTCCCAAAAAATTGGTCACTATATGTCTTCTGCAGAGTGACAAGAGATGCACGAGAATGGGTTTTGGTCACTCATGGAAATAAGTGTTGAAAACTAATTGGCTCCCTATTTAAAAAGATGGAGAACAAGCCATGATGGAAAAATACTGGAGTTTTGGTGTGGGTACAGCAAACCAGCACTAAAATAATGCAATATATAAATTTTCCTGCATATTTTTTTTGTACATCAATTAAACAAGTCAGCTTTTAAGTTTTCACTACATAGCCTATTTGTTTGATAAAATAGAAATGCAACATCCAACAATTTAAAAGATTCTACAGAGTTACAGTTCATTTAAGGAAATCTGTCAATAGAAATAAATTCATCGGGCCCTAATCTATGGATTTCACATGAAGGGTCTTTACCTTTTAGAAAAATGTACAGGTGTGGATCAGAAAACCAGTCAGAATGTGGTGCCACTTGCCTCATGCAGCGTGACACATCTCCTTCGCATAGAATTGATCAGACTGTTGATTGTGGAATGTTGTCCCACTCCTCTTCAATGGCTGTGCAAAGTTGCTGGATATTGGCAGGAACTGGAACATGGTGTGGTATATGTTGATCCAGAGCATCCCAAACATGCTCAGTGGGTGAAGTGTCTGAGTATGCAGGCCATGGAAGAACTGGGACATTTTCAGTATACAGGAATTGTGTACAGATCCTTGCGACATGAATGGCACGACAATGGGCCTCGGGATCTCGTCACGGTATCTCTGTGCATTGAAATTGACATTGATAAAATGCAGTTTGTTGTCCTCATCTTATGCCTGCCCATACCATAATCCCACCACTACAATGGGGCAATCTGTTCACAATGTTGACATCAGCAAACCGCTCGCCCACACGATGACACATCTGCCATCTGCCTTGTACAGTTGAAACCGGGATTAATCCATGAAGAGCACCCATTTCCAGCATGCCAGGGGCCATCAAAGGTGAGCATTTGACCACTGAAGTCAGTTACAATGCCGAACCACTGTCATGTCAATACCCCGGTGAGGATGACGAGCACACCGATCTTCCCTGAGACAGTTTGTGCAGAAATTCTTCTGTTGTGCAAACCCACAGTTTCATCAGCTGTCCGCTGGACTCCGACGTACCCACAGGTGAAGAAGTCGGATGTGGAAGTCGGATGTGTCCTGGGCTGGCGTGGTTACATGTCGTCTGCAGTTGTGAGACCAATTGGACTTACTGCCAAATTCTCTGAAACTGCATTGGAGGTGGTTTATTGGTGGCCAATTGTGCTCTCCCTCAACTTGAGACATCTGTGTTGTCTGTCAACTGAATATTTTTGTGACTTTTTATCGTCCACAGCACAAGGTGCAACCAGCTTCTTGATATGCCACACCTGTCAGGTGGATTTATTATATTGGCAAAGGAGAAATGCTCACTAACAGGGATGTAAACAAATTTGTGCACTGAGACACTTTTTGTGCATATGGAACATTTCTGGGATCTTTTGATTTCAGCTCATGAAACATGGGATTAACACTTAATGTTGCCTTTATATTTCTGTTCACTATAGAATATGGAATCTCGAAGTTGCCAGTTGCAGTTGTGTGTGTGCACATAATCATCATACACCATATCATCTTCATTTTCATTTGGAAGTGCATTATTGAATGTCAGCCATAATATAAGACATTGTCTTGTATCCTGATTTTTACTTGACATAGACCCTATTTCCAATGTGATTGTCTCCCTTTCCTTCCAATTAGGACTTTTACTCAAGGCTGTTAAATTCCTCTAATATGTTTAGGTAGCAGTAGGCCTACATTGCATTGTCAAAATAAAGGTTAAATAAATTAAATTGGGAACTCCGCTAACCTGTTACTTTCAGCCTCTCTGGCATTCTCACTTCAATTATGTCTGTTAGAAGACAGATGGGAATATCTAGGTATCCAAATATATCATTTGGTGAATTTATTAATTTCAAACTGCAGCATTTATCTTATGAAATCTAGCGTTTTTTAAATTCTATTCCGGATTTGAGTCTTACGCAACGAAGAACACGCCATTGGTATCTCAATAATATCAAGGTTGGAGAGAACTGTCGGTTATCCTACCCATGATTTGAATTCGTGGCCTGTACGATATCACAATCATTCTCCAATATAACTTGGCTGTAGATGCGTGGGTTGTTCAGTAACAAAATCGATGCATGCGCATCTTTGGGGCAAACAAAAGTCAACTCCAAAGGTTTATTGATGTGAAATGTATATTTATATTTTTTATTTAACCTTTATTTAACTAAGCAAGTCCAGCTAAGAGCATTCTTATTTACAATGACTGCCTAGTCTCAATGTTTATTTGAAAACATAAATACATCTACAGCTTAAAATAAAAAAATAAAATAAAAACTATCTAGTGAATTTTAGCCATATTATCATAGAGGTCAAATAAGTCCAAATAAGACATGCTATCAAGTAGAGGTTGACCAATTTAATTAGGGCCGATTTCAAGTTTTCATAACAATCGATAATCGGCATTTTTGGATGCCGATTTACATTGCAATCCACAAGGAGACTGCGTGGAAAGCTGACCACCTTGTTACGTGAGTGAAGCAAGGAGCCAAGGTAAGTTGCTAGCTAGCATTATACTTACCTTATTAAAAAAATCAATCTTCACATAACTAGTGATTAACTACACATGGTTGATATTTACTAGTTTAACTAGCTTGTCCTGCGTTGCATATAATCAATGCGGTGTCTGTTAATTTATCATCGAATCACAGCCTACTTCGCCAAACGGGTGACGATTTAACAAGAGCACATTCGCGAAAAAAGCACAATCGTAGCACCAATGTACTTAACCATAAACACCAATGCCTTTATTACAATCAATACACAGGTATATATTTTTAAACCTGCATATTTAGTTAAAATAAATTAATGTTAGCAGGCATTATTAGCTAGGGAAATTGTCACTTCTCTTGCGTTCAGTGTAAGCAGAGTCAGGGTATATGCAGCAGTTCCTTATAAAGATCGTAATTAAATTGCCAGAATTTTACATAATTATGACATAACATTGAAGGTTGTGCAATGTAAAAGCAACATTTAGACTTAGGTCACCTGTTCGATAAAATACGGAATGGTTCCGTATTTCACTGAAAGAATAAACGTTTTGTTTTTTAAATGATTGTTTCTGGATTTGACCATATTAATGACCCAAGGCTCATATTTCTGTGTGTTTTTATTATATTATAATTAAGTCTATGATTTGATAGAGTAGTCTGACTGAGCGGTGGTAGGCAGCACCAGGCTCGTAATCATTCATTCAAACTGCACTTTCCTGCATTTGCCAGCAGCTCTTCGCAATGCTTGAAGCACAGCGCTGTTTATGACTTCAAGCCTATCAACTCTCGGGATTAGGCTGGAAATATTAAAGTGCCTATAAGAACATCCACTCGTCAAAGGCATATGAAATACAAATGGTATAGAGAAATAGTCCTATAATAACTACAACCTAAAACCCGGAATGTTGGAGGCTCATGTTAAAAGGAACCACCCGCGTTTGAATGTTCTTAGTAAGGAACTTAAACGTTTGCTTTTTTTACATGGCACATATTGCACTTTTACTTCTGTGTTTTTTTTTTTGCATTATTTAAACCAAATTGAACATGTTTCATTATTTATTTGAGACTAAATTCATTTTATGTATTATATTTTAAAATAAGTGTTCATTGTTCATTCACCTTTGTTGTAATTGTCATTATTACAAATATATAAAAATTGGCCGATTTAAAAAAAAAAAAAAAAAAAAAAAAAAAAAAAAAAAAAAAAATTAAAATTTTTTTTTTAAAATGTTTTTAATTTTATTTTTTAAATTGTATTATTATTTTTTAAATATTTTTATATTTGATTTATTTTTAAATCGATATTTTTTTTTTGGTCCTCCAATATTCGGTATCAGCATAATTAGTTGACCTCTACTATCAAGACACTACTATCAAGACACTACTAGCTGAAACAAACCACCTACATTTCCCAACATGGCACATTCTTGCTATTGAAAGATCAGATAGCTAGAGACAATTGTAAAACACAGCCTTTGCCCCATAGATGCACAATTTCATGACCCTGTCAGGCAAGTCCTCAGCTGGTCATATTCACCACTGCAGCGGGGGAGGGCGAAAGTATGCTTATTTTGTGTAATGGTATATGCACCCACTCCATTGTGTATTGTTATCCCTGTATTTCATGACCCTACTCCCCAACACACCAACCCCACTTTAGTTGAGAATGCAAATGGTGGCAGTAGGTGCATGGAACACCCTCTGAGTTGGTTCTCCGAAGACTCTGTATGCTTTCTTCAGTGATTGGCTATGACAAGCATACACGCAGACTCTTAGTAATGGGTTACCCCCGGTGACCTGGAGACGATGTAGACTAAAGACAATTCGTGGCTGTTCTCTCTGTTCTAATCTATACTGAACAAAAATATAAATGCACAAGCTTGTTGTGCATTATTTCAGCTCATGAAACCTGAGACCAGCACTTTACATGTTGTGTTTTATATTTTTGTTCAGTGTAGGTCTCTTCATGTTCCCAGGATAATACTTAGCCTAGATGTGTTGGCTTATGTGATCTTGTGATTTATAACGCTATCTGCGTAGTTTAGTTGGTTGTGGACAGTCATTTTGGGCCTGTCGTCATTGTCTCTGTTTGGATCAATCCGCCCTCTATATTTGGGCTGATTAGATTTCAGAGCTGTATGTAGCTGTGTGATGCGTTTTGGCTTGAGGCTCATTGATCTCGCGGGCTGCCCTGTGCTGCCTCCAAACAAATGGTCATGTGTAACGTGAGTAATACGATTTTCCACTAATTGGTCTTTTGACCAATCACATTAGATATTTTTCTGATCTGATTGATTTAAAAAAAAGTTGGGCTGCCTGTAAATGCAGCCAATGTGGTTTTCAGAGTGATAATGTGGGGTTGAGGGGCAATTTTTTTTTCTTCTCCAAACTGCAGCATTGATTTTATCAACAGCCACCACCAACACATGTTAATTGTTTTTTACTTGGTTTTGGAACATGTCACTCACATCCTGATGTCTCACCCACGATCTGATGTTTTTCTTTTCTCTCCTCCTCGGTCTAGTGAATGGTAGTGTCTAGAAAGGGTATGTCCCTTCAGGAGAGAGGTGCCAATGTCCAACCGGCCTAATTCCAATCCAGGGGGGTCACTGCGCCGTTCACAGAGGAACACTGCTGCGGCCCAGCCACAAGACCATACAGTCACGGGAAGGTAAGCCACCCAGCACATTTTAATATCTTTCTCGTTTGTGTTATGTATTGGAGTCTGCTTGTACATGTGAGGGCATGCTTGAAGCTCTTCTCTACTGTATAGTCTTCTCTACTTTTCTCAAAATGGCTGCCATTATTCCTGTTCACCATTGATATTAACTTTAATACGGGTCTAAACCTTATCAGAGCTGGCGCTGATATTGTTCATTCTGTTTCAAAATATTTCTTAAGCTTTTCCAATGTGTTTAAGTGAAAGGAAAAGCATTGTGGGGTATTTTTTATTAATCTACCAGTACACCTGCATTTAGGTTGTTTTTGCACAGTGTTGTACAGAGGCATTCCTTGGAGCAGTACAGGATGGGTGAACAATGATAGGGGAATAACTAAGTATTTTATTCATGGTATGGAGTGATCACGCAAAACCCACACTCACTTGCTCTTTAATTCCCAACCTTACAGGTTGCAGTCAGAGCAGGTAAAACATAAAACAAATTCCCCTCCTGAAAGTAGAAGACCTAAATCTAAGGCTTCCAAAGCCGCACCCAGCTCAGCCTCTGGCCAGTCCAGGGGGCACAGCTCAAGAAGGTACCCCTCCTCTCTCCTTAGCACTCACTGTGTGTTTGTGGGGTCTGCTTTTGACAATTAGACTATTGCGCTTAAATAAAAATGTGTTTTCAATATGGTTTGTTTTATATCTATTCCGCCCTTGGCTATTCACTCTAGGCCTAAATTAATTGAATGGAAGCATTGTACTTGATCGCTTTGTCTTTCCAGTTTAGAAACTGTGCTAAAAGGTTCTCTCTTTTTCCTCTCCTCCATCGTCCTGGCAGTAGCAGTCTGTCACTGTCTGTGGCTTCATTTGTGCTGCAAGACGACCCAGACGCCGCAGGGACATCCGAGCGAGAGCCAACAGGTCACCAATCCAAGAGTGAAGGCACCACCCGAGGGTTGAAGAGAAGTTCTGCACCTGATCTCAACAACACCTACACCCCCACCCCAGCCAAGAAGTCCAAATCCCACCCTCCACCCAGAGACCATACCACTGAGTCCAAGAAAGGCCCTGCCAAGTCCTCCAAGAAGAGACCCCTGGCTCCAGAGCTGCCCACGCCCACAGGCCGCGGCCAGAGCAGCAAGAGCGGGGCCTCTGGGGCCTCACCAACCCAGAAACGGAAGAAGGCTGACTCCCTCCCCGGTCTGAGCAGCACTGCTGGGTCCCTCCCCAACCGTACCGACGGCAGATCTGCAAAACCCACCAAGCTGGCGTCGAAATCGGCCGCCTCAGCCAAAGCTGGGTGTAGCACCGTGACTGACTCCTCCTCTTCTGCCTCCACCTCCTCCTCCTCCTCCACCGGCCCAAACAGTGCCACCTCCACGCAGGGCGCCAGGCTCAAGCAGGGCAAAGACCAGAACAAGGCACGTCGCTCCCGCTCCGCCTCCAGCCCTTCCCCACGCCGAAGCACCCGCGACAGGGAGCAGGCCAAAGCTGCAGTCTCGTCCAAGTTTGAGTGGGCCTCCCGCTTCAGTCCCAAAGTCAACCTGCCAAAGCCCAAATTGTCCCTACCTGGCTCCTCTAAGCCCGAGACCTCCTCCAAACCTGGGCCCTCAGGACTACAAGCCAAACTAGCAAGTGAGTCTGTCCCGCCCTCTCCTCATACCTGTGCACCGTTTCCCTTCAACCAAGGGGGAGTTGGGTTTGGGGTGCTCATATTTGTAATGGTCAGCCAGCCAGGGTCAAAGCATTGCTGTCTTTGGAGGGTTTGGCATGGTGCTCTGTAGGGGCTCTGGTAGAGGTTACTTTTCGGGTTTAAATGTCACAGGGACAGGACCCCTGTTGCGGCGTCAGTTACAGAAACTCACTCTGCACTGGGACCTGCTGCTGCTGCCGGGGTGACTGCTTCTCACGCCAGGCACAATCCACTCCACCACACACACACACACACACTCCAAGCGGGGATTAACCCTGCTCAGACAGTCAGTGCTCATAAACATGCACGGACATAACCTTGCGGATAAACTCCCACAGACACAAGTGTAACTGATATAGGCAGTCCCAATTGTCGTCTTTGTTCCCTTTTGGCCCTAACCCTTCAATGTTTAGTGTCTGGATTAGCATCACAGGGTAGTGACTCGGCTGGTGGCTCAACTGTAGCCTGTTGGACTGTGGAACAAATTGATATTTTGTAAAGGAAGGACACTGAATAACTACAGCACCTCAAGTGTTGGGTAGGTGGTAAGTAGCTATTGTGCTCGGAGGCATTTAAAATACTTTTGCTTTCAGATCAGACACAATCAGCCCTGAGGTTACGGAGGTCACACCACAGCGATGCGCTGTGGGAGTTGTAGTGTAGGATGGTCAGACCGCAGCTGTGGTGTGTTTTGAAGTGAAAGACTGCATTGCTCCAAATGTCCAAAGTCTCATACAGTTTGAGTTTAAAGCTCATAGGTGGGTTAGGGGGGAGGTGTCACGAATGTAGTGCATGTGGGCGAGTGGAAGATGATCAGTGATTCAGCGGTGGGTCAATGTGTTCTGGGTTGGGGGATCTAAGATGGTAACCGAGGCTAGGCACGCTGCCACAGGGCCCAGCTCCAAACATGTGCCTGCTCTGAGAGGCCCTGACCAGACTGCCCTGCCTGCCTGCCGGTTGACTAGCAAGCGTCAGGTTCTCACTGGGGAGGGGAGCAGAGAGTGATTCACACACTTTTATTAAGTAGGGAGGGGCACAGATTGTCACTTCTAGTGCACGCTGTCACACACACACTCAACATCTATTCTCAGTCTCTGTGGAGTCTGCTGCTATGATGGTGAGTAAGCCAGAATGCATGGTGGAATACGAGGTGTAGCTGTGATGGCGCGCAACAGGCTTTCTGCTGTAGCAACAATATAGTGCCATTTTGGATTCTTCTGTTGGGGAACTGGTGGTGTTACTTGGGTTAATTGGTGAGGGGTGTGTGGGGTTGCGTTTGTGACTACTTGTCTGCTGACAGCCCCTGTATTGTATGTGTGTTGGGAAAAGGTCAGTCATATCTTTGCACTCTGTGTTGGGACCCTCAGGTTTAGCATGAAGGTTGTTCTGTTCTAGGTCTGTACTAGTGAGAGAGAGGCTATTTATACTCTCCCAGCGTCAGTGGCACTGGGCTCTCGACTGAGAAACACCAGAGCTGTAAGTGTATGACTGTGCTCCCTGGGTGGCTCTTACTGTTAGTGACTGGTGCCGACCCCCTCTGAACCAGACCTTGCTTTTGACCGTTATGTCACGTGTCAACCACTAACTACTACTGTATTTAGCCAAGGTGGCTGGCTTCAGTTAACCAGGTTTGGGGTTAAAAAAAACACACAAAAAACAACTGTACGTATTAAACTGAAATTCCAGTTTATCTACTGGGAAAAACACTGGTTATTACTGTCCAAACCATTCAGGTTGGTTGGAATATCTAAGCCACCAGTTGGTTAGTAATGGTTGTAGACTAAACCAACATTATAGAAAGGTGCGTCTGCGTAGCTTAATTCATTTGCAAACAAATAATTCCTTTTAACTGATGGATAAACTGGTTATCCTGATAGTGGGCCACTAGAGGTGTTAGATTGCGCTATCACTGTGAGTTATCCTCTTTTGCCTTGGCTGTTTAGTCATTGGCTCCTTGTTTCTCTCATCAGGTTTGAGGAAGTCCACTAAGAAGCGCAGCGAGTCTCCTCCAGCAGAGCTCCCCAGCTTTCGGCGGAGCACACGTCAGAAGACCACGGGCTCCTGCGCCAGCACCAGGTACTACAGCCTCACACTGCTCTCAATGTCATCTCTCAATTTCTCCAGTCTAAAGACCCAAGTCAATTGTAGTCGGTTGTATTTCGGTGTTCACAAAAAGTATTTAACAATACATCCAATATTTTATGGAAGTAGGTGGCTTCCTTGGCAATACCTAATGAAATTGTCCCTGAGATGTCAATCTTTCAGTGCATTACGGAAGTGTGTTGTCAGTCATAACATGTTTAAAAGGGAAAATCCACTCCAGACATGAAACACCTGTCAATTTGGCTATAGTCTATGTTCTATGAGTGGGTAAAATAACTATTTTCACCATGTCAAGTTAGAAGTTAAATCAGTCTGTGAAATCTTGTTGTAATGCATTATCATAAGGATCTCATCAGTGCAGATGTGAAATGCGTTATTCCCCAACTCTTTTAAAACAATTACCTGCGCTCCAGATCGCACAATGCACGTTTCTCCGCTCCCTCCTCGCCTTTGCCCTTGCCGTTGGGAAAGCGTAGATTCGGTAACGAATCTATGGAATTCGACCAAACCATGGAAATTCTATATCAACACCACACACGCGTACTTCCCTGGGGGAAAGATTCAGAATCTCCTTATTGCTGCCCTTCAGAATTAGCCTACTTTTAGGCTTTTTTTGTATTTTACACTGTTGGGGTAAAAATCGGAGTATAATGCTTGAGTGGATGTCAACACAAATACATGTTAATGTCATCACCAATCAACTGCATCACAATTAAAACGTCTTCAACTACCACCACCAATTTTATATGGCTAGCTATGCTATCAACTTCTACAAATGGGAGTTAGCATTTAGCAGACATTTTTCCAAACCTGAAAATTCTGACCGTGTTGTGAGCCTATTAAAATTCCTAAATTGGGACAAAAATCCTCTTTGTTAGACAAGATTCTTTGAATGTCCTCCACACAGGTGGACTTAATTAGTGTCACATGATCTGTGTGTGTGTGTGTGTGTGTGTGTGTGTCTGCGCGCGCACAGAGTTGAAGTCGGAAGTTTACACACACCTTAGCCAAATGCATTTAAAGGCAGTTTTTCACAATTCATGACATTTAATCCTTGAAAGAATTCACTGTTTTAGGTCAGTTAGGGTCACCACTTTATTTTAAGAATGTGAAATGTCAGAATAATAGTGATTTCTTTCTTTCATCACATTCCCAGTGGGTCAGAAGTTTACGTACACTCAATTAGTATTTGGTAGCATTGCCTTTAACTTCTTATGGCTTGCGGAACCCCTCGACAACATTCGGCTGAAAGGGCAGCACGCGAAGTTCAAAAATACTTTTTCGAAATATATAACTTTCATACATTCACAAGTGCAATACACCAAATTAAAGAAACTTCTTGTTAATCTACCCATTGTGTCCAATTTCAAAAAGGCTTTACAGCGAAAGCACAACAAATGATTGTTAGATCAGAGCCTAGTCACAAACACACACAGACAGTTTCCAGCCAAAGAGAGGCGTCACAAAAAGCAGAAATAGAGGAAATTAATCACTAACCGTTGATCTTCATCAGATGACACTCATAGGACTTCATGTTACACAATACATGTATGTTTTGTTCGATGAAGTGCATATTTATATTCAAAAATCTGTTTACATTGGCGCGTTACGTTCCGTATTGTTTTGCTTCCAAAACATCCAGTGATTTTGCAGAGAGCCACATCAATTTACAGAAATAGTCATCATAAACTTTAATATAAGATACAAGTGTAATGCACAGAATTAGAGATATACTTCTCCTTAATGCAACCGCTGTGTCAGATTTCAATTTTTTTTCCGGAAAAAGCAAACCATGCAATAATCTGAGTACGGCACTCAGACAACAAACCAAGCCATACAGATATCCGCCATGTTGGAGTCAACAGAAGTCAGAAATAGCATTATAAATATTCACTTACATTTGATGATCTTCATCAGAATGCACTCCCAGGAATCCCTGTTCCACAAATGTTTGTTTTGTTCGATAAAGTAAATTTATGTCCAAATACCTCCTTTTGTTAGCACGTTCAGGTCACAAATCCAAACTCACGACGCGCGGGCAGGTCCAGGTGAAAAGGCATATTACAGTTCGTAGAAACATGTATAGAATCAATCTTTAGGATGTTTTTATCATAAATCTTCAATAATGTTCCAACCGGAGAATTCCTTTGTCTTCAGAAATGCAATGGAACGCAAGCTTTCTCACGTGAACGCGTGTGACCAGCTCATGCCACTCTGACAGACCACTGACTTATTCAGCTCCCATTCCCTACTCCTTCACAGTAGAAGCATCAAAAAAGGTTCTAAAAACCTGACACCTATTGGAAGCCTTAGGAAGTGCCCCATAGACACTGTATATTTGATAGGCAAAGAGTTGAAAAACTACAAACCTCAGATTTCCCACTTCCTGGTTGGATTTTTCTCAGGTTTTTGCCTGCCATATGAGTTCTGGTATACTCAGACATCATTCAAACACTTTTAGAAACTTGTGTTTTCTATCCAATACTACTAATAATATGCATATATTAGCATCTGGGACAGAGTAGCAGGCAGTTTCCTCTGGGCATGCTTTTCATCCAAATGTGAAAATGCTGCCCCCTATCCCAAACAGTTAAATTGTTTAACTTGGGTCAAATGTTTCGGGTGGCCCTCCACCAGCTTCCCACCAGCTTCCCTCAATAAGGGTTTTGTGATGGCCACTCCAATACCTTGACTTTGTTGTCCTTAAGACATTTTGCGACAACTTTGTAAGTATGTTTGGGGTCATTGTCCATTTGGAAGACCCATTTGCGACCAAGCTTTAACTTCCTGACTGAGGTCTTGAGATGTTGCTTCAATATATCCACATAATTGTCCTTCCCCATGATGCCATCTGTTTTGTGAAGTGCACCAGTCCCTCCTGCAGCAAAACACCCCCACATGATGCTGCCACCCCCGTGCTTCACGGTTGGGATGGTTTTCTTCGGCTTGCAAGCCTCCCCCTTTTTTCCTCCAAACATAACGATTGTCATTATGGCCAAACAGTTCTATTTTGTTTCATCAGACCAGAGGACATTTCTCCAAAAAGTACCATCTTTGTCCCTATGTGCAGTTGCATACCATAGTCTGGCTTTTTTATGGCGTTTTTGGAGCAGTGGCTTCTTTCTTGCTGAGTGGCCTTTCCGGTTATGTCGATATAGGACTCGTTTTACCTGTGGATATAGTTACTTTTGTATCCGTTTCCTCCAGCATCTTCACAAGGTCCTTTGCCGTTGTTCTGGGATTAATTTGTACTTTTCGCACCAAAGTACATTCATCTCTAGGAGACCGAACACGTCTCCTTCCTGAGTGTTATGATGGCTACATGGTGTTTATACTTGCGTACCATTGATTGTACAGATGAACGTGGTACCTTCAGGCATTTGGAAATTGCTCCCAAGAATGAACCAAACTTGTGGAGGTCCACAATTATTTTGGGGGGGGTCTTGGCTGATTTCTTTAGATTGTCCCATGATGTCAAGCAAGAGGCACTGAGTTTGAAGGTAGGCCTTGAAATACGTCCACAGGTACACCTCCAATTGACTCAAATGATGTCGATTAGCTTTATCAGAAGCTTCTTAAGCCGTGACATTACCTGGAATTTTCCAAGCTGTTTAACTTCTTGGTGACGGGACAGTATTTTCACGTCCGGATGAAATGCATGCCCAAATTCAACTGCCTGCTACTCATCCCCAGAATATAAGATATGCATATCATATAGATTTGGATAGAAAACTCTGAAGTTTCTAAAACTGTTTGAATCATGTCTGTGAGTATAACAGAACTTATGTAGCAGGCGAAACCCCGTTCCTACTGCTTCCACTGGATGTCACCAGTCTTTAGAAATTGGTTGAGGTTTTTCCTTTGTGTAATGAAGAATTAACCCTGTTCAAAACGAGGGTCACTTCAAGTGTACTGTTAGAGGCGCGTGACCAGAAAGGTAGCGTCAGTTTGTTTTCTTCCTGTATTGAACACAGATCATCCCCACTTCAATGTTATCGATTATTTACTTTAAAAAATACCTAAAGTTGTATTACAAAAGTAGTTTGAAATGTTTTGGCAAGGTTTACAGGTAACCTTGGATATTTTGTTGTCACGTTGCGCAAGTTGAAACCATTTTTTTTCTGGATCAAACGCGCCAAATAAATTGACATTTTGGATATATGGACAGAATTAATCGAACAAAAGGACCATTTGGGATGTTTATGGGACATATTGGCGAAGAAGCTCGTCAATATTAGAAGAAGCTCGTCAAAGGTAAAGCATGATTTATATTTTTATTTCTGCGTTTTGTTTCGCGCCTGTAGGGTTGAAATGTTTTCTCTTTTGTTTAATATGGTGCTATCCTCAGATGATAGCATCGTTTGCTTTCGCCGAAAAGCCTTTTTGAAATCTGACATGTTGGCTGGATTCACAACATATGTAGCTTTAATTTGGTATCTTACATGTGTGATTTCATGAAAGTTAGATTTTTATAGGAATTTATTTGAATTTGGCGCTTTGCATTTTCTCTGGCTTTTGGCCAAATGAGACGCTACCGTCCCACATATCCCAGAGAGGTTGTCATTGAGGTCTGGGCGTTGACCAGGCCATTCCAAGACATTTAAATGTTTTTGCTTTAGTAGTATGCAACCAGATTCCTTTTCCTATGGCTTCCCCATGGTGTGAACGTGAATAGTTATGCACGTTCAAGTTTTTTTTTTGGGGGGGGGGGGGTCGTATTTGTTGTTTCACAATATTATTTTGCATCTTCAAAATGGTAGCCATGTTGTGTAACTCAAATGATACCAACCCCCCCCAAAAATACATTTTAATTCCAGGTTGTAAGGCAACAATGTTAATTGTTAATTTTACAGCTGGCTAACTACTTCACATGATATTAGTTTTGGTATTATCGTGTGTAGCTACATTTGCTAGCTAGCTACATAGCCAGCCAAGAGAGAGCGTTGCATTGTTGATTTTGTAGTCGACCCATACAGCCATTTTCCAGCCAAGGAGATGGCTCACAAAAGTCAGAAATAACAGTTTAAATTAATCACTTACCTTACCCTATTCATCAGATGGCTCTCACAGGACTTCATGTTACACAATAAATGTGTGTTTTGTTCGATAAAGTTCATCTTTATGTCCAAAAACCTCATTTGAAATTGGTGCGTTATGTTCAGAAATGCATTGTCTAAAACAATCATCCGGTGAAAGTGCAGAGAGCCACATCAAATTACAGAAAAACTCATCATAAACATTGATTAAAGATACAAGTGTTAATCGTTTGATTAAAGAAACTTCTCCTTAATGCAACCGCTGTCATATTTCAAAAATACTTTACGGCGAAAGCGCACTTTGCGATTTATGTTAGGTCAGCGCCTAGCCACAGAACCATACAGCCATTTTTCCAACCAAGGAGAGGTGTCAGAAATGGCGTTAAAATTAATCGCTTACCTTTGATCTTCATCTGGTGGCACTCCATGTTAGACAAATGTTCGATTAATGTCCCTCTTTATGTCAAAAAAAAACTCAGTTTTGTTGGTGCCTTTTAGATCAGTAATCCAAAGGCACAATGCGTGCTCACAACATCCAGACGAAAAGTTTTTAAAAGTACAATAAAAGTTTGTAGAAACATGTCAAACAATGTTTAAAATCAATCCTCATGTTGTTTTTGTCATAAATGATCAATATTTCAACCGGACAAAAGCTTCGTCAATAGAAAAGGAGAAACGTGAAAGGCGTGCTCCCGATCACGCACTTGGCTCATGTCTGGAAATTTCCACTGTCCACTCATCGAGTAAAAGCCTGAAACAATGCCTAAAGACTGGCCACATGTAGAGGAAGCCATAGTGAACTGGGTCCTAAGTCTTTGTAAGGGTAGATAGGCTTTCAATAGAAAAACAGCCTTTCAAAATAATAGTACTTCCTGGTTGGATTTTCCTCAGGTTTTCGCCTGCCATATCAGTTCTGTTATACTCAGACATTATTTCAACAGTTTTGGGAGCTTGAATGTTTTCTATCCAAATCTACTAATTATATGCATATCCCCTCTTATGGGCCTGAGTAACAGGCAGTTTAATTTGGGCAGGCTTTTCATCCGGAGGTGAAAATACTGCCCCTACCCAAGAGAGGTTTATTAAGAGTTGACTCTTCAAGTGGGATGATTTCAAAGAACAACAAAAGGGGAATATTGACTGATCCCCAATGATCCATCACATCTCCCAAAAATATTTTCAACATACATCTGTGGAATGGTAGTCTAGAAACTAAAGCTTTGGATGTCTTCCTCTCTGGCTTCCATGTCTTCTCCCTGGACCTCAATGTCCACTTCTTAAACATCAGACTCTGAGGACTCATCTTCACTGTCACTTTCCAACCTGGTTGAGGATGGCTTGTTGTCAGGCTCATAAAGTCTCAGATTTCCCCGGATGGCCACCAATTTTTCAACCCTTGTATTGGTCAGCCTGTTGTGTGCTTTGGTGTGTGTGTTCCTAGACAAGGACCAGTTGCGCTCTGAAGTGGCTGATGTTGGTTGGATTTGGAGGATGATGGAGGCAACAGGGGAAGAGCCTCAGATCCACAAAGTTCCTTCCATCAAGTGGCTGATGAGATGCTGGCACGACTGCCATATTGCATCTCCATCCCAAAGCCCTTGCTTGGATGTGTACTTCGCCAGACTGCCAAAAACCTTGCCCTCATCCAGGCCAAGGTGGCGAGACATGGTGATGCCACCATAGGCCTTGTTGATCTCTGCACCAGACAGGATGCTCTTGCCAGCATACTTGGGGTCCAACATGTATGTTGAGGTGTGTATGGGCTTCGGGCAGAAGTCTTCACGCTTTTTGGTGCATTTCAGAACTGCAGTTTCCTCTGCCTGGAGCAACCGTGAAGTGATTCAATGCATGAGCAGCAGAGCCAATGGGTGTGATGTGAGGGTAGGACTCCTCCACTTTAGACCAAGCAGCTTTCATGTTTGCAGCATTGTCTGTCACCAGTGCAAATACTTTCTGTGGTCCAAGGTCATAGATGACTGCCTTCAGCTCATCTGCAATGTAGAGACCGGTGTGTCTGTTGTCCCTTGTGTCTAGGCTCTTGTATAATACTGGTTGAGGGGTGGCGATTATGTCGTTTTTTTCCTTGCCCACCAACATTCGATCACCCATCAGAGATGATTGCAATAGTCTGCTTTCTCTATGGTTTTCTTGACCTTCACTTAAACTCTGCATCCAGCAAATGAGTAGATGTTGGGCAAAGAGCATTCAGAAATCTCTTCCAATACACATTGCCTGCGCGCATCAGAGGTGAACCAGTTGCAAACACAGCTTGAGCAAGACATTCATCAGCATTTCTCGGACTACGTTCCTCCATTCAGTCAAAAAAACAATTCTGATTCCAGGATTGCCATGAGCCGTTGCTATCTATAAGGTGTCTGATTCATCATTTTCACCTTGAATAGAAGTAGAGGACAGAGTGAGCGTTGAGGGAACTTTATGCACTTGGCCAAATAATTCTGCTTCTTTGTGGCATTCTTCACATATGATTTGGCACAGTATTTGCAGATGTACACACATTTTCCTTCTACATTAGCTGCAGTGAAATGTCTCCACACATCAGATAGCATTTTCCTGTAAAGATGAGAAAAAAATAAAATTCTATGTACAGATAAAAAGTTAAGCAGTTATTAAACAACTTCTTTGTAAGGTGTTTTAAAATGAAACATTTGTTAGCAGGCTCACGCAAGCTAAAACCCACATGGTAGCAAAAACTAACTAGCAGAAATTGTTAATAAGTTAGAAATGATTTAAGCACACTTTGCTGTAGGTTACTATTTATTTACTAGCTAACAAAAAAATAATGTCATATAAGATATATTGACCCCACCCAGTATTGTAATCAAAACTTACCAGAAAGCATGTAGTTCTTGGCTCAGACAGTGTAGTAGTGTGGGCTCAATAGCATCTCATTGGTGTGCAAGATCTTGAGAATCAGCTGTACATGTGATGGAAGAATGCACTGTGCATGCAGAGGGTTGCAATTCCATTGAATTGGGGATAGTTTAACCAAAATATGCCACACAGCCTAGAATTGCCTTGTGTATCCCACAAAGAAGGTTCACTGTTTTAAGCTAACTATTTTTTTTAAATGAATTTAAGCAAAATTCACTTCCCATTGGAATATTTCAGGGAACATTTTCCAGAATTTATTGGAAAATTTCCAACCCTTTGCAACTCTCTAGTAAACTTATGTTCACATTGTAAAAGAGTAAGTGTGAGTCAGTGGTTCCTTATGACCAGGAATGTCAGTTGTGTGCTGTCTTGTTTGACCGTGGGCTCTGTGATCTAGTTGTTTGCTGCGCCGTCACTCACTGTCCCCCTCTGCCTTTTTCTTCCCCCCTGTCTGTGCAGTCGGCGAGGCTCAGGCCTGGGCAAGCGCGGGGCAGCCGACGCTCGCCGACAAGAGAAGATGGCCGACTCGGACAACAACCAGGACGGGGCCAACTCCTCGGCCGCCCGCACCGACGAGGCCCCGCAGGGGGCTTCAGGTACAGGTACCTACTGCTGCTAGGGCACAGAGTTTTTCCTTCTCAGCTCGCGTGGTCAGGCAAAACTCAGTGGTACACGACCTGCTTGTGGTAGAGATTCTCTCCCCATGGCCCTTTCGTGGCTCAAAACATTTGGACTATCCAAAGAATTTCTGGTATGTGTTTGGTTTAAAAGCATAAGAGCCAGCCAAAGCTTAGTGTAGCCTCTGCTTGGTTTGTGTGCATCTATACTAAAAGATAATTGACTTTATTACTAGCCCTGCCTGGGTTTGTATAACCCTTTAAATCAAATCAAATTTTATTGGTCACATACACATGGTTAGCAGATTGCGAGTGTAACGAAATGCTTGTGCTTATGTTTTTTGACAGTGCAGCAATATCTAACAAGTAGTCTAACAATTCCACAGCTACCTATTACACACATCTAAGTAAAGGAATGGAATATAAATATATGGATGAGGACTGAGCAGTGTAGACCAGATGCAATAATGGTATAATTTACAGTATATGCATATGAGATGAGTAATGCAAGATATGTAAACATTATTAAAGTGGCATTTTAAGTGACTAGTGATCCATTTGTTAAAGTGGCCAGTGATTTCAAGTCTGTGGGCAGCAGCGCCTCTGTGTTAGTGATGGCTGTTTAACACTCTGATGGCCTTGATATAGAAGCTGTTATTCTTTATCTCGGTCCCAGCATTGATGCACCTGTACTGACCTGGCCTACCTTATGAGAGAAATCGGTTGTCATGCTGATAATGAAAATAGTGGTGTAACAGTTATTTTTTTCTCTCTCTCTCCAGCTTCTAGTTCAGTGGCCGGAGCTGTAGGGATGACCACATCCGGTGAGAGTGAGTCCGATGACTCTGAAATGGGCAGACTCCAAGGTACGATGATCACAGCTTTCCTTAGATACAGGTTCCAGGGGCCTCCTGAGTGGCGCAGTATTTTAAGGTACTGCATCGCAGTTGCTTGCTGTGCCACTAGAGCCTGTTTCAAGTTCAGGCTCTATCGCATCTGGCCGCGACCGGGAGACCCATGGGTCGGCGCACAATTGGCCCAGCGTCATCCGGGTTAGGGGAGGTTTTGGACAGCAAAATGTCCCATCACGCTCTAGCGCCTCCTGTGGCGGGCTGGGCACATGCCCGCTGACACGGTCACCAGGTGTACAGTGTTTCCTCCGACACATTGGTGTGGCTAATTTCCGGGTTAAGCAGGCATTGTGTCAACAAGCAGTGTAGCTTGGTTGGGTCGTGTTTCGGAGGACGCATGCCTCTCGACCTTCGCCTCTCCCAAGTCCGTACGAGAGTTAGTCTTGTCTCATTGCTGCAACTACCAATTGGATACCAGGAATTTTGGGAGAAAAGGGGGTGGAAGTTTTAAAAAACATACATGAATACATACACAAATTGATACAGGTGCCAATGTTCCTGTATAAGTTCCCTGTCAGCCCCTGTTGGTGTTGCTGGGTCTTTGGTTGTTGTCTAACCTGGCTGTTTTCTCCTCACAGCCCTGTTGGAGGCCAGGGGTCTACCCCCACACCTCTTTGGGCCCCTGGGACCCCGTATGTCCCAGCTGTTTCACAGAACCATAGGCAGTGGAGCCAGTAAGTACTACACTTTGTCTGTGTCCAGAATGCATTTAATTACCACTTAACTGTGAGCAAGATGTTTATATTCTCAGGGGAGGTGTTGAGTTCACTTATGTCTCTTTATTCTTCTAACCCGCTATTGACTCAACTGTAATCCAAGTGTATGCTCACTGCACTCCTGGCAGGTCCCATGTTAAAAAAGTTTCTCAGGGGAGTGCCGATCTAGGGTCTGATCCCCTCGCCATATAATCTTATTCAGTTTGATCTTAAAGGCTAAACTGATCCTATATCAGCACGTGAAACTGGCCCTGCTGTTCAGTCTACTCTGACCTGCTTTATCCCTCTTCTCCTCCCAGGCTCCAAAGCTCAGCAGCTGCTGCAGGGCCTGCAGGCCACCGGTGACGAGTCCCAGCAGCTCCAGGCCGCCATCGAGATGTGCCAGCTGCTGGTGATGGGCAACGAGGAGACGCTAGGAGGCTTCCCTGTGAAGAGCGTGGTGCCCGCTCTGGTGAGTCACTCAATTATTTGTCCACCTTTTTGTCTTAAGTCATTTTACACGGTCTTGATTTGATTGGAGTCTCTTATTCCCCTCTTCCTCACAGATCACATTGTTGCAGATGGAGCATAATTTTGACATTGTGAGTATCCTAAGCTTCTATCCTTGGGGGGGCAGTGATATTTGATTTTCACCATGACATTAGGCCTACATTGCAGGTGCTGAAATGTTTCGCAAAGAATGTGCAACACTGCACCCTGTCTCCTAGTTACATTTGGTTGCAAAAAACTATACCTGAGCAGTGTTAACTGTATGGTTCCAGCCAACATGGTTGCTTTGTGGTTATTCTTGTGAAAACTGTATCTTAACCCGTGACTCTGCTCAGATGAACCACGCCTCCCGTGCTCTCACTTACATGATGGAGGCGCTGCCTCGGTCCTCTGCTGTGGTCGTGGACGCCATCCCTGTCTTCCTGGAAAAGGTAGGATGACCCCCTATGCTCAGGTTCAGTAGGCACTAAACACACGCTTTGAAACTGAAACATTCTCATAAAATTTTAAGTATCAAATCAAATTTTATTTGTCACATACACATGGTTAGCAGATGTTAATGCGAGTGTAGCGAAATGCTTGTGCTTCTAGTTCCGACAATGCAGTAATAACCAACAAGTAATCTAACTAACAATTCCAAAACTACTGTCTTGTACACAGTGTAAGGGGATAAAGAATATGTACATAAGGATATATGAATGAGTGATGGTACAGAGCAGCATAGGCAAGATACAGTAGATGGTATAGAGTACAGTATATACATATGAGATGAGTATGTAAACAAAGTGGCATAGTTAAAGTGGCTAGTGATACATGTATTACATAAGGATACAGTCGATGGTATAGAGTACAGTATATACGTATGCATATGAGATGAATAATGTAGGGTAAGTAACATTATATAAGGTAGCATTGTTTAAAGTGGCTAGTGATATATATTTACATAATTTCCCATAAATTCCCATTATTAAAGTGGCTGGAGTTGAGTCAGTGTGTTGGCAGCAGCCACTCAATGTTAGTGGTGGCTGTTTAACAGTCTGATGGCCTTGAGATAGAAGCTGTTTTTCAGTCTCTCGGTCCCAGCTTTGATGCACCTGTACTGACCTCGCCTTCTGGATGATAGAGGGGTGAACAGGCAGTGGCTCGGGTGGTTGATGTCCTTGATGATCTTTATGGCCTTCCTGTGACATCGGGTGGTGTAGGTGTCCTGGAGGGCAGGTAGTTTGCCCCCGGTGATGCGTTGTGCAGACCTCACTACCCTCTGGAGAGCCTTACGGTTGAGGGCGGAGCAGTTGCCGTACCAGGCGGTGATACAGCCCGCCAGGATGCTCTCGATTGTGCATCTGTAGAAGTTTGTGAGTGCTTTTGGTGACAAGCCGAATTTCTTCAGCCTCCTGAGATGGAAGAGGCGCTGCTGCGCCTTCTTCACAATGCTGTCTGTGTGTGGACCAATTCAGTTTGTCTGTGATGTGTATGCCGAGGAACTTAAAACTTGCTACCCTCTCCACTACTGTTCCATCGATGTGGATAGGGGGGTGTTCCCTCTGCTGTTTCCTGAAGTCCACAATCATCTCCTTTGTTGACGTTGAGTGTGAGGTTATTTTCCTGACACCACACTCCGAGGGCCCTCACCTCCTCCCTGTAGGCCGTCTCGTCGTTGTTGGTAATCAAGCCTACCACTGTTGTGTCGTCCGCAAACTTGATGATTGAGTTGAAGGCGTGCGTGGCCACGCAGTCGTGGGTGAACAGGGAGTACAGGAGAGGGCTCAGAACGCACCCTTGTGGGGCCCCAGTGTTGAGGATCAGCGAGGAGGAGATGTTGTTGCCTACCCTCACCACCTGGGGGCGGCCCGTCAGGAAGTCCAGTACCCAGTTGCACAGGGCGGGGTCGAGACCCAGGGTCTCGAGCTTGATGACGAGCTTGGAGGGTACTATGGTGTTGAATGCCGAGCTGTAGTCGATGAACAGCATTCTCACATAGGTATTCCTCTTGTCCAGATGGGTTAGGGCAGTGTGCAGTGTGGTTGAGATTGCATCGTCTGTGGACCTATTTGGGCGGTAAGCAAATTGGAGTGGGTCTAGGGTGTCGGGTAGGGTGGAGGTGATATGGTCCTTGACTAGTCTCTCAAAGCACTTCATGATGACGGAAGTGAGTGCTACGGGGCGGTAGTCGTTTAGCTCAGTTACCTTAGCTTTCTTGGGAACAGGAACAATGGTGGCCCTCTTGAAGCATGTGGGAACAGCAGACTGGTATAGGGATTGATTGAATATGTCCTACCTAGTCCTTTGAAAACATGTCCCACCAGTTCATGCCTTCTGAATGCACCCCAAGTATTTCTAACCCACATGTTGTTCTTCTCTTGTCTTCCATTTCTGTCATTCTCTCATGTGGTTGTTCCGTCTTCATTCAAATGCGGTCATAAACCGGTGGTGGCTATGCTAATGGATCTATCTCTCTCCTCTTTGCCTGCAGCTTCAGGTGATCCAATTCATTGATGTGGCAGAGCAGGCCCTGACTGCCTTGGAGATGTTGTCAAGGCGTCACAGCAAAGCCATTCTGCAGGCTGTAAGTGTTTCTCCCTCTGTCTCCCACTTGTGGCTCAGCTCTGCCTCTCTCTCTCTCTCTCTCATGTCATCTCTGCTCCCTACACGGGTCTCATTGGCTCACCTTAAAATAAGTTAACGGTGGTGGCTGTAAGATAGCTGTGCAACAGGTTTTCCGTTAGCCGGAAATAGGCGGCTTTTGTGGGGGGGGTCGATAAATAAAACTTTTGCCGGCCAAAAAGACCTGGAGTAAAAAAATCCACTTGCAAAATAATGCTTTTTATTAATTGATTGAAATATCAGTCGATTGAAATACAGTCGACTTATGCTTATCAGTCTAAAGGTTAATTACATATTTGTTATTATTAAATTTGCCTGTGTATTTATTAGTCATGTATCTTGTTTATCCAACACAACTATCACCGCGTACAGTCTATTTTGAGCGGGATTTCACCTGCAGCTCCTCAGCTGGTTGCTGCTGGAATAAAACAAGCTTTTATAAACCCTATTTGCAACAATTCTAAATGCAATCGCGTGTTAACAGTTTTGGTGCACGATTTTAAAACAAGCTGTTTTTATTAACTTGTAATTGAAGCGCACCTCCCATTCAAGTGCAGGCAACAGCCTATCAGCTCTTCACATACAGTGGGGCAAAAAAGTATTTAGTTAGCCACCAATTGTGCAAGTTCTTCCACTTAAAAAGATGAGGCCTGTAATTTTCATCATAGGTACACTTCAACTATGACAGACAAAATGAGAAAAAAAATCCAGAAAATCACATTGTATGATTTTTAATGAATTTATTTGCAAATTATGGTGGAAAATAAGTATTTGGTCAATAACAAAAGTTTATCTCAATACTTTGTTATATACCCTTTGTTGGCAATGACAGAGGTCAAACGTTTTCTGTAAGTCTCCACAAGGTTTTCACACACTGTTGCTGGTATTTTGGCCCATTCCTCCATGCAGATCTCCTCTGGAGCAGTGATGTTTTGGGGCTGTTGCTGGGCAACACAGACTTTCAACTCCCTCCAAAGATTTTCTATGGGGTTGAGATCTGGAGACTGGCTAGGCCACTCAAGGACCTTGAAATGCTTCTTACGAAGCCACTCCTTCATTGCCCGGGCGGTGTGTTTGGGATCATTGTCATGCTGAAAGACGCAGCCACGTTTCATCTTCAATGCCCTTGCTGATGGAAGGAGGTTTTCACTCAAAATCTCACGATACATGGCCCCGTTCATTCTTTCCTTTACACGGATCAGTCGTCCTGGTCCCTTTGCAGAAAAACAGCTCCAAAGCATGATGTTTCCACCCCATGCTTCACAGTAGGTATGGTGTTCTTTGGATGCAACTCAGCATTCTTTGTCCTCCAAACACAACAAGTTGAGTTTTTACCAAAAAGTTATATTTTGGTTTCATCTGACCATATGACATTCTCCCAATCTTCTTCTGGATCATCCAAATGCTCTCTAGCAAAACTTCAGACAGGCCTGGACATGTACTGGCTTAAGCAGGGATACACGTCTGGCACTGCAGGAGGCTTTGTTACTTTGGTCCCAGCTCTCTGCAGGTCATTCACTAGGTGTGGTTCTGGGATTTTTGCTCACCGTTCTTGTTATCATTTTGACCCCACGGGGTGAGATCTTGCGTGGAGCCCCGGATCGAGGGAGATTATCAGTGGTTTTGTATGTCTTCCATTTCCTAATAATTGCTCCCACAGTTGATTTCTTCAAACCAAGCTGCTTACCTATTGCAGATTCAATCTTCCCAGCCTGGTGCAGGTCTACAATTTTGTTTCTGGTGTCCTTTGACAGCTCTTTGGTCTTGGCCGTAGTGGAATTTGGAGTGTGACTGTTTGAGGTTGTGGACAGGTGTTTTCTATCCGGATAACAAGTTCAAACAGGTGCCATTAATACAGGTAACGAGTGGAGGACAGAGGAGCCTCTTAACCTGTTGGTGTTAGGGGGCATTATTTTCTTTATTGGAAAAAAAACGTTCCTGTTTTAAACGGGATATTTTGTCAGGAAAAGATGCTAGAATATGCATATAATTGACAGCTTTCGATAGAAAACACTAATGTTTCCAAATCTGTAAAGATATTGTCTGTGAGTATAACAGAACTGATGTTGCAAGCGAAAGCCTGAGAAAAATCCAATCCGGAGGTGCCCCAGGTTTTGAAAGCGCTGCGTTCCAATGACTCCCTATTTGGCTGTGAATGTACCATCAACGAGCTTACGCTTTCTACGTATTCCCCAAGGTGTCTACAGCATTGTGACGTAGTGTTATTCATTTCTGTTGAAGAATAGCCGTATGGGGGCACATTGCGTAAGTGGTCACATGGTGGCTCCGAGAGAGATTCTCGCGTAAAGTGCAGAGGTAGCCATTACTCCAATCGGTCCTAGAGAAAAAGGAATTGTCCCGATGGATATATTATCGGATAGATATAAGAAACACCTTGAGGATGGATTCTAAACAACGTTTGCCATGTTTCTGTCGATATTATGGGGTGATTAACAAAAGGCTAAGCTGTGTTCCAATATATTTCACTTTTGATTTTCTTTCTTTCACTTTTGATTTTCATGAATACGAATATTTTTCCGTTATGCTAATTAGTGTAAGATGACGAAAACGGTCCCGTTCACGGGATGGGTTGTCACTAGAGCTTAAAGAAGAAGGTACAGGTCTGTGAGAGCCAGAAATCTTGCTTGTTTGTAGGTGACCAAATACTTATTTTCCACCATAATTTGCAAATGAATTCATTAAAAATCCTACAATGTGATTTTCTGGATTTTTTTCTTCTCATTTTGTCTGTCATAGTTGAAGTGTACCTATGATGAAAATTACAGGCCTCATCTTTTTAAGTGGGAGAACATGCACAATTGGTGGCTGACTAAATACTTTTTTGCCCCACTGTACCACTTTACAATGTGAGCTAGAGGCAGTATGTTTTTTGAAATGATTTGAATCCTGTATGTTTTTTATTTAATGAGACATGGCTTACCTTGCTTCAAAGTAGCCTTTTGTCAAAATCTGACCATGGAGGCAATTATTTTCTATAGACATCATAGGTGGTGGGTGAGTTTCAAGTTTGGGAAGTTTGTGTCGTACCATTTCTACTGTTCTGCATGCCAGTTATGTTCATATGCGTATTTTCGTGGAACAGTCATTTAAAGTATTACGTTTTTGTTTCTCAATTATTGTCACGTGGTTACTCATAAAAAATCTGAATGAATCATTTAAGAAGTCAAATAATGCGACTAAGGCTCTACCTTATGAACGAACACATTGACTACCACGTGATCCGTCGACAGCTAAAGAACTCATAGCCTAAAGGCCAATGCAGCAGTAGGCCTATAACTTCCATTGATCTTTCACACTGGGGATTGGTGATTATCGAAGGGGAGATTGTTGGAAAGATTTTTCAAATAGCTTGCTGAGAGGAGAATGAGAATGGTAAATGACTAATACGTGCGTTTGGAAAGAAGTAGAATGTGCTCAACCAACATAAATGTCTAGACATCATTGGACAGGAAAGGGCACAATGCTCACTCACCATAAAAATAAATAAAACATTTAAGAGAATGTTAAAAGATTGACATTTTGGCCTTCAATGGCATGCATTAACAGGAATGTATGTAACCAAATGACAGGGATTGACGGTACATTTACCATCTCGTTCCAAAATCATGGCATTAATATGGTGTTGATTTCCCCCTTTTTGCTCCATCTTTAGATTCCCCCTCTAAGTTTCTAACATATTTTCATCTGTCCCATATGGAACTGCTATCAACGGTGCTGGTTAGAATGGTGTTTTCCTGTGAATTGCATTTTGGCAAATGTTTGAAAACCTATTGGCTGCTTTATTACATGAGTTGCATGTTCTGTTAATATGTATTACCATAATGTAAATTAGATATGTCCTTCTGAGCAGCGTGGGGGTAGCCCTGATGGGTTATCCACCCAATGCATATGGGTCTAGTAAATTCTCAAATGGATGTTTAATTAAAATCATCCCGGTCACATTGTCCGGTGCCAGATCTTAACTTAACAGAAACCCTGTTGTGCAGTGATGCATAAATGTAGTAATTTAAATGTTGTGTATAGGGATGGAAAGATTAACGGAAGCCCTTTTTGATTTCAACAATTTGGTCAGAGATCCCTCAGTGTTGAAGGCCAACTCTGTGTTTGTATGAATAAGAATATCGCTTTACCCTAGGGTAGGGGGCAGCATTCGGAATTTTGGATGAAAAACGTGGCCAAATTAAATTGCCTGCTACTCAGACCCAGAAGCTAGGATATGCATATCATTTGGATAGAAAAGCCAGTGAAAGTGCAGGGCGCCAAATTCAAACAGCAATCTCAATTAAAATTCCTCAAACATACAAGTATTATACACAATCTTAAAGATAAACTTCTTGTAAATCCAACCACAGTGTCCGCTTTCAAAAAGGCTTTACGACGAAAGCATACCATGCGATTATGTTAGGTCAGCACCTAGTCAAAAACGCAGCCATTTTTCCAGCCAAAGAGAGGAGTCACAAAAAGCAGAAATAGATCAAATGAATCACTAACCTTTGATCTTCATCAGATGACTCATAGGACTTCATGTTACACAATACATGTATGTTTTTTTCAATAAAGTTCATATTTATATCCAAAATCTGTTTACATTGGCGCGCAATGTTCAGTAATGTTTTGCTTCCAAAACATCCGGTGATTTTGCAGAGAGCCTCGTCAATTTACAGAAATATTAATCATAAATGTTAATGGAAATACCAGTGTTATACATGGAATCTCCTTAATGCAACCGCTGTCAGATTTCAAAAAAGCTTTACTGAAAAAGCACACCATGTAATAATCTGAGTACAGCGCTCAGACACCAAAACAAGCCATACAGATACCCGCCATGTTGTGAAGTCAACAGAAGTCAGAAATGGCATTAGAAATATTCATTTACCTTTGATCTTCATCAGAATGCACTCCCAAGAATCCCAGTTCCACAATAAATGTTTGTTTTGTTCAATAAAGACCATAATTTATGTCCAAATACCTCCTTTTGTTAGCGCATTTAGTTCACAAATCCAAATTGATGAGGCGCAGGCATACTTAGTCCAGACAAAGTCCAAAAAGTTATATTACAGTTCGTAGAAACATGTCAAACGATGTATAGAATCAATCTTTAGGATGTTTTTAACAAATCTTCAATAATATTCCAACTGGACAATTCCTTTGTCTTTAGAAATGAAAAGGAACGCAGCTAGCTCTCACTGCTGCGCGCATGACTTAGCTCATGGCATTCTGCCAGACACCTGACTTAAACAGCTCTTATTCTCCCCCCTTCACAGTAGAAGCCTGAAACAAGGTTGACTGTTGACATCTAGTGGAAGCCTTTTGAAGTGCAATCGGACCAAATTTCCACTGTATATTGGATAGGCAAACCTCAGATTTCCCACTTCCTGGTTGGATTTTCTCAGGTTTTTTCCTGCCAAATGATTTCTGTTATACTCAGACATCATTCAAACAGTTTTAGAAACTTCAGAGTGTTTTCTATCCAAATATAATAATATGCGTATCTTAGCTTCTGGGCCTGAGTAGCAGGCAGTTTACTCTGGGCACCTTATTCATCCAAGCTACTCAATACTGCCCCCCATCCATAAGAAGTTAAGAAATTAAAGGGAGTAGAATGAAAGCCATTTTTGTATTCACACATTTTGTGGGACCCCCTTCCTCCCTCCTGTCTCACTTTATTTTGTAAGATCTAAATCTGTCCCCATATGTGCCATCTATCCCTATCCTTGTGTATAACTGTGGGGTGTTTCTTGTGTCATGCAGGGTGGTCTGGCTGACTGTCTGCTGTACCTGGAGTTCTTTAGCATCAACGCCCAGAGGAACGCCCTGGCCATTGCCGCCAACTGCTGCCAGAGCATCACCCCTGACGAGTTCCACTTTGTCTCTGACTCTCTGCCACTGCTGACCCAGAGACTCACACACCAGGTACACACACGTTCACCTTTTACATGCTCTATGTTGCAGGTGAGGTTGGTGTTGTCTGTGGCATGTTACCTGTGAAAACGTGTCAGTTGTCTAATGTGGTTATTCCTCCCCCCCACGTACAGGATAAGAAATCTGTCGAAAGCACTTGTCTCTGTTTTGCCAGACTGGTGGATAACTTTCAACACGAGGAGGTGAGTGAGGTGGTTCTACTTGACACATTTCTTTGGCTCTAACATCTCTCACCCTCCCGAGCAGACCCATGATGATGTTATCACGATGACTGACCCTTGACCTCTGTATGGCCATTGTCCACAGAACCTGCTGCAGCAGGTGGCCTCGCGGGACCTGCTGACCAACATCCAACAGCTGCTGGTGGTCACCCCGCCTGTGCTCAGCTCGGGCATGTTCATTATGGTGGTGCGCATGTTCTCCCTCATGTGCTCCAACTGCCCCTGTCTGGCTGTGCAGCTCATGAAGCAGAGTGAGTGGCTCACAGACCGACACACACGCTTTCTATCTGTGCATATTTACCCTTCTCACTTGAATAAAGCCTATCAATGCAGCTTACAAAATCTTGGGGAAGTGAAATATATAATGGCAGTCTAAATGCCTCCAAGGCTAAAGTCCTTGACTGTGTCTAAGCCAGTTGCCTGTGGAAAGAGTGTACTAGGAACGTTGTCTTTGTTCAGATATTGCAGAGACTCTGCGCTTCCTTCTGTGCGGCGCAGCCAACGGTAGCTGTCAGGAGCAGATTGACCTGGTGCCCCGGAGCCCACAGGAGCTCTATGAACTCACCTCACTCATCTGGTAAGGAAACCCCCCTGCTGCTGCTTTCAACGTTACAACAACCTTTTCTGCCCCAATGGTGGACGTACATAAAGATGGCAGCCTCCATGCACTCACCACATGCCTTGTTTGCGAAGTTTACTGATGCACTTTGCTAACTGTCTTTTTGTTGTCTCCCCCACCACCAGCGAGCTGATGCCCTGCCTTCCTAGAGAGGGCATCTTTGCTGTGGACCTCATGCTGAAGAAGGGCAGTGCCCAGGCCACAGAGGGGGCCATCTGGCAGTGGAGGGACGACCGGGGCCTGTGGCACCCCTACAACCGCATCGACAGTCGCATCATTGAGGTAAAGAACAGACATGCTGCTCCGCTCCATTATTAGGGACTTTCTTTTCATCCAGACTTGGGGCCCAGAGTTTCTCTTCAGGTTGTCCGGGAAAACTCTTGGCCCTACCTATACTACAACAAAGTAGACCTTCTTCGTATGTTGTGAGCTGTGTGAATCCCCTGTGTAGCCCAGTGTTACACTAACGTCTGGGGGTGTCTGGTTCTCTCTTCCTCTCCAGACGGCCCACCAGAACGGAGAGGACGAGATCAGCCTGTCCACCCTGGGCCGCGTCTACACTATTGACTTCAACTCTATGCAGCAGATAAACGAGGACACTGGCACAGCACGGGGTATCCAGAGGAAACCCAACCCCTTAGCCAACCCCACTACTGGTGAGAGACACTCCACCATTCTTTCTAGTGATAGACTATCCCCAAACCGGTGTCAGTTGTATGCGTCTCGTGTCAGTTGATGTAGTATAATGCCCTGATTGGTTCTGAGACTAGCTCTATTCACCTAAATTTTTAGCTTGGTCCCTGCCCCAAGTTATTGGTTCTTTGAACAAAGTAGTCCCATTGAGGAAAGATTATCTCTTTCCCAATGGAGAAATGCTCATGAGAGGCAGCTCTTAACTTCTTGACGCACCCATCCTGTTAGCGGGATCATTTTCATCAACACCCGCTGAATTGCAGCGCGCCAAATTCAAATTAAATTACTAAACATATTTAATTTTCATGAAATCACAAGTGCAATATAGCAAAACGCAGCTTAGCTTGTTGTTAATCCACCTGGCGTGTCAGATTTCAATACAGCTTTTCGGCGAAAGCATAACAAGCATTTATGTAAGAACCTCTCTCTCAGTAGACAAATATTACAAACACCTAGCAGCCAAGTAGATTGATCACGAAAGTCAGAAAAGCCATAGATTAAATCGCTTACCTGTGATTATCTTCAGATGTTTTCACTCACGAGACTCTGTTACACAATAAATTTTCCTTTTGTTCCATGAAGATTATTTTTTTATATCCAAAATACCTCCATTTGTTTGGCGTGTTATGTTCAGAAATCCACAGGCTCGAGCGGTCACGACATCGCAGATGAAAATTCCAAATAGTATCCGTAATGTCCACAGAAACCTGTCAAACGTTTTTTATAATCAATCCTCAGGTTGTTTTTAAAATATATAATCGATAATATATCAACCGGGACTGTCGCTTTTTCAATAGGAGAGGGAGAGACAATGGCTGCCCCACTCTGTTGCGCAAGCAAAACTCATGTGAAAACCCAGCTATCCACTGACGCGATGTTATCTTTCTCGCTCATTTTACAAAAATAAAGCCTGAAACTATGTCTTAAGACTGTTGACACCTTGAGGAAGCGATAGGAAAAGGAATCTGGTTGATATCCCTTTAAATGGAGCGAAGGCAGGCTATGGAACATGGCGCTTTCAAAATAGAAGCCACTTCCTGGTTTGATTTTCATCAGGTTCTGTTATACTCACAGACAATATTTTGACCGTTTTGGAAACTTTTAGTGTTTTCTATCCTAATATGACAATTATATGCATATTCTAGTTTCTGGGCCTGAGAAATAGGCCGTTTCAAATGGGTACGTTTTTTTTAGCCAAAAATGAAAATCCTGCCCCCTACACTCAAGAAGTTAAAGCATCTCTTTGTAAACTTTTGTGAAATTGAACAGGCTACTTTGTTTTTATTCTGCACTAGCTGATGGAATCCAATTTCTCCTTTTTGAGTCAAAAGAACTATAAAATCTTACATGAGTGTTCCTCTGCCTGTCCCCCAGGGGGTCACCAGGAGGTGAGACGGGAGGATGCACGGGCCCAGCTGATGAAGGAGGACCCTGAGCTGGCCAAGTGCTTCATCAAGACCCTGTTCGGTGTGCTGTACGAGGTGTACAGCTCGTCGGCCGGCCCAGCCGTCAGACATAAGTGCCTCCGAGCCATCCTCAGGATCATCTTCTTCGCCGATGCCGAGCTCCTCAAGGACGTGCTGAGAAACCACGCTGTGTCCAGGTGAACTTTTGCTCTCAACCTTGGTGTGCTCTTGAGTCAAGATGTCTGCCTCCTTGGACAAAAAGCAATAGCCAGTGTCTTTACACTACACCTGAACCTCAGTATTTGTCTTTTTCCTTCTCCCAGTCACATTGCCTCCATGCTGTCCAGCCAAGACCTGAAGATTGTAGTTGGCTCTCTGCAGATGGCCGAGATCCTCATGCAGAAGCTGCCCGACGTATTCAGTGTCTTCTTCAGAAGAGAAGGTAATGGATCCTGTCTGTGTCTCCTCCCCAGAGGAGCTGACCTGTAATGACCCAAAAAAGCACAGCTCTTTTCTAGCACCAGGAGATGACCTGTTATGATGGATCCTCAACTGCTATTTGAGCTTCAATGTATTTTAGAAAAGTCAGAAAATTGATGTCACACCGTAATGTACCTTGTCATGGACCACAGAAGGCTGTTTATCCAGCTAAATGTCAGATTTTCCCTGATTTATTGAATCACAATTCAGAGAATCGGGGTAAAGAGGATTTTCAATGTATTCCATCTGCCCTCCCCTGTCCAGGTGTTATGCACCAGGTGAAGAACCTGGCTGAGTCAGAGGCCTTCCTTACCAGTCCCCCAAAGGCGTGCACCAGCGGCACAGCTAGCCTGTGTACCACCACCATCAGCACTGCGACCACTACGGCGGCCTCCAACGCCACCCCAGACCTGGGCTCGCCTAGCTTCCAGCACAGCATGGACGACTCACTAGACCTCAGTCCACAGGGGTGAGAACACGAGTACTAAATACATTTGAATGTGCACGTATGATGGGTCAGATATACCACACAGAAGTAAACTCTCCTTCTTCATAGAACAACATTAATCTGTTCCTCTCTCCTAGGCGGTTAAGTGATGTGCTGAAGAGAAAACGTCTGCCTAAGAGAGGGCCCAGAAGGCCCAAGTACTCTCCTCCCAGGGATGATGACAAAGTAGACAATCAGGGTAATTGTTGTTATTGGAACTCTCCTACAATCTTTAAGACCGGATGCCAATGGTTCTCACAGGTGACACTAAAGCTAAGTGTCAATGATACATTTGTAGCACTAAAGGTAAAATTCCTTGACCAAAAGTATGTGGACACCTGAATATCTCATTCTAAAATCATGGGCATTAATGTGGAGTTGGTCCCCCCTTTGCTCCTATAACAGCCTCCGCTCTTTTGGGAAGGCGTCCCGCTAGATGTTGGAACATAGCTGGGGGGACTAGCTTCCATTCAGCCACAAGCATTGGTGAGGTCGAGCACTGATGTTGGCCGATTAGGCCTGGCTCACATTCGGCGTTCCAATTCATCCCAAAGGTCTTTGATGGGGTTGAGGTCAGGGCTCTGTGCAGGCCAGTCAAGTATTAACCTGTATGGACCTCGCTTTGTGCATGGGGGCATTGTCATACTGAAACAGGAAAGTGCCTTCCACAAAGTTGGAAGAACAGAATCGTCTAGAATGTCATTGTATGCTGTAGCGTTAAGATGTCTATTTACTGGAGCTAAGGGGCCTAGCCCGTACCAGGAAAAACAAGCCCCAGACCATTTCCTCCTCCACCAAGCTTTACAGTTGGCACTAGGCATTGGGGCAGGTAGTGTTCTCCTTGCATCCACCAAACCCAGATTGGTCCGTCGCCCTGCCAGATGGTGAAGTGGGATTCATCACTCCAGAGAACGCATTTCCACTACTCCTGAATCTAATGGCGGCGAGCTTTACGCCACTGCAGCCGACGCTTGGCATAGGGCATTATGATCTTAGGCTTCTGTGCGGCTGCTCGGCCATGGAAACCCATTTCATGAAGCTCCCGACGAACACTTCTTGTGCTGACATTGCTTCCAAAGACCGTTTGCAACCGAGGACAGGCTATTTTTACGCGCTTCAGCACTCGACGGGCCCGTTTTGTGAGCTTGCGTGGCCTACCACTTCGCAGCTGAGCTGTTGTTACTCCTAGACATTTACATTTTACAATAATAGCACTTACAGTTGACTGGGGCAGCTGTAGCAGGGCAGAAGTTCGACGAGTAAACGGTGCCACGTTGAAAGTTTCTGAGCTGTTCAGTAAGGCCATTCTACTGCCAATGTTTGTCTATGGAGATTGCAAGGCTCTGTGCTCAATTTTATACACCTGTTAGCAACAGCTATGGCTGAAATGGCCAAATCCACTAATTTGAAGGGGTGTCCACATACTTTCTTTTGTAATATATAGTGTTTGTACTGAACCCAAATATAAACGCAACATGTAAAGTGTTGGTCCCATGTTTCATGAGCTGAAAGAAAAGATCCCAGAAAAAATAAAAAGCTTATTTCTCTGAAATTGAGCACATTTGTTTACATCCCTGTTCGTGAACATTTGTCCTTTGCCAAGATAATTAATCAACCTGACAAGTGTGGCATATCAAGAAGCTGATTAAACAGCATGATCATTACACAGGTGGACCTTGTGCTGGGGACAATAAACGGCTACTCTAAAATGTGCAGTTGTCACAACACAATACCACAGATGTTTTGAGGGAGTGTGCAATTAACATGCTGACTACAGGAATGTCCACCAGAGCTGTGTCTAGAGAATTTCGTATTAATTTCTCTACCATAAGCCACCTCCAACATCGTTTTCGAGACTGGCAGTACATCCAACCAGCCTTGCAACTGCAGACCACGTGTAACCACACCTGCCCATGACTTCCACATCCGGCTTCTTCACCTGCGGAATCATCTGAGGGGGTGCTGAGGAGTATTACAGTCTGTAACTTGGTGAAATAGTTGCACTTTGCGTTATGTTTTTGTTCAGTAATATAAACGTGTAGGTTTTTTACTATGACATTGTTTTGCATTCATTCAAATCAACATACAGTGGTGAATTTTGTTATCTGCAGCCAGTCGCTACTCTGGCGTGACTGTTCATTACTAAGTGCAAGAGCAACTCGACATGTGGCATCGTTGGTCTCTATGCCTCTTTGTGCCTGGACTCCTGGTATATCTGTCGAGACAGACATTTATGCAGAATGCAAACACACTCCTTGTGATTTTCTTTACCCAAAATAAATAAATGCATCGTGACTAGACTCTGACTATTTCTAACTACTGTAGCAGCGTTTCCCAAACTTGGTCCTGGCCACCCCAAGGGGTGCAGGTTTTGTTTTTTGCTCTACACAGCGGATTCATATAATTGACTAATCATGAAGCTTTGATTATTTGAATCAGCTGTCTAGTGCTAGGGCAAATACCAAAACGTTCACCCCCTTGGGGTCCCCAGGACCCAGTTTGGGAAACGCTGAAGTATAGGGTATCATTTGAGACAGACTTTGTCGTGTTTCATCCTGTGACTAACCATTTTCCTGTTTCTACAGCCAAGAGTCCTACCACTACTCAGTCCCCCAAATCCTCCTTCTTGGCCAGTCTGAACCCCAAGACCTGGGGCAAGCTGGGCGCCCAGACCAACAGCACCAACTCTGAGCCCTCTCGCACGGCCGGGGTGAGCGGCATGGCACGCGCCCCTCCCAAGGACTCAGTCTCCAACAACAGGTAAGACGAAGACTAATGTTGTGGTGGTGATGACAAGTGTTGCTTTTATAGCAGTGTTGGTAGTACTGATGATAAAGTTGGTAATTGTGGCGATTTATAATAGTTGTGTTGGTGATATCATTAGCTCGCTCAGAATGTTATTAGGGCTGCGTTCATTCTAAAAATTGTGTGACACGTTCATTTAAACGGATACGGCGTTCTGAAAGATAAGTTGAAAATCGTGGAGGTGTTGGGTTGTGCAAATATGAGGATTCAAAATGCACCGCTGCCCTTGTTTTAAATTAGTCACGCATTGCTTCAAGCTACACCCCACCACACAGAGCAAACGTACTTCAGTCTGTTCAAGAACATTTTGGGGAAGGTGTCTTTCAGTAAAAACTGTCACGTAATGTAGCAAGTGTTTAATCCAGGGGTGTCAAACAAATTTTGCCCTGCAGTCGGCATTACCCGAGGTCCTGAGAGCCACACTTAAAATTGCATGGGTTCGCGGGCCGGATCTCCCCTCGGACAACCACCTCCAATGGTTTTTGAGAGGGACTTATGAAATTAAGGACTGGAGGAAACAATGATTTGACAGCTAGTAATATCTTCAGACAACCTTGGTGGTGGTGGTGATGATAATGATAGCCCCCCTCCCCCCACACAGGGACAAGATCAAGGCCTGGATCAAAGAGCAGGCCTGTAAGTTTGTGGCTCGCTACTTCAACACTGAAAAAATTGATGGCAGCAACCCCGCACTGAATGTACTCCAGAGACTCTGCACCGCCACGGAACAGCTCAGCCTGCAGGTACTGTACTCCACAATAGTCTTCTGTGTTGTAGTTTTGCGCACTTTGACAATAAATACATACTCATTAGTTGCCATTTTGGAGTCTGCTTTGCCGACCCTGTTCGCTAATACTAATTTGCAAAAACAGGTTGTTTTGCTGTGCAGTTTTGATAGTACCCTGTACCATCCACACTGCTAGCTAATGACAAGGTAATTAAGGTATGGTAGTGAGTGACTTGGGATATGAAGATAACATTCCTGACTGTTGTCACCCCCCCCCAGATGGACGGTGGTGTGGAGTGCCTCGTGGAGATCTGCAGCATCGTGTCAGAGTCGGACGTGTCGTCGTTCGAGATCCAGCATAGCGGCCTGGTCAAGCAGCTGCTGCTCTACCTGACCTCCAGCAGTGACCGTGACCTGGTCAGCCGTGACGTTCGCCTCAAGAGGTTCCTGCACGTCTTCTACGGCTGCCCGGTAAGTCTGTGTTCGGCTGGGCAGATGCACAGAACTTGAATAAGATTCTATTTCTCTGGTCAGAAGCTCGTCTTTCGCCAGATGAAGACTTTCATCCTTTCTCAGCATCCAGTGACTGACAAGGGAGCCAACTCCAGTCTTTTAGTCCATGTAGACAGAGACTGGAGCTCAAGGCCCTAGTTATTGGCTATACAACTCATGACTCTAAATACAGTATTAAGGAGGGTTTGCGCTCAGGCTAGAATGAATGGCGGCTGGTGTGTAGGAGTAAAAATATCTAGACTTCAAAAGGTACTCACTCAACAACGCCCCGCCCTCTGAGTTTTGTGACCTACTTGAGTATTGCATCTATTGCTTATTTTATTGTTATGTAGCCTAGACCAGTGTTTCCCAGCTCGGGTCCTCAAGTACCCACAACAGCACACATTTTTGTTGTAGCCCCGGACAAAAACACCTGATTCAACTCATTGATGGCTTGATGATTAGTAGACAAGTTGAGTCGGGTGTTTTTCTCCGAGGCTACAACAAACATGTTGGAGGGACTGGAGTTGGGGAAACACTGGCCTAGATGTTGTCTTTTATTTATTTTATTGTGAGACATTTAAATTGTCAAAAAAAAAAATTGTCTTCTACATATTCCCTGTTATTATACATTGACTTCCTATTCGCCATTATCAAAATTAACTATAGCTGCTTGCTCCAGTTACTCACAGCAGGTGTCTTAAGTACATGTCTCCTTCATTTGTTTGTACAGCGCAGATGAAGGCTGAAGCGTATGCTCCTTTTTTATTCATACCGAACAAAAAATATAAAGGCAACATGCTATAATTTCAAAGATTTTACTGAGTTACAGTTCATATAAGGAAATCATTCAATTGAAATCCATTCATAAGGCATTATCTATGGATTTCACATGACTGGGAATACAGATATGCGTCTGTTGGTCACAGATACCTTAAAAAAAAGTAGGGGAGTGGATCGCGACACATCTCCTTCGCATATAGTTGATCAGGCTGTGGAATGCTGTCCCACTCCTCTTCACTGGCTGTCTGAAGTTGCTGGATATTGTCGGGAACTGGAACATATTGTCGTACACTTCGATCCAGGGCATCCCAAACATGCTCAGTGGGTGACATGTCTGGGTTTGCAGGCCGTGGGAGAACTGGGACATTTTTAGCTTACAGGAATTGTGTACAGATCCTTCCGACATGGGGCTATGCATTATCAGGCTGAAACATAAGGTGATGGCGGCGGATGAGTGGCACAATAATGGGCCTCAGGATCTCGTCACGGTAACCGCCTGCCCACACAACGCCATACACGTGGTCTGCGGTTATGAGACCGGTTGGACATACTGCCAAATTCTCTAAAACAATGTTGGAGGTGGCTTATGGTAGAGAAATTAATGTTCATTTCTCAGACAATAGCTCTGGTGGACATTCCTGCAGTCAGAATGCCAATTGCACACTCCCTCAACTTGAGACATTAGTGGCATTGTGTTGTGATAAAACTGCACATTTATTTTGTGGCCTTTTAGTTTCCCCAGCACAAGGTGCACCTGTGTATTGGCCGTGCTGTTTAATCGGCTCCTTGATATGCCATACCTGTCATGTGGATGGATTATCTTGGCAAAGGAGAAATTGTCTCTAACAGGGATGTAAACAAATTTGTGCTCACAAATTAGATCTTTGTATGGATTTTAAAGAATTTGAATTTCTTTCAAGCATGGATTAAATTAAGTGTGTTATTTTTGTGTCTCGGCCTCCTTGGGTTTTTCCGTTTCATGGTTTAGTACCAGAAACATTTCAACACTAAACACAGCGACACAATTGACTGCTAAACCATGCTTTTGTCAGCTTTTTTTTTTTTTTTTTTTTACTACGGCGGAGTTCAACAATGGTTATAGCTGCTAGGAAACAAATGGAATAGACCTGACAAAGGGAGGAACTACCTAAACTTGTCCAATAATAAATGCTTATTTTCATTTTCTGTTGCAAAATATGTTTATACGGTGTGCCGTAATGAATGCGACCCTAGTCTTTGCATGTTTGAAGCGTGTCCCTGCTGTGTTTTGCCCTTCCAGATCCCGGGGATGGAGCCGGCAGGCCGCCTGGAGCCGTCTGAGAACGGACCCCTGCTGTCACTGGTGCACAAGATGAACAACTGCCTAAGCCAGATGGAGCAGTTTCCTGTCAAGGTGCACGACTTCCCCAGTGGCAACGGCAATGGAAGCAGGTTAGTTAATTTACCTTGTCCCAGCTCTTCCTTCAATTTCTTCCTTTTGTTCCACAAACATTCTCTTTTAATGTCAGTCATTCACTTGTCCATTTATTAATGTGTGATGCCAATTGGCCCTATTGAAGTCAATATGGGTATAGGTGAAGGGGACTTTCCAGTATTCACCGCTGTATCATTGTGATTGTGTGTGCGTCTCTCCTTCAGAGGGTCTCAGGCCCTGAAGTTCTTCAACACACACCAACTCAAGTGTCAGCTGCAGAGGCACCCGGACTGTACCAATGTGAAGCAGTGGAAGGGGGGCCCGGTGAAGATTGATCCCCTGGCCTTGGTACAGGCAATTGAACGTTACCTGGTTGTCCGAGGTAAGCACTGCGAACTCTCACTTTGCATTGAGTTACTGACTTCTTATGGTATAGGGGACGCTTGCGTCCCACTTGGCCAAAAGCCAGGGAAAATGCAAATTCAAATAAAATGATAAAACTTTCATTAAATCACACATGTAAGATACTAAATTAAAGCTACACGTTGTGAGTGTAGCTCGTTGCGAGTCCAGCCAACATGTCAGATTTTAAAAAGGTTTTTCGGCGAAAGCATAAGAAGCTATTATCTGATGATAGCACAACAGTAAACAAAGAGTAGCATATTTCAACCCTGCAGACGCTACACAAAACGAAAAAATAAACCAGAAAAAACAGCTTCCCAATAGCGCAACGTCACTACACAATATCTCAAAAGTTGCCTGTAAACTTTGCCATAACATTTCAAACTACTTTTGTAATACAACTAGGTATTTTTGAACGTTAATAATCGATCAAATTGAAGACCGGTCTATCTGTTTTCAATAGAGGACGAGAGGAAACTAACGCTACTTTTCAAGTCTTGCGCAACTCTCAACAGTGTTACCCATTTCCTAGATGGCCGTACTTCTTTATTGCACAAAGGAATAACCTCAACCAAATTCCAAAGACTGGTGACATCCAGTGGAAGCGGTAGGAACTGATAACAAGTTCCTAAGAAATAACGTTTCCCAATGAGAACTCACTGAACAGACAGACTTCAAAAAACAAAAAAAATCTGAACGGTTAGTCGTCGGGGTTTTGCCTGCTACATAAGTTCTGTTATACTCACAGACATGATTCAAACAGTTTTAGAAACTTGTGTTTTCTATCCAAATCTACTAATAATATGCATATCTTATATTCTTGGCATGAGTAGCAGGAAGTTGAAATTGGGCATGCTATTTATCCAAAAGTGAAAATGCTGCCCCCTATACCTTAAGAAGTTAAGCCTAAGTTAAGGACATAGGTCACCCACAAATGATCTTCACCCAGCTGGGCCGCTTTCTCAAGTTCCTTCCCAGAGTATTTCTGTTCTTCCTTTTCTGTTGGCAGAATAGAATGTTTCCTTGCATTGCTGACATTAATGGGTAACATGCTGACGTGCTCAATGGGACTTTTTATCTCTAAAGGTTACGGACGAATCAGAGAGGAGGATGAGGACAGTGACGATGATGGTTCAGACGATGAAATTGACGAATCGTTGGTACGTGGCTACAATGTCCTTGCAAAATACTCTCAATATTGGATGATACCTCTACCCCACCCACCCATAACTTATTCTGTTACCTCCAACCCTAACTTGACCGTCTATCCTGGTACAGGCGGCCCAGTTCCTGAACTCTGGCAGCGTGCGCCACCGGCTACAATTCTACATCGGCGACCACCTGCTGCCCTACAACATGACGGTGTACCAGGCAGTGCGGCAGTTCAGCCTGCAGTCCGAGGAGGAGAGAGAGTCCACGGACGACGAGGCCAACCCGCTCGGGCGGGCTGGCATCTGGACCAAAACCCACACCATATGGTATCCCCTTTTATGCTGGATGGCCACACACACCAGTCTCTATAGGCTGGACTGGTTAAAAAACACAAAGGACTGATTTTTGTAGTGGGTGGCTGTTAGGCTTGTGCAGTGTAGCCACCTTCCCGGTGATGCGTCACACACAGGTCTATAGGCGGCTGAGTTGGTGAACGAATGCAACTAACTGACATGGTGATGTAGTCACTTTCCCCGTGATGATTTACACACACACTCTATCCCATCAGGTATAAGCCAGTGAGGGATGATGAGGATGGTACTAAGGATGCGGTGGGAGGTAAGAGGGGCCGGGCACAGACCGCCCCCACCAAGACCTCACCCCGCAACGCTAAGAAACAGGACGAGCTGTGGCACGGTAGGAACCACCACCACCCCTTCTGGGCCTAGACTGGTGGGGTGGGTGTCTGTTGTCTACTGGCCTGGAGACTGAGAAGGACCAGTTCTGCTTGTTTATTTTGTAGTGGAACTCTAATGTACTATTTACAGTGGGGAGGAAGTCATTTTTTAAAACTGCATTGTTGGTTAGGGGCTCGTAAGTAAGCATTTCACTGTAAGGTCTGTTGTATTCGGTTGTATTCAGCATTTCACTAAGGTCTACTACACTTGTTGTATTCGGCACATGTGACTAATAAGATTTGATCTGACCTGCTTCTCCTGCTTGAAACAAGTTAATGGACCTTTCGCAAAGCCCTGCCCCACCTTGGTACTGTTGCAACCTCAGTCAACGTTTTCGCGAGAAGCCCAATTCCCCTTTCAAACCACTGGAGAAAACCACTCACAATGATCTCAAACTGTTTTTAATCCTTAAGTCTCTATTGACGCACCCTTGCGTGAATCTAAGTAACATAATTTGTCAGTTTAAGCTAGATGTTTTTTGGCATGGGCTGCGTCTCAATCCACCGCGTCTGTCTATGTCGACCTTCTGTATCTGCGGTGGCCGATCTACAGCGGTGCTTGTCAGACCATGAGACATCCCAAAAATTGGTCTTCTCACAAAAAACATCTGTAGAGGAAAGATGTTCTCCGTTTCCACAAGTGTCATGGAACTTGTCTAATGGTAACCCATACAAATGTATGAAGGTAGTTTTATGGCAACTAAAGTAAGGGGTTAAATGTCCCAATAACCACATTTTCCTGAGCTTTCTTATCTCCTAGATATAGGAGAGACACTTCAAAACGTCTTGACAATTTTTGGGGGGGCAATTTATGAATGTTATTCAATGTGTTTCAATGGTCTCTAGTAGTAAAGGCTAGATTCAATATTACATATTTTTTTTATACTTCAAGTGTTACCAAAATGGAATATCTAAATGTGATCCTTGCTATAACCATTCCATATGTTAGCATAGTAGAACCCACCCACCCCCAACGGCTTAGACTTTTAGAAGTTAATGCACAATGAAATGAGACTGTCTACTCCTTGTTAATGGTGAGACTCTTTGCAATGTTGTGGTCATTACGCGGAACCTGTCAAATTAGTTTTGTAGTATGGCTAGCCACCGGATGGCTCTGAATGCACTGTCCGTGTTGTACAATTTGGTAAACACTTTTGGTGCTATCAAATCGTTTGCTAATGACTACAGTAGATGAGCACTATATTTCTAATATAGCCAATTGATGTAGCTAACATGCATAACCATTTATATTAACTCTATATGTAACATTGTCTTTAAACACCTGGTAAAGTGTCTGTGCGCAATGAAAACATTAAAGGAAACCACTATATATTCAAGAAGAGATCACCCATAAACACTTTTGGTCCTATATAGTTTTGATCTGCGTAATTACACTGTCGGAGATTGGTGCAAAAAAGATTATTCACTTCTGCTCTTTCGAATGGTCTCGTACGTTTCTAACAATACAACCACAGTATAATTTTGGATTTGAAAAACACTTCCAACAAGCTCTATTTCATGTATCATAGTTGAATGTGCCCTGGTGCATAATTATTTAGGCAATATGTTTTTATTTTATTTAACTAGGCAAGTCAGTTAAGAACAATTTCTTATTTACAATGACAGCCTTCTCCGGCCAAACCCGGACGACGCTGGGTCAATTGTGAGCCGCCCTATCGGACTCCCAAACATGGCTGCATGTGATACAGCCCGGGTTCGAACCAGGCACTAAAGTGACGCCTCTTGCACTGGCTTAGACTGCTGCGCCACTCGGGAGCCCAATTAAACATATTTTTTTTATATACTCTTTTTGCCATAGCCATCCAAGTGTTTGAAACGTGAGCTTGTCCGAGGTGTCCGTCTACGCTTGCTATCCATCAGCATGCCCAAAATTCTGGGGCGGGGCTTATTGAATGGTTAATTGACGCTTTTAAATTTTTTTTTACCATCAATGAATGTGACCTGAGATGACCTGTTAACACAAACCCACAGATATTGGCTGTTTAATCAATTAATCAAATGTATTTTGACATCAGCAGTTGTCCCAAAGTGCTTTTGCGCCAACCCCAGGGGCCAAAGGGCTTTCAGTCTCAAATGTCAGCCTTTTCTCTACACCGTATTACTTTGAAAGTAGTGCACGCCATAGATCTGACCATTCCATCACCTACACTAAATCTGACCATTCATGTCCTTATCTCATACTGAACATTTTACCATGTCAGTTTAGTTACTACATATCTGGGCGTCATTACGTTCATTAGGCACAAAACGTAAGAAAATGACTGAAACAGGAAGGGTGCACTAATGACTATGAACCTGACCTGCTGTCTCTCCCCTCCCAGACGGCGTGTGTCCCAGCGTGGCCAGCCCCTTGGAGATGTACCTCATGTCGGAGCCCCCGGAGAGCATCACCTTCGACGACCCGTCTCTGGACGTCAACCTGCTGCTGAGGGTGCTGCACTCCATTAGTAGTTACTGGTTCTACCTGTATGACGTGAGTAGCCTGTTCTATCCTCCCTCCACCCCACAGATACTGGCTCAAACTTCACTAACTGACAAACATACTGGTCGAATCCCACATAGCACCCGGTAACCTTTTGTAGTGCGCTACTTTTGACCAGGTCCAAGAGAGTAGTCCGCCATGTAGGGAACAAATTGCCATTTGGGACACAAGCCTGTAGGTCTGCCTCCAACAGATTCCGCTGTCTATCATACATGATCTACTTAATGCTAAATATGTCTTTGTTGTCTTTGTGGGCTTATAGGGGGTCAAACACAGTGTACCATCACTATAACTGTCTGCTAGCTAGACAGCCCTCTTAGTGCACACAGTTGCCCCCAAATAACTGTCTCTTCAAACAATACCTAGCAGCCTGTGTCTGTCTTCCTTTGCATCAGAGGGGCAGAGGCACTGCGTTGTTGTAGTTCCAGTCGGCTGAGGTTGTTGTTTTTTTCAGAATGCTGTGTCTAAGGAGATCATCCCCACCAGTGAGTTCATCAACAGTAAGCTGACAGCCAAGGCCAACCGACAGCTGCAGGACCCTCTGGTCATCATGACCGGCAACATCCCCACCTGGCTCACAGAGCTTGGGAAGACCTGGTAACTCATCAGACTACTTTCCAGCTCATAACACCTACTGATTCAGAACACAAAGAAAGCTGCCTAGCTTTTGACTACTAGGCATTACTGGCCTAGTATTCAGTAATGCAATGTCCTCAAACTGCATGTCTAGACCAGGCTTGGGGACAATTTCAAATCAGGAAGTAAATTCAAATTTTCTCTTATAGGCACAAGATTAACCCCCACATAAGGAACTGTGTGTACACACACACTCACTAGTTTATTAGGTACTACACACCTTCCACGAAGACGGATTGAGTCACATGGCTAGCTACAATGCATTCAGAAAGTATTCGGACCCCTTGACTTTTTACACATTTTAAGTTTTCAGACCCTTTGCTATTAGACTCGAAATTGAGCTCCAGTGTGTCCTGTTTACGATCTTCCTTGATATTTGTACAACTTGATTTGGAGTGGTAAATTAAATTGATTGGACATGATTTGGAAAGGCACACACCTGTCTATATAAGGTCCCACAGTTGACAGTGCATATCTGAGCAAAAACCAAGCCATGAGATCGAAGGAATTGTATGTAGAGCTCCGAGACAGGATTATGTCTAGGCTTAGATCTGGGGAAGGGTTCCAAAATATTTCTACAACATTGAAGGGCCCTGAGAACACAGTGGCCTCCTTCCATTTAAGAATGATGACGTTTGGAACCACCAAGTCTATTCCTAGAGCTGGCCGGCCAAACTGAGCAATCAGGGGAGAATGGCCTAAGTCAGGGAGGTGACCAAGAACCCAGTGGTCACTGACAGCACTTCAGAGTTTCTCTGTGGGGATGGGTGAACCTTCCAGAAGGATAACATCTCTGAAGTACTCCGCCAGTCAGGCCTTTATGGTTGAGTGACCAGATGGAAGCCACTCCTCAGTAAAATGCACATGACAGCCTGCTTGGAACCAAAAGGCACCTGAAAGACTGTCAGACCATGAGAATCAAGATTCTCTTTTTTTTTTTATGAAACCAAGATTCAACTCTTTGACCTGAATGCCAAGCGGAATGTCTGGAGGAAATCTGGCAACATCCCTACGGTGAAGCATGATGGTGGCAGCATCGTGCTGTGTGGATGTTTTTCAGCAACAGGGACTGTGAGACTAGTCAGGATCGAGGGAAAGATGAACGGAGCAAAGTACAGAGATCCTTGATGAAAACCTGCTCCAGAGTGCTCAGACTGGGGCGAAAGTTCACCTTCCTACAGGACAGCGACAAGTCTCTGAATGTTCTTGAGTGGCCCAACTAGAGCCCGGACTTGAACCCGATTTGAACATCCCTGGAGATGTAATATTTCAGTTTGTAATTTTTAATACATTTGCTAAAATTGTTAAGCCTGTTTTTGCTTTGTCATTATGGGGTATTGTGTGAAGATTGTAGGGAAAAAATGATTTAATCAATTTTAGAATAAGGCTGTAACATAACAAAATGTGGGAAAAGTCAAGGGGTCTGAGTCCGAGGCATTCAGTTTGTTTCGGTTGAACGTTATAATGGTCAAAACGAGTGACCTAAGCGACTGACCTGTGCCAGGTGCGCCGATCCAATATCTCAAACTCCCGCACTCCTCGGCTTTTCACACACACGTCAGTGTCTAGGGTTTACTGAGAATGGTGCGACAAACAAAAAACATTGTCAGTGGCATTCCTGTGGGCGAAAACCTGTTGCGAGACGTAGAAGGAGGAGGGAAAGAATCTTGCAAACAGGCGGGCCACGAACAGACCAATAACAGCGCAGAACTGCATCTCACAATGCACAACTCGTAGATCCTTGTCACGGATGGGCTATCGCAGCAGACGACCACACCAGGTTCCACTCCTATCTGCAAAAAAACGAGAAGCGGCTCCAGTGGCCATGCAATCATCAACACTGGACAATTGAGGAGTGGAATAACATGTAACATGACAGCAAGTTCAATTTTCTTGAGTGGCCTGTGCAGTCCCCTGACCTCAATCCAATTTAGGATGAGATGGAACAGGCTGAGCGCAGCATGAATGTATCGCCATCCAATCTGCTGTAACTGCATGATGCTATCACATTAGCATGGACCAACATCTCTGTAGAACGTTTCACCTTGTAGAATGCCCCGCAGAATTCAGGCAGTTTTGGAGGCTATGGGTGGTCCGACCCAGTACTACACTGAATAAAAAATATAATGGCAACATGCAGCAATTTCAAAGAGTTACAATTCATATAAGGAAATCAGTCAACTGAGAAATGCATTAGGCCCTAATCTACTGATTTCACATGACTGGGAATACAGATGCAATTTTTGTTTTTTACATTTATTTTCAGCTTATGAACAGGAGACCAACACTGTTGCGTTGTTTATTTTTGTTCAGTATAGATGGGTGTACCTAATAAACTGGCAGTGTATGTATATATATATATATGCCATGTATTTTGACCAACTATTTCATTCACTCTCCCTCCTCCCCAGTCCCTTCTTCTTCCCGTTCGACACACGGCAGATGCTCTTCTATGTAACAGCGTTTGACCGTGACCGGGCCATGCAGCGCCTCCTCGACACCAACCCCGAGATCAACCAATCAGATTCTCAGGACAGCCGCGTGGCGCCCCGCCTCGACAGGAAAAAGGTGTTGAAAATGTTAGAATGATGTTGGTGTAATGTCACAATCAGCTCAATGCATGCATTTCAAATGCCTTTCTGGAATAGGTTCAAGTATAGCAAAGAAGAGTGGATGTCCCCAATTACAATTATCCAGCCAGTTCATCTGCTTTTTGTATCCTGCCGACTCCTGTTTGTCTTGTCACTAACTCTTCCTTTCTGCTCGTCCCCCTCGGTCTCCAGCGAACGATAAACCGTGAGGAGCTGCTGAAGCAGGCGGAGTCAGTGATGCAGGACCTCGGCAGCTCCAGAGCCATGCTGGAGATCCAGTATGAGAATGAGGTACAGTATACGCATTCACACCCTCATTCAGAGCACTTCAATCACCTTCATTTTGAGTTTGTCCCTCTCATAAAAAGTAAGATACCGTGTCGTTTGGGGGATTACATTTTGAATATGGCCCTGGACTTATTGGATAGAAGCTCATCTCTTCCCTCTTTTCTTTCTTTCTTTCTCTCCCTCCCTCTTTTCCTTTTCTCTCTCCTCCAACTCGGCCTCGCTCTCTCCCTTCTTCCCCCCTATCCTTCTGTCAGGTGGGCACAGGGCTGGGTCCCACCCTGGAGTTCTACGCCCTGGTCTCCCAGGAGCTGCAGAGGGCCGACCTTGGGCTGTGGAGGGGTGAGGAGGTCACCCTGTCCAACCCCAAAGGTAACTTTCTACTCCAACCCTCTGGGGAATAGATTTGTCTCTAAATAGGAGCTCCTAAAAAATGTTTTAGTAGTGATTTCTGTAACAAATAAACTACTGTACAGAAATTTGATTTATTTTAGATATAAAGGCTCTCCTACAATTTTCCAAAATGCCACAACTGTTTAGTCACATCTTGCTGAGATGTGGGCTCCTGAAGGGGACACCCACATTGGAACATATCTTCCTCTCCCTAAATCTCCTCTCTTCTCCACTATCTTGATTTTTCTGTCTCCCAGGAAGCCAAGAAGGGACCAAGTACATGTTCAGCTCCCGAGGGCTGTTTGCCGTTCCCTTCGGCAGGACAACCAAACCGGCGCACATCGCCAAAATCAAGATGAAGTTCCGCTTCCTGGGCAAGCTGATGGCCAAGGCCATAATGGACTTCAGACTGGTAAACCGTACCACTTTGTTGTACCTTGGACCAGTCTCTGTAGTCTCCAATGCCAATGCTTCTAGACCTTCTATTTAGTCCTTTTGGAGTGGTTTTTAACACTTGCATTACTTGACTTAAGCCCTGTTTGCTGGGTTTGCAGGAATAAAGTTGGGTGATGTAACTCTCCTCTTCTATAGCCCTCATACATGCTTTCACCTTTCAAGCAGAGTTTTACGTTCACCAGAACCTCTCAGTGGGGAGCCCTCTGCTGAACTAACACCTCTGTCTCCTCTCCACTCCCTCCCAGCTGGACCTGCCCCTGGGGCTGCCCTTCTACAAGTGGATGCTGCGGCACGAGACATCCATCAGCTCCCACGACCTGGTCAACATCGACCCGGGCGTGGCCAAGTCCATCCAGCACCTGGAGGATATCATCCGCCAGAAGAAGAGGCTGGAGCAGGACCTCTCCCAGGTCAGTCCCCGATATACACAACCTCCCCAGACGCAGCTAACCTCAGTCATTACAATTTGTCTTTGGAAATGAGAACTTGGACGGTGGTAGCTATAGTAAGGCTAGATTTACACTTCACTAGACATCCCCTCTGTGACTCCTCACCACGCACTGAGCAAAGGGCTTCGCAGTCCACACATAAGTTCATGCGTGTCAGAATTTGCAGCTTTACTCAAGTGTCAGGCTAGCAAAACATCACTAACTTCTGAGTTCAACCAGCATGGCCCCTCCCTATCAGATTGCCGATGCTCCTCCATGTTACGTTCCCCATATTAATAAAAGGCCTGTTTCCTCCATGTGTGTCTCCTAGACAAGGGAGACCCTGCAGCAAGCTCTGGAGAGTCTCAACATGAACGGCTGCTCTGTGGAGGACCTGGGCCTGGACTTCACCCTGCCTGGTTTCCCCAACATTGAGCTGAAGAAGGGGGGCAAGGATGTCCCTGTCACCATCTACAACCTGGAGGAGTACCTCAGGGTGGGTAGCTCGCACACACACAGGGCTCCTACAAATAGACTCTCCACACCACCTGACCGTTGGTCCTCTTCTCTCTACAGCTGGTGGTCTACTGGACGATGAACGAAGGCGTGTCCCGGCAGTTTGAGTCTTTCAGGGAAGGGTTCGAGTCGGTCTTCCCCCTGCATCACTTGCAGTATTTCTACCCTGAAGAGGTGAGTCCGGCTTATCGCTAATCCCAAGAAACAATGATTTATTTCGCTGTTCTGTTTGTCTTCAGGGTGTCACGTTGCTAACCCCCTCTATGCTCTCCCATCCACCTGTAGTTGGATCAGCTGCTTTGTGGCAGCAAGTCCGAGACCTGGGACGTCAAGACCCTGATGGAGTGCTGTCGTCCTGACCACGGCTACACGCATGACAGGTCAGCGACCAGACCTACATTGAGTGTCATGTTTAGGACTTGCCAGAGTGCAGTGGTTTGATGTGTTGTCTGTTTCTCTCCACAGTCGTGCTGTTGGGTTCCTGTTTGATGTGCTCAGTAGTTTTGACGCAGAGCAGCAGAGACTCTTCCTGCAGTTTGTCACAGGAAGCCCCAGGCTGCCTGTTGGAGGTGAGTGATCAGGGACACCTACACACATTCACTCACCATACACACTTGAAGAATTGTTGTGTCTCGAAGATGCGTGGGTCCTGTTTTCTGACTTTGTGGATTGAACAAGCCCATACTTTGGGTGCAATGTTTTCTGACTGCGGAGCATTTTAACTTAGGCTGCAGTTATGTCGCGCCCTCATGCACTTAGTAAAGAAATGAACGGGACACCGCTCACCTTACTGGAAACCCACACAAATAGGCATGAACACCATAGACCTCAAGGACAGAGAATGGGACGAGGCAAAAGGCATATTAAGTAGGTCGACAGACGAAATCCAAACATGGCTCTGTTTTGATCTGATTCTGAGCATGCAACCTCTCTCCTCCAGGTTTCCGTAGTCTGAACCCGCCGCTGACCATTGTGCGGAAGACTTTTGAGTCAACGGAGAACCCGGACGACTTCCTGCCCTCGGTAATGACCTGCGTCAACTACCTGAAGCTGCCCGACTACTCCAGCATCGAGATCATGCGCAAGAAACTGTTGATTGCGGCCCGAGAGGGCCAGCAGTCCTTCCACCTGTCCTGATCTCGCGGTCTCTCCCATTCAAAATGCCTTCTACAGCAAACCGACGTAATCATGACTTCCTTCTAGTTTTTTCTTTTTGTAATCACCTACATCAAGGCAAAATGTGTACAGCCTTCTTGTTAGAGAACGCAGCTTGCAGAAATTAAAAAAGGACTTGATATATATTTGCTGCCCCTGTCTCTCCTACAAAGGCGTTACATGACTCGCAGAACAAAAAATAAATAAAACTGCGAAAAAATTATATCAGTAGTTGAGTAATGTTTAAAAAGAAAAAAGAAAAAAAATGTGGGTGACATTTTAAATGCATTGCTGTGTGATATTTAAAGGGATGTTTCTTCTCCAGAGTGGTGAATGACATCACTGTGGTGGGGAGGGGAGGTCCATTGAGCAAGCTAGGTTCACTTTAGCTCCAAAGATAATTTGTACAGAAAAATTTGCAGACTTTGCTCATTCTACACATTTGATAGAATAGCTCTTTGTTCTCGTGTCTCCTTTCCCCTTCAGTTTGTCTGTTTGCATTCTGTTCTCGTGTATTATACGGCCCCAATTTGTTGCATTTTGGTTCTGCTTTCCCCCCTCTCTGTGTTTTTGCTTATACATTTTTTGGAAAGGAGAGTTGCAGTTGGTTGACTGCGGGTAGTGATAAGAGCGTAGTACCTACTCTTTATTTTTTTTTCCTAAATTGAAATAGTTTTTCTGGCCTACAATTACAGAGCTTCAGCTCAAACGTTATAAGAGTTATCCAATGTGTTGGACTTTTATTTTTGCCCTCACTTTGATGGAGTAGTAGTGTGTCTCAGCTGGACCCTGAGGGAGTGCCCTCTGGGAAGACTGATTGGCTGGGCCTTGCGCCGAGCCACCACCCCCAATCCCTGTTGTAGCTGAGAGCACACATTTGGCTGGACTCATTTCATGGCCAGATAGCATTTCAAGTTCATTTATGGAATAAGAGTTTATATGCAGTTTGACGCCCGGTTTGAGGTGGATGTCTGCTTTACCTTTTTTAATTTTCTATTTTTTTTTTCTTGCTGTAGTTTATTTTTTGGCTGCTGGCTTGGAACAAACCGTGGTGTGCACCTGCAGTCTGTGGCCAGGGGAGGGCCCCACTCTGCTCTCCTGGCCTAATCGTTCATGTGCTGGTTTCTAAGATCTGCAATAATTTACTGCATCAGGTTCATGTTTTTACCTGAACATAAAATAAAGTAACTGTTTGACTCATCTGTGTTGTCTTTATTTAATCCATCCTCCTGTTTGTTTTTATCCTCCATTCTGTGGTTTTGACTGACGGGTATAATCCTAGAGGGGATCAATGGGAGTAGGAGTTGCTTGATTCATAACATGTCTGATTATATATTTTAAATGAGCAGCTGATTACCTCAGACCCTACCAATTTAGATGTCATGGTTTATTAAGAGTAGTACTTGAAGGATTGATGTTTCTGTGACTGGTGGACAAAGCCCTTATGTATCAACTGCGTGGATGAAGTAAACACCACAATTTACTTTGAAAGGACCGAGTCATTCTAAAGAACTCATCCCTCTTTTTTTTTTTTTAGAACCATTGTTAATGTTCTGAGAGGGATATGGATTTGGTCATGACAATTGAGATATACAGTATAGTTTGGTGGCACCTATATTTGTCCTATTTATATATGTAAAATGTTATACTAATAGTGTGAATTGGAAATGCGTTTTTTGTTATCTCAACTTTGCCTGAGACACCCTCAGAGTAGGGTCACGGCCAGGGAGATGCTAGGGGACAGGCAGAGAGGTGGTCTTGAATGTCACCTCTGGAGGAATTTATTTTCCTTTCCTACCCAAGGAGGCTGTTTAACATCTTCCCTTATAAAAAAGGATTGCAGTCAGTGTGCAGAACACTGTTGCATAACTGGGGCGGCAGGTAGACTAGTGGTCAGAGCGTTGGGACATTAACCAAAAGGTTGCTGGATCGTTCTGCCCCTGAACATGGCAGTTAAACCACTGTTCCCCGGTAGGCCCTCATTGTCAATAGGAATTTGTTCTTAACTGAAAGGTAACAAATAAAATAACTAGGTAGAGTGCAGTATGCTGCAAATATTGCATCCAAAATAAATGTTTACTGCAGTGCAGGTTAACTGCAATTACTCTGACCACATACCATAGTCGACTGCAGTTACATGGTTTTTTTGGGGTGGGGGGTAACTGGGTAGTGAGGATTTGGAGATGCTGCAAAGGCGTATAGGGTTCACTGCTGTGTGCCCCCAGTTTCACATGCAGCGCACAACTCAACTCTGCCTTAAGTTTTGCATAAATTCTTACAAAAAGGAGATAATGTAGAAGAAATGTCTTTGTCAAATCAAATTTGATTAGTCACATGCGCCGAATACAACAGGTGTAGGTAGACCTAGAGTGAAATGCTTACTTACAATCCCCTAAACAACAATGCAGTTAAAAAATAAAAGTCCAAAGTAATTAAAGAACAGCAGTAAAACAACACTAGCAAGACTACAGTGGGGCAAAAAAGTCTTTAGTCAGTCACCAATTGTACAAGTTCTCCCACTTAATGTCATTTTCATCATAGGTACACTTCAACTATGACAGACAAAATGTAAAAATCAATCAATCACATTGTATGATTTTTTTTTTTTTTACCCCTTTTTCTCCCCAATTTCGTGGTATCCAATTGTTTTTTAGTAGCTAGCTTGTCTCATCGCTACAACTCCCGTACGGGCTGGGGAGAAACGAAGGTTGAAAGTCATGCGTCCTACGATACACAACCCAACCAAGCCGCACTGCTTCTTAACACAGCGCGCATCCGACCCGGAAGCCAGCCGCACCAATGTGTCGGAGGAAACACCGTGCACCTGGCAACCTTGGTTAGCGCGCACTGCGCCCGGCCCGCCACAGGAGTCGCTGGTGCGCGATGAGACAAGGACATCCCTACCGGCCAAGCCCTCCTTAACCCGGACGACGCTAGGCCAATTGTGCGTTGCCCCACGGACCTCCCGGTCGGTTACGACAGAGCCTGGGCGCAAACCCAGAGTCTCTGATGGCACAGCTGGCGCTGCAGCACAGCGCCCTTAACCACTGTGCCACCCGGGAGGCCTACATTGTAGGATTTTTAGTGAATTTATTTGCAAATTATGGTGTTAAATAAGTATTTGGTCAATAACAAAAGTTTATCTCAATACTTTGTTATATACCCTTTGTTGGCAATGATAGAGGTCAAACGTTTTCTGTAAGTCTTCACAAGGTTTTCACACACTGTTGATGGTATTTTGGCCCATTCCTCCATGCAGATCTCCTCTAGAGCAGTGATGTTTTGGGGCTGTTGCTGGGCAACACAGACTTTCAACTCCCTCCAAAGATTTTCTATGGGGTTGAGATCTGGAGACAGGCTAGGCCACTCCAGGACCTTGAAATGCTTCTTACGAAGCCACTACTTCGTTGCCCGGGCAGTGTTTTTGGGATCATTGTCATGCTGAAAGACCTACGTTTCATCTTCAATGGCCTTGCTGATGGAAGGAGGTTTTCACTCAAAATCTCACGATACATGGCCCCATTCACTCTTTCCTTGACACGGATCAAGTCGTCCTGGTCCCTTTGCAGAAAAACAGCCCCAAAGCATGATGTTTCCACCCCCATGCTTCACAGTAGGTATGGTGTTCTTTGGATGCAATTCAGCATTCTTTGTCCTCCAAACACGACGAGTTGAGTTTTTACCAAAATATTCTATTTTGGTTTCATCTGACCATATGACATTCTTTCAATCTTCTTCTGGATCATCCAAATGCTCTCTAGCAAACTTCAGACGGGCCTGGACATTTACTGGCTTAAGCAGGGGGACACGTCTGGCACTGCAGGATTTGAGTCCCTGGCGGTGTAGTGTGTTACTGATGGTAGGCTTTGTTACTTTGGTCCCAGCTCTCTGCAGGTCATTCACTAGGTCCCCCCGTGTGGTTCTGGGATTTTTGCTCACCGTTCTTGTGATCATTTTGACCCCACGGGGTGAGATCTTGCGTGGAACCCCAGATCGAGGGAGATTATCAGTGGTCTTGTATGTCTTCCATTTCCTAATAATTGCTCCCACAGTTGATTTCTTCAAACCAAGCTGCTTACCTATTGCAGATTCAGTCTTCCCAGCCTGGTGCAGGTCTACAATTTTGTTTCTGGTGTCCTTTGACAGCTCTTTGGTCTTGGCCATAGTGGAATTTCGAGTGCGACTGTTTGAGGTTGTTGACAGTCTTTTATACTGATAACAAGTTCAAACAGGTGCCATTAATACAGGTAACGAGTGGAGGACAGAGGAGCCTCTTAAAGAAGAAGTTACAGGTCTGTGAGAGCCAGAAACCTTGCTTGTTTGTAGGTGACCAAATACTTATTTTCCACCATAATATGCAAATAAATTCATAAAAAATCCTACAATGTGATTTTCTGGATTTTTTTTCTCATTTTGTCTGTCATAGTTGAAGTGTACCTATGATGGAAATTACAGGCCTCTCTCATCTTTTTAAGTGGGAGAACTTGCACAATTGGTGGCTGACTAAATACTTTTTTGCCCCACTGTATATACGATGAAAATAAAACCTAATATAACTCAAACCGAAAGCATTTGCATTTTTGCGCAGTCCTGTTCAGAGTCGATGTGCGGGGGCACCGGTTAGTTGAGGTAAAATGTACTTGTAGATAGTTATGGGTAACCATTTGATTAGATGTTCAGGAGTCTTATGGCATGGGGGTAGAAGCTGTTTAGACCTAGAATTGGCACTCCAGTGCTACTTGCAGTGCGGTAGCAGAGAGAACAGTCTATGACTAGGGCGGCTGGAGTCTGACAATTTTTAGGGCCTTCCTCTGACACCGCCTGGTATAGAGGTCCTGGATGGCACGAAGCTTGGCCCCAGTGATGTACTGGACCCTCTGTAGTGCCTTGCGGTCGGGGTTGAGCAGTTGCCATACCAGGCAGTGATGTAACCAGACAGGATGCTCTCGATGGTGCACCTTTTGAGGATCTGAGGACCCATGCCAAATCTTTTCACTCTCCTGACGGGTAATAGGTTTTGTTGTGCCCTCTTCACAACTGTCTTGGTGTGCTTGGACCATGTTAGTTTGTTGGTGATATGGACACCAAGGAACTTGAAGCTCTCAACCTGCTCCACTGCAGCCCCGTCGATGAGAATGGGGGCATGCTCGATCCTCCTTTTCCTGTAGTCCACAATCAACTCCTTAGTCTTGGTTACGTTGAGGGATAGGTTGTTATTCTGGCACCACCCGGCCAGGTCTCTGACCTCCTCCCTATAGGCTGTCTCGTCGTTGTCGGTGATCAGGCCTACCACTGTTGTGTCATCGGCACTTAATGATGGTGTTGGAGTTATGCCAGGCCATGCAGGCATGAGTGAACAGAGAGTACAGGAGGAGACTGAGCACGTACCACTGAGGGTCCCCCGTGTTGAGGAGGGGAATGTGTTGTTACCTACCCTTACCATCTGGGGGCGGCCCATCAGGAAATCCAGGATCCAGTTGCAGAGGTAGGTGTTTGGTCCCAGGGTCCTTAGCTTATGCCAAATGATGTCACTGAATTGCCAAAGCATACTTTAAAAAATAACCAAACTTTTTCAGTTTTTGTAAATGTGTATCCCTGTAACTCCTGCCTGTAATTTCACTGTTTTCATGCACATGCATATTGCACGCCCCATCTACATCCTACTTAGGCCCAGTGGATATGTATTGTGTGTGAGGGGCCGAGTCCAGTCAGCTAGCAGATAAGTTGGCTTCAGCACAGTACCTGGCTCTCTGTGAGATGAGTAAAGTGGTTGAGCTGACAGATTTACTTGCCTGTGTGAAGACTCATTATGGAAATGGGAGAGTTGGGACTCGGGTGGGCTGACGGGCTATTAACGACCACCGTGCTTTATATCGACCACACCGCATGGTCACATGATATGGCGACGGAGTCACTTTCTGAGGTAGCTGCCTGCAAAGGCTTTTTACTTACCGAAATGAAGGTCATGAATCATATCAACCTTATGAGATTCAATTCAGGTAGATTCAATTCAGATAGAAGGAATATTTATTGTACTTCCTAAATGGCACCCTATTCCCTACATAGCGCACAACTTTTGACCAGAGCCCATAGGCCCTATAAGTAGTAGGAGGGTGCCATTTGGGACACAATCTTAGTCTTTGGGGAACGGTTCAGTTAGGCTTCTAAAACTCCTGAAAACTCCTGATTGAGAAAATTCTCATAACCTGTCTGTTATATTTATTATGCAAATGTATTTCTTTCGATTCTTGTAACTTGCTAAGGTTTTATTACTCCATGAAGAGTAGAGCCATTCATAGGCCGAGTTTGGTAGATGAGCATGGTGAGAGGTACAGTAGTTCATGAACTGACCTCTGGGCTCACCTCTGAAGGTGATGGAGAGACACAAGAGTCACAGACATTGCAGCTATAATGACTGTCAAGTGTTCAGGTACCTAGGGATCGCCATGGGAACGAACTGGTTGCTGAGTAATTGAGAGTATTTGAAGAGAGGGGGTATTGTTTGGATTTTTGCTCGGATTGCTTTTTTCAGTACACATTTTTTCTTTTCCTTTTTCATACAATACAAAACGGAAACATTCAAAAGACAACATACAGACGAACCCAGACCCACCTGTTCTCACCCCTATCTCCAGTGCCTGCACTTCTCTCCACCACGTCCTCAAATTGCGTTCCTCTTCGTCGCCCACGCTCTTTCAATATTTAGATAATAAAGCATATGATTTTTCCATTGTCTTAACGATGGAGGATTGGTTGATTCCCAGTTTTTAAGTATCAGATTTTTCAGGATAATTGACAAGAGTATCGTTCAACCCGACGGGTATCTCACTGCACCCTCATGTGATGTCTTGCAATATGCAGACAGACAGATTAAAAGCACATTTACATTGTAATACTTCTGACAGCCAACTTTCTAACTCCGCCCATAGCTTTTGGACTTTATAGCATTCCCAGAATGCATGGATTATTGAGTCATTGTTAGTTTTACTTTTAAAACATGACTGTTGCTGTGCTGTAGAGTTTGAGAATTGTCTCTTGTATAATACTGGATTAAGGGAACATTTTCATTAACTGTCATTTTGTTTGTTATGTTCCAACAATCCCTCCATCTTGTGCCAATATTTTTTTTAAGTATTGGTTCCAGCTCCATGTTGCTCCAATGTAGCAGATGGGAATGTGTCCCCACTTGCACTGCTGAATGTCTCTTATGTGGTGCAGTTTTAGTGCTTTGAAAAGCACATACTTTGCAACATTCCAAATGTGAATTGTGACCAGATTTATTTAGCTGAAACTTTGGGGTAAAACTAGTAGAAATGGGTATGCCAGGTCCAAGGAGAGGGTATGAATGATGACACTGTGTGTGTGCGTGCTTCCATGTGCATGTGTGCTCGCAACTGTGTGTTTGTATGTGTGCGGCTATGTGTGCGTGCAGGAGATAGGGCGAGAGAAAGACTGTCGTCATCTGTAGTCACAATGAATCAGAGCGATGGCGGGAGCTAGCCCCCTCCTCAGTCTCCTCGCCAGCCAGTCAGCTCGCTTGCTCAGTCGCAGTGCACACAGCCAGTCTACAGCATCCCTACCAGCCTGCCTCTCACACTCACACACTCTCCATTCAGCTCCCTCACCCACAAACACAGATAGCAGAGCGACCAGCAGCTTACTCACTGAGCCAGAGCTAAGAGGAACAGAGAGCGCAGAGAGGGAGTGACAAATAAGGTTTATACGTACATAAGAGAAGATGAGGATGCCTGTGGCCGCGCAGCGCCCCCTCTACCTCCTCCTGCTTCTGCTGAGTGCCGGGGGTGGGGGTTTCTCCTCCCCCCTTGATCTGGAGCCCCCTGCTCCGGAGGCGGCTGCCCCGGCTGAGGCTGACCCCACCCAGGCCACTCCCCTGCCTGACCCCTGCGAGGGACGGCCCTGTCTCAACGGAGGTGCCTGCTCGGCCCAACCCTCCGACCCAGAGACAGAGGACACTCTGCCCAACACCTGGGCTTACAGCTGCACCTGCACCTCCGGCTTCTCCGGACGCAACTGTGAGGTGAGCCTGACCCACCTGCCTGTACCCGTCTGTCTGTCTGTCTGATATTATCCTGCTTGGTTCTATTATATTTGGACTGTTGATATCGATACAACATAATCTGCACTTCTCTTTCTCTCTTCTCCCTTGAAGATGGTTTTTAATGGCAGCATGTGCTGTGAGCGAGATGTGAAGAGGAGTGTTGCGTTGCTGTGGCAACAGGAGTAGAGAAGAGTAGCGGAGTAGGAGACAACCAAGCGTCACAGGCTGAGCAGGATTATCCTTGAGTTGTTCATAGTTAGAGGCATGTGGTTCATCAGCCTGAAAACTGATGATGTCAATGAAATATATTGAAATACAATATTCTGTGTATTTGTGTGTGTGTGTGTGTTTGGTTCACAAGGATAGTAAAACAAGGAAAATTCTGACATTTCATTGTTCGACACAAGGAGAAAGTCAATTTTAGGCTTAAAGGTTAAGTTTATAGTTAGGTTTAGGGGTTTGGGGTTAAGGTTAGGGTTATGTTAAGGGTTAGGTTTAGCGTTAGGTTATTAATTAATTATTTGGTCCCCACAAGGATAGTAAAACAAACATGTGTGTCTTAGGGTTGTGTGTGTGTGTGTGTGTGTGTGTGTGTGTGTGTGTGTGTGTGTGTGTGTGTGTGTGTGTGTGTGTGTGTGTGTGTGTGTGTGTGTGTGTGTGTGTGTGTGTGTGTGTGTGTGTGTGTGTGTGTGTGTGTGTGTGTGTGTGTGTGTGTGTGTGTGAGTGAGTGAGTGAGTGAGTGAGTGAGTGAGTGAGTGAGTGAGTGAGTGAGAGAGAGAGAGAGAGAGAGAGAGAGAGAGAGAGAGAGAGAGAGAGAGAGAGAGAGAGAGAGAGAGAGAGAGAGAGAGAGAGAGAGAGAGAGAGAGAGAGAGAGAGAGAGAGAGAGAGAGAGAGAGAGAGAGAGAGAGAGAGAGAGAGAGAGAGAGAGAGAGAGAGAGAGAGAGAGAGAGAGAGAGAGAGAGAGAGAGAGAGAGGTCTGAGTGAATGACCTGAATGGTTGGGCTTTTTTCCTATGGAAAAGTCCAATTTCCTTGCTTCACATACCACTTGTCAGAATGACCTAAATAGCAGAACGTGTTTGGCATTTCAATCCTACCTAACCCAGTTCTGTGTAGTATTCCTCAAGGAAACTTAGCCTCAGAGTTGACTCAACTATTCACTGCATGTAGTGAATACTGCGGGAGTTACAGTAGCAATAGGATTCAGTCTGTGAGGCCTCTGACTCATTCTGGTGTAAGAGAGTGCATCCACAAACGACAAACAGCAGCCAGCGTCATTGTATCTCATAACCAAACTACCAAGGTGACTCAGGGACCTTATTACTGTCTCCTTGGCTGTCCTTGTTTCCTACTACTGGATTAGAAATGGAGAGGGCATCAGCTGCTGTTTGTTACTGTCACAACCACTCCGCTCCTCCACGCCACAGGCCCGCCACAGCCAGCCTATGAGAGCAGCTCTTTGGGGAGTAATTGATTTTTCTTTCCCTGTCCCATTCATCCCCTCCTTCTCCATGGAAACTTGAGTAGCAGTCAATAGGGATTCGGTAAGCAACCTGTTTTGTCGGTGGGACACACTGGCAGTTTGAGTCCTTCCTCCGTGCGTCAGACTCGCACCACAGATGGAACTGGAGAGAGAGAGAGAGAGAGAGAGAGAGAGAGAGAGAGAGAGAGAGAGAGAGAGAGAGGAGGGAGATGGAGAAAGAAAAATGTGAAATAGAGAGCGAGAGATATGGAGAGAGAGGGGGAGATGGAGAAAGAGAAAGCGATTGACAATAAGAAACTGTGAGGGAATCAGTCAAACATCCCACCCTAAAGGAATCGTTTGTCCATTTTATCAAATGAGCTCAAGAGTTTAGGAGACTAAATCCGTGCTGGAGAGTAGGAGAAGAAGGTGAGATTTGATCTCGGAGGATGTGCCATTGTTCGATAGTGTCAGAGTCAGTTATGGGCTTCCGAGTGGCGCAGCGGTCTAAGGCACTGCAGCTCAGTGCAAGAGGCGTCACTACAGTCCCTGGTTTGAATCCAGGCTGTATCACATCCGGCTGTGATTGGGTGTCCCATAGGGCGGCCACAATTGGCCCAGCATCATCCGGGTTTGGCTGGGCTAGGCAGTCATTGTAAATAAGAATTTGTTCTTAACTGACTTGCCTAGTTAAATATATATATATATTTAAACCATCATGTCTCATCCTGAACTGGTTCAGATGGGAGCTATGGAAAGACTGGGTATCTAATCTAGTTTAATCTAATTAAACCAGTCCATTTTCACAAATCAAGCACAGAGAAGCTGTGCTGGCCTGGCCAGGATATGCATACACCATAGTTGCTGGAATCGTACTGGAAAGGACAATGTTTTAAATAAGATATCCGAGCCAGCACAGTATGGTTCAGGTCGGCCATATAGTGTGAATCAAGTGTTCAGTAGTTGTTTGTTTACCTGAACCTCTACCCACTCTAGTCTGTACTTATAGCTATTACCTGGTCCAATAGGGATTGCTTCTTGTCGCCAGGTGAGATTTCTCCTGCTTGTGTATCCGTAAGTTATTTGCCCATGAGTCTCCAGGGCCATGGCTTATTCATTAATTAAAGACCGGTTGTGCTCTGATAGATGTGCAAAGATCCTCTACAATCAGGTTGCGTGTCAATGTCAGGGACTCTGTAGAGTGTATCACTCCCTAAAGACGAGCACACAAGCAGCTCTTATTGGATTGGTCAGCCTTTCAGCATTATGAGACACTGAATAGTGAATTGTTGAGCTGGGTACACTTAATCTCATTGCCCCAGCATTTTGTGTTTACCATTACAAAGTATACCTCTCTATGAGTATTTTGTGTTTACCATTACAAAGAATACCTCTCTACGAGTATTTTGTGTTTACCATTACAAAGTATACCTCTCTATGAGGTCACTCACTTCCAATGATTCCTAGCAAGGATTTTGTTTGAGCTCTGCACTTTTCTGAAGATTGTGTGGAGGCTTATCATTAATGGAAACTGTTTGAGCTGGTTCCAGTGGCAGGTGGCTCTATTTACCAAGAACCACTAGTGAAGGGTGTTGTGTATCACAGCTTTGAATGTTTTCTGAATCTCGAAGTTGAGAGGAGTTTGTGCACCCTACATTCTTTAAAAAAAGGGTTCCAAAACAGTTCTTTGGCTGTCCACAAAGGATAACCTTTTTTTTGGTTCCTAAAGGGTTATTTGGCTGTTCCCATAGGATAATCCATTGAAGAACCCTTTTGGGTTCCATGTAGAACCCTCTGTGGAAAGGGTTTTATATCGAACCCAAAAGGGTTCTACCTGGAACCAAAAAGGGTTCTTCAATGGATTATCCTATGGGAACAGCCAAATAACCCTTTAGGTTATAGATAGCACCCTCCCAGCACCCATAATGGCTCCTTGCTGCTCCTCAGTCCCCCTCACCACCAGGGGGGTGGTCACTCAGTCCCCCTCAATCCCCTCTCCTATGCACAGGGTCCTGCAGAATACTAACATGTGGGATACTAGGAGAAGGGACTGTCCCATAGTGAGTGGTGGTTTTGATCTGCTTGTGCAGAGTCTCTGGGCTGCTGCAGATACAGAGCTACGGCGTATTTTCTAGCGTTTCAGCACCATCCGGTTAAGGAGAGCTCAAGATGCATCGCCACACAGTCCTTTGGTCTCGGTCTGAGCTGCTTTGATATCCCCTGCTTGTTAGGGAAGCAGAAAGATAGAAGCCACAAGGAATATGGTAATACCCACACAGCTTTTTATCTGAAAACTGCAGAGGGAGTACTCATGACAGCATTTACATGATCATTGCAGTATCGTCGAGAGACTGTGGCACAGGGAATGTACGGTGTTGTGTTTTGGGAGACGGCGTCATCTTTATCATCAGATCATAATGTTTGGATTAGAATTGATGTTGTTTTATTCCAGTGCTGACAAGCCAGATAAGACTGCTTGCGGTCTGAGAGAGAATCAGCAGGTTGAACAGGAAATGGTCATGCTCACTCTCTCCCCCTGCTAGTCAACTGTGATCTGTGTGTGTGCGTGCGTGCTTGTGTGTAAAGGTTGGATGTGTGGAGAGTCAGTGCAAACAGTCTCTAAAGGAGTCAGTATGCTTCAGCTTGGCTGGCACCTAGCCGAAGTCGGCTAGGCGAACCGAACAAGAGTGATCGCATACTCCCTTAAAATACCTTTGCTTGGAAAACCAGAGACGCCGTAGCCAGTATACACTAGTCAGAATTAATCGAAGATAACTCAAGAAATCTGTCATTCATTTTGAAGTTTTTGCCGAGTATATCTTGGTCGCGCAATTTTACATCTAACGAATATGTTTGGTGCAGTATTACTCAATGAAGAAATGTTCATGAAAACAAGCCGTCTCTCTTTGAATGACATTGAAGAATCCCTACTGTAGACCAATCACTGACGAAGGGGCGAAGACTTCGGCTACCGACTTCGTATACCGACTTCGGCTATCGACTTCGTAACCCACTTCGTATACCGACTTCTGCTTGCCTCTAGAATAAATGTTGTGTGCCCGAACAGCCCAAAGAAAACTTACCATAGTCCAAAACGAACAGAAATGTCACAAAATTTCGCCATAATATATGCACAAACTCTTCCAACCTGCTTCAGCTGGGAAGCATGTGGACACCTTAGGGGCACGCATCTATGCGGGGACCCCGTGTTGAGGGTCAGCGTGGTGGAAATGTTGTTACCTACCCTCACCACCTGGGGTCTGCCCGTCAGGAAGTATAGGATCCAGTTGCAGAGGGAGATTTCAGACCCAGGGCCCTGAGCTTAATGACAGTATTCCTCTTATCCAGGTGGGATGGGGCAGAGTGCTGCGCAATGGCGATTGCATCACCCATGGATCTCTTTGGGTGGTATGCAAGTTGTAGTGGGTCCACGGTGTCAGGTAAGGTTGATCTATACAGTCCTAGTATCCCCCTGAACATTAGCAGCAGGGAGTATGAGTCCTACTGTCTGCAAGGCAGACAGCTGCAGACTGACAGTTCTGGACTGAAACACCTCATTCTGCAGCCCTGCAGCTCTGCAGACGGTCTCCTCCTGTCACTCACCCATTTGTCCTACAAGAAATAGAACAGCAGCATGGAACATTCTAGACTACAGCACCCCTTGGGTATTCTACTCTCCTTGTCTCGCTCTCTACATTTTCTTCCTTTCATTTCCTCTCTCCCTCTTGCCCTCTTTATCTGAGTTTTATCTCACTCTGAAGTATCTTATCCCCTCTTTTTTTCTCTCAGCCTTGTTTGTTCAGTTTGGCATAGAAGAAGCTTGTATTTTAGTGAGTCATTTCTCTATACATCCTGGTAGCCTAGCGAATGTGCAGATCAGAAAAAATTATGTTGTTAATGCTAATTTCGAAAAATATACATACCAACAATCTGTCACCGAATACGATGAATGACCTTTTTTCGCCATCATCAATCATCAATCATTTCATATTCAGTGTGATGTCCTCTCAATCTGATGTTGCCCATATTTCTCTGAAGAGAGCGCTCACTCTGCCAATTGCCTTGCTCATTTCCACATCATACATCACCTGCCCTTTTGATCTTGAGGAAACGTTGTGGCTGAGAGAGGTCTATGCATATAGATATGGCCAATATGGCCTTCATTGCCAACCTTAATAGGCTCTGTGAAGTTGTGCTACAATAAGCCGAATCTAACCTGGCAACCTCACAACCCATCCCAATATGACCTGGTTGCCAGACTATTATTCTATGACAAACGTTAGGGAATTTGGCTAAAAGCTCCAGCTGATCTGGAACTCAGACACCACCCTATCCTTTCTGGTCTCATCCTTTATTGGTGCTGTTGTCAGGTCAATGTCAGTTCAGGTGCGGGATGGAGGAGGACTGGAGAGAAGATTACTCTTTTTGTCTGTTGTCACAGGACACAGAGATGTGTCTTTTTGCTCTGTCCTAGATAGAGAAAGCCTCTTTTGCCTGGTCTGTTTAGGTTTCTGCTCTGTCTGTCCTAAGTGCTATTTATATCCTCTACGGCCCTAGGCTTTGCGTCACAAGGCTGGGGGTAAAACGCATGCTGCTCTTACTTAGCAAGTACTCACCCTTTACCCTCCGTCCATCATGGTCATTAGTATACATGCCTCCTAATAATCATCAGTCATATTGTGTTTACCTGTGTGTGTGAGTGTGTGCGTGCGTGCGTGCGGAGACTGATACCACCAGCGAGTGTGTGTCATCCTCACCTGTACTTTTGCCCTTCGTTCATCCCGGGGAGGGTGTCTCTTAGCAACAGTGCAGCCAAATCTGCCTGCCGTCTCCACTGAGTTATAGCTTACACACACAGAAACATAGACAGGCATGCAGACACACACACACACACACAGATCTGAGCTGATGACAGTTTATCAGTCAACATAACAGCATTTAATGAGGCGGTGTGGGATGATACCCAGTATGTTCTGTGTATTGGAGTACGTCCTGAACAGCTTTGCTGAGTCCCTGAGACACTAAACGGGGGCTTAATCTAAAGGAGGCCTGTTGTTTTACCTCAAATACCAAACACTCCATCTGCGGTGTCGATGGCAGACGATGAAAGAGGCCCCATGAGGAGACAGACACTAATATATATGCCATGTAGCAGACGTTTTTATGCAAAATGGCTTACAGTCGTACGTGCCTACATTCTACATATGGATGGCCCTGGGAATTGAACTCACAACCCTGACGTTGTTAATGCCATGCGCTACCAACTGAGCCATACAGGATCACAAGGACAAGCAGGCAGACATATACAGAACGGCACCGTTGTTCATCTGAAGTTCTTTATCTGATTGGTATCATCCAAAATGACACGTTCATCCAACCTATTCTATTGAATTGGTCTGAAATCAAATAATGAATTTGACAGATCAATGTGATCTCTCTCAGAAGAGTTGGAGAAGTGGCCTGTTGGCGGTGTGGCCTTCAGGTTGTTATTTTTTGGCCACCAGTATGTGGTGGCAGAATTTGCGTTGAGCCATTGTAGCTTCTCAAGGGACATGTTTTGCGTTGGACTGTGATGTCATGCCTTTCATAGACTCCTGGTATGTCTGCACTCTAACACAAGGCCATTGTGTCCCGGAACTGTTGCTTGTATAAAACAACTGTTGTGTAAACAATATGATTGTATTATTACCTCCAACTACATACGTGTAACCATTTATTCTTTGCGTTCTTCCCTGTGAAGTCAGAGATAGATCTCCGCTGCAGCTGTTTGATTCAATATTTTACTATTATATCATTATATAGTCTCTGCCTTCATCTTTGGATCGAATTTTCAACAAGAGACAGTGAATGTCATTCCAGGTAATGTGATCTGTTTTTGTATTCTTTTTCATGATTATATGTTCTCTGCCAGCACTGAATCTTAAATGATATCTGCATAAACACTGTGATGCTGAAGAGCCTGGGAAGGTTTCAACTGATGAGCTGGTCAACATTTGGTTACAATGTTGTAACCAGTTAATATGAAAGTCTTATGTAAAGAAGGTGTTTGGAGTCATTATTTCATGTTGTGGAACAAACGTAATATCTTGATTAACAGGAAATTGATTTCATCGCTTGTAATCTCAAGAAATTGGTTGGATAATTCCAAAGTGAAACATCTACTTGAGTTGTGTATATAAAGTACCAGTCAAAAGTCTGGACACACCTACTCATTCAAGGGTTTTTCTTAATTTTTAAATATTTTCTACATTATACTATAATAGTGAAGACTCTATGAAACTCTATGAAATAACACATGTGGACTCATGTAGTAACCAGCCATAAACAGCCACCACTAACATTGAGTGGCTGCTGCCAACACACTGACTCAACTCCAGCCACTTTAATAATGGGAATTGATGGGAATTGATGTAAATATATCACTAGCCACTTTAAACAATGCCACCTTATATAATGTTACTTACCCTACATTATTCATCTCATATGCATACGTATATACTGTACTCTATATCATCGACTGCATCCTTATGTAATGCATGTATCACTAGCCACTTTAACTATGCCACTTTGTTTACATACTCACCTCATGTATATACTGTACTCGATACCATCTACTGTATCCTGCCTATGCTGCTCTGTACCATCACTCATTCATATATCCTTATGTACATATTCTTTATCCCCTTACACTGTGTATAAGACAGTAGTTTTGGAATTGTTAGTTAGATTACTTGTTGGTTATTACTGCATTGTCGGAACTAGAAGCACAAGCATTTCGCTACACTCGCATTAACATCTGCTAACCATGTGTATGTGACAAATACAATTTGATTTGATTTGATTTAACCAAAAAAGTGTTCAATACTTGGAATACTATTGGAGGTATTGTATCGAATCTTTTCCATATCTATTACATTCCCTAAATCCCGTAGCCACATTCCAAAGGTAGGTACCGTCTCCAATACTCCTAAATTGCAAAATTAGCCTTTTGGCTAATAGAGTACAAAGAGAGACAACCTTCCCCTCCTGGTTATTCCCATCAACTGTACCAAACAGAGTGATCAATGGGTCTGGGGCTAGAACTCCATTGAAGGCATTAGATAAGTAAATAAAAATGAGAGCCCAGTAAGCATGGAACTTAGGACATGTCCAGAATAAGTGGGTCAACGTCCCCTCATCCTGCTTGCACCTCTCACACAGTGGTGAGGTGTCCGGGAATATTTTATGCAGTTTTACTTTTGAGTAATGTAACCTGTGTATCACCTTAAACTGTACAAGGTTGTGTCTGGCATTCACTGAACTGTGATTTATATTCCTGAGAACTTCTACCCAGTCCTCATCTGAGATTTCTGAACCAAGTTCTTGTTCTCAAGCCCTTTTAATGGTGTCTGTGGATACCTCTATGTGGGCCTGTAGCACATCATACAGTCTAGAGACCAACCCTTTTGAATGGGGTTTGACAAGGATCAAGCTATCTAATGTAGGACTATTTGGCTTCATGCCATACTGTGGGATATGTGTCCTTAAGAAATTCCTGATTTGGAGGTATCTGAAAAAAATGTGTTGTTGACATGTTAAACTTACCCTGTAATTGTTGAAATGAAGCTAACTGACCATCAATGTATAAGTTACCAATTGTTGTGAGCCCCTTCTCCCTCCACTGTGAAAACACCTTATCATCCAATGCAGGGTTGAAAGCATTATTCAGGCATGTCGGGCTGTCATGTATACAGTGGGTGTGTTAAGAAAATGCCTAATCTGTTTCCAGATCCTAAGAGTATGACAAATGACTGGATTAGCGTCATAAGTGGCTTTTTTCCACACATGATGGACTATTAACAAGTGCAGGGAGTGAGGAACGTTGACAGGAGTCCTGTTCAATCAAAAGCCATGAAGGCATATCCTTCTGTCTCATCGCAGGTAAACTTTCCCTCCAGAAAGACACACTGTTCAGATTAGCAGCCCAATAATACAGTTTAAAGTGAGGAAGGCCAAAGCCCCCCTCTATCTTGTACTTAAATGCTTCTTTGAAATTCTGGCTGCCTTGTTATCCCATAAAAATGGAATTTCTATTGAATCCAGTATCTTAAAATAGCTTTGTGGTATGAAATTGGGTAGACATTGGAAGAGGTAGAGAAACCTGGGTAGGACAACCGTTTTAATAGCGTTCATACAACCAACCAGAGAGAGAGGCAGTTTTCCAAAAAATCTATATTTTGTTTAAGCTGATAAATGTTCATGTCCCAATTCACTTTCAATAGCTGATCAAGGTCTCTTGTCACTACAATGCCAAGGCTTGTGAACTTGTTCATCACTGTTCTAAATGGGGTAGATTGTACTTGCATATCCACAGGCCATGATATCGGCATCAATTCGCTTTTTTGACAGTTTATATTGTAGCCAGAGAAGGAGCAGAATGTATTTATCAAGTTAAGCATTTATTAATATCCTGCGGATCTGTTATTATTTTACCCTTCTTGACTTTTATTTTGTGAATAGCTCTAGATGCCTGTACATGCCATAGCTGTCTTGTTAATAATTTATGTTGTTTGTCACCCAGTTCAAAATAACTTTGTTGCGTTCTAGCAAGTAAAGAGCCCACCCGTTTGGAGAGGATGGTATTGTATTCATATTTCAACGTTGTGATCTTCTCAAGGACTGTATATGAGGAATTCGTCCTAAAAACGTTCTCTTGTTCCCCTAACTCTCTTTCAATTTCTCTCAGCCTAGTATTGGCGCGTTTCTTCCTCTCTGATGTATAAGAAATAATGTAACCTCTAATCACAGCCTTTAGAGATTCTCAAAGCGTGGAGTCGTCAACATCCCCCATGTCGTTAGTTCCGATGAAAAAGGCAATCTGCTCCTTCAAATACTGACAAAAAGTCTCATCTTTCAACAGGTATGCGTCTAAGCGCCACGGTCGCCGACCTGTAGACATCTTGTCGAGTTTCAGCACCATGGACAGAGGAGAGTGGTCCGTAATTAGAATAGGGTGATAGGTAATCGATTAGTTTGGAGTCAATTCTGGAATATGATTTATGAACTGATGAAAAGAAAGAATAATCCCTATCTGTTGGGTGTGTCAGTCTCCAAATATCGACAATGTTAATTAAGGTTTGTCATCAATGTATTTAGACAGACACTGGCATTTGATTTTGACCTTGATAGCTGTTTATCTAAAAGAGGATCTAACGTACAGTTAAAGTCACCTTGAACAATAACACTTGCATCCGAGATATTTGGTATGGCCTTAAATACCCTTTGAAAAAATAATGGATCATCGAAGTTGGGCCCATATAAATTGACCAAGGTTATTGGTTTCGAAATTCAGTGTACCAGCCACAATAATATACCGACCATTAGGATCTGAAATCGAGGATGAGTAAACAAAAGGAATATTTTTCCTTGCTACCCCTCTCACTTTTGCATCATAGTTAGACTGGTATATCTGACTGATCCAGCCGACTCGTAGCTTGGCCTGAGCGGAGCGTTTAATATGAGTTTCTTGAAGAAACACTATGTCAGCCCCCAGTGATTTAAGATGAGAAAAAACCTTAGCTCGTTTCACGATATGCCCTAAACCATTACAGTTCCAGCTGACTATCCACCAGGTCTACTCTGTGCTCTGTCACTATGTGGCATTTCTTATTTTAGAGTAAATTGTTGCTGTCATACAAAGCCCCAAAGACAAACGTCCCGCAGTGCCAGAACTTGTCATACCACCTGTATTAATAAACGTCAACATAAAACACAGACCCCATCCCCCCTCACATCCCTTTACTGAGTGACTTGCCCAAACAAAGCACTCCTTGACTAACACACAAACCTTAGGGTGTCTAGACCTACAGCTTCAACTAACTCGTCCTCTATAGATGCTCCGCATATCCGCTAATATTAAATAACACTTAACACTTAACTCTCACGTTAGGGGGTGAGTGGCGCTAAAACATGTGTGTGCAACAATGCTATATTAGCCACAACATCTCACCAATCATATAAGTCCCAACTTCTGATCTTCTGATTGAAAAGTCAGGCAGGAAATTCAAACACATTCCTGGCCTGTATTTGGGCATTTAGCCGTTGACACGGCCGTTCGGTATCCTCAGCCAGGGAGCTTGCTTGACAAGAACAGATTAGCCTCATTTGGGTTGTCAAACGTATGTGTTAATCCCTCGACTGTCACCTTAAACCGGGCTGGGAAGAGGAATCCATATCAGATGTTGGCCACCCTGCATTTGTTGCGTACCTCATCATACTCTTTCCGTTGGTTCCTCACCTCCAAGGTAAGATCTGGGTAGAAAGACACCCTGGCTCCGTTGTAGTTAAGGGGGAACTTTTGACTAGCCAGCTTGAGGATGAGATCCCTGGTCTGGGGATAGTGCAGCCGTACAATGAATGGCATTGGTGGCGCGCCCCTTTCCGGCTTCGTTGCCTGTGATCTGTGTGCACGGTCGATCAGGATGGCGTTGTGAAAGTGTTCACTCCCCAGCAATGACGGTATCAGCCCCCGAGACAAATTCAGTGGGTTTCGCTTTCTCAGTGTCCTCCTGGATCCCAAATATTCGGATGTTCTGGAGTCTTGAATGCGACTCGAGCATTTCCAATCGGGTTTTCTCTATGTCCTGTAGCCTGGCCTCATGATCGACTGTCGTCTGCTCAACCTCATGCACCCTTCTCTGAGTTGACTTCACAGTTTCAGTCAATACCCTTTGAGATATCAGCCAACCTTATGTCCACCATCTTGCTTAGTGAGTTTATGGCAGCCAGTAGGTCACTTTGAGCAGGTTCTGTGGGGAACTCTTGGGAGATAGCATCTTCAGCTAACTCCTCGTGGGTCTGCGATGTTGAAATTGGTTCGTTGTCTATCTCATTCAAATTATCTTGTTTAGCGCTCCCTTTTCTGGTGCCTTTTCCCTTTCTCATATTGCCAGACAATGTTTGAATTTATAGGTTGTGAGAGGTTAAAAATTGAGCAGAGCTCTAGCAGAGCACGTCTACTCCATAGCATGCTCACTAGCGCCCCCAGGAAATTGTTTTTTTAATCCATTTTAGAATAAGGCTGTAACATAACAAAATGTGGAAAAATTCAAGGGGTCTGAATACTTTCCGAAGGCACTGTATTAACACTGAGTGTTCAAAACACCATGTACACCTGCTCTTTCCATGTAGATAAAGGGGAGAGACAGGTAAAATAAGGATTTTTAAGCCTTGGGACAATTGAGACATGGATTGTGTATGTGTGCCATTTGGGATATAATAAAACAATTATTACGCATTCCTGCGCCTGTCTCCTGAATCATTGTTACCAACATGACACAAGCTAAGGCTTAACAGGGCTCTTTTGTGGTATTTTTACTGTCTGTCTGTCAGGCAGCAGGGAGGAGTAGGTATATAGGTCAGAGTGAACAGGCATCTCATATATCAATCATTATGGTGTATGAAATAGATCTTCACCCAGGCCAGCTGTGATTGGCTCTCCTCCATTTAGCAGAGGAGCTCTGGGAGCGAGTGACTGGGCATGACCGTGTGTTGACTGTGTGTGGATGTTACATACTGATTAACTGTAGCAAACAGAAACGAGCAAGACCTAAACACACACACACACACACACACACACACACACACACACACACACACACACACACACACATCCCAGTCAAAATAGGTTTATTCCAGCTTTTTCTATTTAGTTAGCTATCCCCAGCATGGTGTGCCGAAAGAGACAGCCAGGTAATGACCTGTGAGGTCACCACACTATGCCCAGAGAGACACGTCAGACTCTGGTATAAATAGACCACTGCTGACAGCCCACCCCTAAACTCCTTATCTCCTAATTCTCTTCCTCTGTTCTCTCTTCCTCGCCGCCTCTTCTCCCTCTGCCTCTCTCTTACTCTGTTATCTCTCTCTTTTGTTCTCTCTCTCGTTCTCTCTCTGTACTCTCAATTATCGTTCTTGCTGTCTACCTCTTTCATCCTCTCCCATCTTTCTTTCTCTCTTTCTTTCTTGCACGACCTTGCTCCCTTTCTCTCTCCTTCCCCATAGTTATACCTCTTGATCCCCTCTTTTGGCTGGTAATCTACATGTGGGTTGATTGGGTGGGATTGTGACCTAATTTGTGGTGATCTATTGGAGGAGTAAGGGATCTTTACATAAGAATGTCTTACAGTATACGTGTGTTATTTATAACGAGGGTTGATTTAACATGCTCATGATGTCTTTTTAGTCGTGGTGATGAAACTGTAGAGCACGACAATTGAGGAAAGAGGGGAAGAGATCAAGTGAGATTGGAAACGAGGAGGGAAGAAGGGAGACAGGACACAAGGGCTTGTATTACAGTTTTTTCCAATTGCTAATATGCATTGGTCAAAACTGAAGTCACATTGTCGAAACTCTTCACACAGTCAGTGAAACAGAAGTGTATGTGGACCAAACTGTGAATTATTTTTCATTGCTTTCACACAAAATGCATTCAATGACCACATCCTCTGAAATCCATGAACTCTTTTCTCATCCATACTCCACCACCTGCAAAACTATATATTTGCAGCACGTTTTCAAACGCAACACACTGTTTCCAAAACTGTTAAAAACACATTCAAAACAGAATGATGGCAAATGTTGTGCATTTCTGCAGTAACTAGTTTGAAACATACAGTGGCTTGCGAAAGTATTCACCCCCTTGGCATTTTTCAGATTTTGTTGCCTTACAACCTGGAATTAAAATTGATTTTTGGGGGGTTTGTATCATTTGATTTACACAACATGCCTACCACTTTGAAGACGCAAAATATTTTTTTCTTGTGAAACAAACAAGAAATAAGACAAAAAAAACTAAACATTTGAGTGTGCATAACTATTCACCCCCCAAAGTCAATACTTTGTAGAGCCACCTTTTGCAGCAATTACAGCTGCAAGTCTCTTGGGGTATATCTCTATAAGCTTGGCACATCTAGCTACTGGGATTTTTGCCCATTCTTCAAGACAAAACTGCTCCAACTCCTTCAAGTTGGATGGGTTCTGCTGGTGTACAGCAATCTTTAAGTCATACCACAGATTCTCAATTGGATTGAGGTCTGTGCTTTGACTAGGCCATTCCAAGACATTTACATGTTTCCTCTTAAACCACTCGAGTGTTGCTTTAGCAGTATGCTTAGTGTCATTGTCCTGCTGGAAGGTGAACCTCCATCCTAGTCTCAAATCTCCTGAACACTGAAACAGGTTTCCCTCAAGAATTTCGCTGTATTTAGCACCATCCATCATTCCTTCAATTCTGACCAGTTTCCCAGTCCCTGCCGATGAAAAACATACCCACAGCATGATGCTGCCACCCCCATGCTTCACTGTGGGGATGGTATTCTTGGGGTGATGAGAAGTGTTGGATTTGTGTCAGACATAGCATTTTCCTTGATGGCCAAAAAGCTCAATTTTTTTCTCATCTGACCATAGTACCTTCTTCCATATGTTTGGGGAGTTTACCACATGCCTTATGGCGAACACCAAACGTGTTTGCTTATTTTTTCTTTAAGCAAAGGCTTTTTTTCTGGACACTCCTCCGTAAAGCCCAGCTTTGTGGAGTATAGGGCTTAAAGTGGTACAGATACTCCAATCTCCGCTGTGGAGCTTTGCAGCTCCTTCAGGGTTATATTTGGTCTCTTTGTTGCCTCTCTGATGAATGCCCTCCTTGCCTGGTCTATGAGTTTTGGTGTGCGGCCCTCTCTTGGTAGGTTTGTTGTGGTGCCATATTCTTTCCATTTTTGAATAATGGATTTATTGGTGCTCCGTGGGATGTTCAAAGTTTCAGATATTTCTTTATAACTCAACCCTGTACTTCTCCACAACTTTGTCCCTGACCTGTTTGGAGAGCTCCTTGGTCTTCATGGTGCCGCTTCCTTGGTGGTGCCCTTTGCTTAGTGGTGTTGCAGACTCTGGGGCCTTTCAGATCAGGTGTATATATACTAAGACCATGTGACACTTAGATTGCACACAGGTGGACTTTATTTAACTAATTATGTGACTTCTGAAGGTAATTGGTCACACCAGATCTTATTTAGGGGCTTCATAGCAAAGGGGGTGAATACATACTCTCACACCACTTGAGTTGCTCTTTTTGGAATTTTTTTTAACAATTTTTATTTTATTTCACTTCACCAATTTGTACTATTTTCTGTACGTCCATTCAATGAAATCCAAATACAAATCCATTTAAATTAGAGGTTGTAATGCAACAAAATAGGAAAAACCACCAAGTTGGATGAATACTTTTGCAAGGCACTGTGTAGAACATCTCAGCAGAATATTTAATCATTCCAAACACAGCTGATTGCTGATTGGTGAGGAAAGAAGAGTGGCAGGGAGAGGGAGAACGCATGGAGGACAAAGGAGAGGAAGACTAAGAGAGGTGGTCTCTGATGAAATAAGGGCCACAATTATTGACCATGGTGTAAACTATGGTCTCTCTTTGAGAGAGGCCGGTTAAGGGTGCAACCAAATCTGCAGCGTTCAACAGTTGCATCAATAGTACGAATTTTCCGGCAAAACAACAGGTGAGATGTGCATCCTTCAATGATAATTTAACTACAATTTAGAGTACAATACAGTATGTTCGCATTTTTACATGTACTGACATTTTGAAATATATTGACTGTTTTGTGTATTTCAATAGGATCCAAAGGTTGCCTCCCACTGGAGGGAGAGGCAGAATATTATCAGATGCGTGTCATGTTCTGACCATAGTTCTGTTATTTTATTATTTGTTTAAGTATGGTCAGGGCGTGAGTTGGGGTGGGCAGTCTATGTTTGTTTTTCTATGTTGGTTTTTGTGTTCGGCCTAGTATGGTTCTCAATCAGAGGCAGGTGTCGTTAGTTGTCTCTGATTGAGAATCATACTTAGGTAGCCTGGGTTTCACTTTTGGTTTGTGGGTGTTTGTCTTCCATGTCAGTGTTTATCGCCACACGGGACTGTTTAGTTAATTTCACGTTTATTGTTTTGTATTTCGTAGAGTTCAGTTTGTTTTAAAATAAACATTATGGACACTTACCACGCTGCGTATTGATCCTTCGATCCTTCTCGCTTCTCCTCCTCAGAAGAGGAGGACGAGATTCTTCACAATACGCAGGAAATTGCCATTGTTGACAAGGTAATTGACAACAATGCAATAAAACTGCGGGAAATTCGGGACAGAGTGCGGGCAGACATTATCACTTTTGGGAATGTTAATACGGTCAGCACAACGACAGTTGCCAGAGTCCTAAAGAAACATGAAACAAGGATGAAGCAGTTGTACACTGCACCCTTTGAGAGAAACGGTGAACGTGTGAAAGAACTCTGCTATCAATATGTCTCTTCAATAACCAAACAGGGTACATACACAGCTATGCATAATGTAAAGTACTGTAAAACTGTGGATTTACTGTATTTTAGAGAGTAATGGAGATGGAAGCCAGGCAAACTGCACGTACATTCATCTTTGAGGATGAAGCTGGGTTCAACCTGGCAAAAACACGCCGCAGGGGAAGAAATACAGACAGAGAGCAACTGTGGATGTCCCAGGCCAGAGAGTAGCTAATATCACAATGTGTGCTGCACTGTCCATTGATGGTTTGCTGTTACACAAACCACTCACCTACAATACAGAGAAGCTCATTTCTTATCTGGATGACCTGCATAATCAACTTCTGCCAGAGGAGGAGAGAGGGGCAAGAAACTCCCCTACCTTCGTTGTTGTGTGGGATAATGTGGCATTGCACCACTCTGCTGCAGTCAGACTGGTTTGCTGCACATCCCAGGATGTCAGTCCTATTCCTGCCTCCATACTCCCCCTTCCTAAACCACATAGAGGAGTTTTTCTCTGCGTGGAGGTGGAAGGTTTATGACCACCATCCACATGACCAGATGTCCTTACTGGATGCCATGAATGCAGAGTGTGGAGACACTTCTCCTGAAGACTGGCAGGGTGTGGAGACACTTCTCCTGAAGACTGGCAGGGTGTGGAGACACTTCTCCTGAAGACTGGCAGGGTGTGGAGACACTTCTCCTGAAGACTGGCAGGTTGTGGAGACACTTCTCCTGAAGACTGTCTTCTCCTGAAGACTGTCTTCTCCTGAAGACTGGCAGGGCGTGGAGACACTTCTCCTGAAGACTGGCAGGGTGTGGAGACACTTCTCGTGAAGACTGTCTTCTCCTGAAGACTGGCAGGGCGTGGAGACACTTCTCCTGAAGACTGGCAGGTTGTGGAGACACTTCTCGTGAAGACTGCCAGGGTGTGGAGACACTTCTCCTTAAGACTGCCAGGGTGTGGAGACACTTCTCCTGAAGACTGGCAGGTTGTGGAGACACTTCTCCTGAAGACTGCCAGGGTGTGGAGACACTTCTCCTTAAGACTGGCAGGTTGTGGAGACACTTCTCCTGAAGACTGTCTTCTCCTGAAGACTGGCAGGGCGTGGAGACACTTCTCCTGAAGACTGGCAGGTTGTGGAGACACTTCTCCTTAAGACTGCCAGGGTGTGGAGACACTTCTCCTTAAGACTGCCAGGGTGTGGAGACACTTCTCCTGAAGACTGGCAGGTTGTGGAGACACTTCTCCTTAAGACTGCCAGGGTGTGGAGACACTTCTCCTGAAGACTGGCAGGGTGTGGAGACACTTCTCCTTAAGACTGCCAGGGTGTGGAGACACTTCTCCTGAAGACTGGCAGGGTGTGGAGACACTTCTCCTTAAGACTGCCAGGGTGTGGAGACACTTCTCCTGAAGACTGGCAGGGTGTGGAGACACTTCTCGTGAAGACTGCCAGGGTGTGGAGACACTTCTCCTTAAGACTGCCAGGGTGTGGAGACACTTCTCCTGAAGACTGCCAGGTTGTGGAGACACTTCTCCTGAAGACTGTCTTCTCCTGAAGACTGGCAGGGCGTGGAGACACTTCTCCTGAAGACTGGCATGTTGTGGAGACACTTCTCCTTAAGACTGCCAGGGTGTGGAGACACTTCTCCTTAAGACTGCCAGGGTGTGGAGACACTTCTCCTGAAGACTGGCAGGGTGTGGAGACACTTCTCCTTAAGACTGCCAGGGTGTGGAGACACTTCTCCTGAAGACTGGCAGGGTGTGGAGACACTTCTCGTGAAGACTGCCAGGGTGTGGAGACACTTCTCCTTAAGACTGCCAGGGTGTGGAGACACTTCTCCTGAAGACTGCCAGGTTGTGGAGACACTTCTCGTGAAGACTGCCAGGGTGTGGAGACACTTCTCCTGAAGACTGCCAGGGTGTGGAGACACTTCTCCTGAAGACTGGCAGGGTGTGGAGACACTTCTCGTGAAGACTGCCAGGGTGTGGAGACACTTCTCCTGAAGACTGCCAGGGTGTGGAGACACTTCTCCTGAAGACTGGCAGGGTGTGGAGACACTTCTCCTGAAGACTGGCAGGGTGTGGAGACACTTCTCCTGAAGACTGGCAGGGTGTGGAGACACTTCTCCTGAAGACTGGCAGGTTGTGGAGACACTTCTCCTGAAGACTGTCTTCTCCTGAAGACTGCCAGGGTGTGGAGACACTTCTCCTGAAGACTGCCAGGGTTGGATTAGACATTCCAGGAGATACTTTCCAAGATGCATCGCCAGAGAAGACATAAGATGTGATGTTGATGAGAACTTGTGGCCAAATGCAGGAGAGAGCGAGAACTATAACCCTCACAGTACTGTACAGTATGAGTGATTATGCTATACATGTTGATGAGAACTAGAACCCTCAATGTACTGTACAGAAATGGAGATTACACTATACATGTTGATGAGAACTAGAACCCTCACAGTACTGTACAGTATGAGTGATTATACTAGACATGTTGATGAGAACTAGAACCCTCACAGTACTGTACAGTATGAGTGATTATACTATACATGTTGATGAGAACTAGAACCCTCAATGTACTGTACAGAAATGGTGATTATACTATACATGTTGATGAGAACTAGAACCCTCACAGTACCGTACAGTATGAGTGATTATACTATACATGTTGATGAGAACTAGAACCCTCACAGTACAGTACAGTAATGATGATTATACTAGACATGTTGATGAGAACTAGAACCCTCACAGTACTGTACAGTGTGAGTGATTATACTATACATGTTGATGAGAACTAGAACCCTCACAGTACTGTACCCTAATGGTGATTGTACTCTACATGTTGATGAGAACTAGAACCCTCACAGTACTGTACAGTAATGATGATTATACTCTACATGTTGATGAGAACTAGAACCCTCACAGTACTGTACCCTAAGGGTGATTATACTCTACATGTTGATGAGAACTAGAACCCTCACAGTACTGTACCCTAAGGGTGATTATACTCTACATATTGATGAGAACTAGAACCCTCACAGTACTGTACCCTAAGGGTGATTATACTCTACATGTTGATGAGAACTAGAACCCTCACAGTACTGTACCCTAAGGGTGATTATACTCTACATGTTGATGAGAATTAGAACCCTCACAGTACTGTACCCTAAGGGTGATTATACTCTACATGTTGATGAAAACTAGAACCCTCACAGTACTGTACCCTAAGGGTGATTATACTCTACATGTTGATGAGAACTAGAACCCTCACAGTACTGTACCCTAAGGTTGATTATACTAGACATGTTGATGACAACTAGAACCCTCACAGTACTGTACCCTAAGGGTGATTATACTCTACATGTTGATGAGAACTAGAACCCTCACAGTACTGTACAGTAATGATGATTATACTATACATGTTGATGAGAACTAGAACCCTCACAGTATTGTACAGTAATGATGATTATACTATACATGTTGATGAGAACTAGAACCCTCACAGTACTGTACCCTAATGATGATTATACTCTACATGTTGATGAGAACTAGAACCCTCACAGTACTGTACAGTAATCTTGATTGTACTCTACATGTTGATGAGAACTAGAACCCTCACAGTACTGTACAGTAATGATGATTGTACTCTACATGTTGATGAGAACTAGAACCCTCACAGTACTGTACAGTAATGATGATTATACTAGACATGTTGATGAGAACTAGAACCCTCACAGTACTGTACAGTAATGATGATTGTACTCTACATGTTGATGAGAACTAGAACCCTCACAGTACTGTACAGTAATGATGATTGTACTCTACATGTTGATGAGAACTAGAACCCTCACAGTACTGTACAGTAATGATGATTATACTATACATGTTGATGAGAACTAGAACCCTCACAGTACTGTACAGTAATGATGATTGTACTCTACATGTCGATGAGAACTAGAACCCTCACAGTACTGTACAGTAAGGTTGATTGTACTCTACATGTTGATGAGAACTAGAACCCTCACAGTACTGTACACTAATGGTGATTATACTCTACATATTGATGAGAACTAGAACCCTCACAGTACTGTACAGTAATGATGATTGTACTCTACATGTTGATGAGAACTAGAACCCTCACAGTACTGTACAGTAATGATGATTGTACTCTACATGTTGATGAGAACTAGAACCCTCACAGTACTGTACAGTAATGATGATTGTACTCTACATGTTGATGAGAACTAGAACCCTCACAGTACTGTACAGTAATGATGATTATACTAAACATGTTGGTGATGTTTTTATGTAATTATTATTGCAGTCCTGGAATTTACGGAATTAGTTTTTTCTTTGAACTTTTTATTTTTCACAACTAAATTACTATTTGCAAAGATATAGAACAAAGAAAAGGCTATTGAAGGAAATTGCTGAATTTCTCATTCATTCTTGTTACATATACCTTAGTACAGTCAATAAAGTGAAAAGGTGTTGTTCTTTTTCTATAATGAAATACTAATTTATGTGAAATTATTCAAACTTCAAGGAGAAGTTCCTCGTTTATGTAATGCTCCCTGTTAGTGTTTTTTTTTTAGATCAGTGTGGTATGAGTGACAATGTATGCTTTCTGAGTGAGAATTGTTAACAGTGTTCTGGTCGAACAAGCTTATTTTGAGACATGTAGTGTTTTGGTGGTTTGAGTGAGTTTTGGAGGTGAGATGAACTGTTTGGCCAAGATGCATGTTGGTAATACAGACCGTGTGAAGAGTTTTGAAGAAGTGGCTTCAGTATTGACCGATGCTTGCTAGCAATTGAAGAAAACTGTAATGCAACAAGACTGGTGTTTCCCCCAGTGTTTGAAGGTGTTTATGTGATTTCCATGGATCCGATTGTTAAGCGCGTCCTTTGATGCCACAGACCAGAGGGCTCAGGGGGAAGTGAGTGTGTGAGGGAGGGCCAACTCTTTCATGTGCAGAAATAGAGAACATTAAAAACTAGTTTGTGTCCGCATGCTTTCCAGCTGATAGGCTGCCCCATAGGGCTCTGGTCAAAGGTAGTGCACAATATAGGGTATAGTTTGCCATTTGGTACACACCCTATGTCTTCCATGATTGTAAGTTGTTAGTTCTGTTGTGGTAACCAGGTTATAACAAGGTGAGAGATATGTCTCTACTCGCACAATAGAAGCAAACAATTACATTTATAGAACCTACAAGCTGTCTTCAATATTTAAGCTGATCCACCCCCTCCTGGTCTACAAGTTTTTTCTAATCGGGTCATGTGGCCGGGACAAACTCCTGGCCCTATGAGTATTCACTATCCCTCCACCCAGATTGGGTCTGATGTAGCAGCCTTACAGCATGGTAGTTGGTAGTGTAGTTGTCATCTCTCTGGGTGGGTTCTCCTCAGGATTTGAGATTCTATTTCAGGAATGTACTTTTCTACTTGTTCTCATAGTTCATAGTCTCTGACAGGTGTCAGTCTCTGTCAATCACCCGGACAAAGACAGACTCTGATGGAGTCTGAAATGATCATGCTTTGATCGCAGACTCACAAAGGTTGACAGGAATCTTTGCCAAAAAGACTTGTTTCTCTGTTAATTTGAACTCTGTCTATGTAAAGTGGAATGGCTGTCCATTACAATGATGATTGCTTTCACTAGAGAATGTATGTCTGAGATTCAGATGGGACACGATGTTGGCTGTGTCAATGCAATGTCCGAAAGACATAAAAAGGAATTTGAGTTTCGGTCAGTTGATCTTTGGTCTAGACCTTCATGACCCAAAAAGCACCAATGTTCAGGCTTATTGTGTGTGTGTGTGTGTGTGTGTGTCTGCGTGCATCATTAGTGGTATATTGACCTGCCGTATTTCACATCGCTCTACTCCCTAAGTCTATCGGAGACAAGATCCAGGTTTGTCGCTAATGAGTAGTTTAACACTCCCTCCTCTGCGTTCCACCTGAAGTCTCTAATAAATCACATCTCCAGTCCGGTCTGGTCTGGATTCTGGAACACTGGCTCTAATAGAAGCAGCTGCTGGACCTCCACCTGGAACGTTTTGGAACGTTCTCTCAATATTCCCTTCCAAAGTTCTCTCACATTTGAGAACGTGTGACTGATGCGGTTCGAATCCAGGACTCCTGCACACCCACAAGAATGTTTTACCCTGCTAAACCAAAGCTTATGACATTTGTCCCCGGTTTGCTAATGCTCCATCCCTGAAAGTCTATTATTGAGTCCTTTCCCCCCTCTTTATTTAAGGGAATCCTATTCATTCTCGTGGTCACTATCCCAATTACACTTATCTGACAGAACAGCTTCATTAGTGTGTGTTTGTTTGCTTGTTTATTTGTGTGAGCAAGCTTGTGCCGTGTGACTGACTGACTAGCGAATTTTAGCTGCCTCCATTTCCTAATTATGCTCCATCCCAAAGCAGCCAAAAGGAGAGAATCAACAGATTGGTGTGAAGGTAGTTATCAGATTCCACCATGTTTTGCGGGGGAAGACAGGGAGGAGGAGGAGGAGGGAGGAGGAAGGGATGGCGAGTGAGAGCTCTAATGAAGATGGGATAAAACAGCAGTAGTGTGAAGGTGGCAGGGGAGTGCTAGCAGCTCCCGTGTTGTACTGAATAAAGGATACATTAATTGGAGAGCATGCTGTGTGATTACTGGCCATAAGGGACCAGTGTTGATGACCGAATAAATCAAATCACATTTTATTGGTAACATACACATATTTAGCAGATGTATCGAAATGCTTGTGTTCCTAGCTCCAACAGTGCAGAAGTATCTAACAATTTACAACAATACACACATCAGCCTCCTGGATAACAGAAGTGAGTGCTACAGGGCATGATTGTAACTCCTAGAGCTCTGTGATGAATGGTGTATCAGCTCTGTCAATATGAACAGTGAACACTGGAAGAATGGTAGATTGGTTCTATCGAGTGGGGTTGTTGTGATGAGAGGCTGTGAAGGGGGTGCCTAACTGGAGACTCTCTCTAGCGTGGACTGTTACTCATTTGTCCATGGCACACCATCACTAGGAGTTACAGTGCAATCGGAAAGTATTCAGGCCCCTTTACTACTTTTTTTACAGCCTTATTTAAAAATGTATTAAATAAATGTTTTTCCTCATAAATCTACACACAATACCCCATAATGAAAAAGCAAAAACATTTTTGCAAATGTATAAATCTTTTTAAAATGAAGTACGTTATTTACATAAGTATTCAGACCCTTTGCTACGAGCCTCGAAATTGCATTGATGTTTCTACAACTTGATTGGAGTCCACCTGTGGTAAAGTTAATTGATTGGACATGATTTGGAAAGGCACAAACCTGTCTATATAAGGTCCCACAGTTGACAGTGCATGTTAGAGCAAATAACAAGCCATGAGGTCGAAGGAATTGTCAGTAGAGCTCCAATACAGGATTGTGTCGAGGCACAGATCTGGGGAAGAGTACCACAACATTTCTGCAGCATTAAGGTCCCCAAGAACACAGTGGCCTCCATCATTCTTAAATCAAAGAAGTTTGAACCACCCAGACTCTATGTAGAGCTGGCCACCCGGCCAAACTGAGCAATCGGGGGAGAAGGGCCTTGGTGAGGGAGGTGACCAAGAACCCGATGGTCACTCTGACAGAGCTCCAGAGTTCCTCTGTGGAGATGGGAGAACCTTCCAGAAGGACAACCATCTCTGCAGCACTGCACAAATCAAATCAAATGTATTTGTCACATACACATGGTTAGCAGATGTTAATGCGAGTGTAGCAAAATGCTTGTGCTTCTAGTTCCGACAATGCAGTAATAACAAGTAATCTAACTAACAATTCCAAAACTACTGTCTTGTACACAGTGTAAGGGGATAAAGAATATGTACATAAGGATATATGAATGAGTGATGGTACAGAGCAGCATAGGCAAGATACAGTAGATGGTATCGAGTACAGTATATACATATGAGATGAGTATGTAAACAAATCAGGCCTTTATGGTAGAGTGGCCAGACGGAAGACACTCCTCAATAAAAGGCATATGACAGCCTGCTTGGTTTGCCAAAATGCACCTAAATGACTCTCAGACCATGAGAAAAGATTCTCTGGTCTGATGAAACCAAGATTTAACTTTTTGTCCTGAATTCCAGGCATCACGTCTGGAGGAAACCTGGCACCATCCCTAGGGTGAAGCATGGTGGTGGCAGCATCATGCTGTGGGGATGTTTTTCAGCATCACGGACTAGGAGACTAGTCAGGATCGAAGGAAAGATGAACGGAGCAAAGTACAGAGAGATCCTTGATAAAAACCTGCTCCAGAGCGCCCAGGACATCAGACTGGGGCGAAGGTTCACCTTCCAACAGGAAAACAACCCTAAGCACACAGCCAAGACAACACAGGAGTGGTTTCAGGGACTTTGAATGTCCTTGAGTGGCCCAGCCAGAGCACGGAATTGATGCTCCCCATCCAACCTGACAGAGCTTGAGAGGATATTGTAGAGGAGGAAGAAATAGAGGGAAACTATTGGCATTACTTTAAGCTATCGTATAAGTATGAGTTTTGAAGGAGTACGATACCAACTTTCAGAAGCAGTGATTGAGCATGTTTCAAAGTGGAACCAGGAGATTTATTTGGGGGAGAATAGCTCACATTCTCAACAGCTGTCACTTTACGGCTGATATAACTATCAGAGAGACAGCCAACTAACTCTCGCTGTCAGTGCCTGGGCAGGCACACACAAACAATAACATCTTCTCGGGCGTGGAAAATGCGTCTGTGTCCCTGAGGCCCTGTCTGGTGAAACTTTTATATGACAGTTTCATGTCTTTCTGGGTGCTGCTGAGTTATGCTAATAGATGCTAATGTCCTGGGCTCCTCCTCAACAGGAGGATTGTCAGCAATACCAGCAGACATTCAGGAAAAACATATATTAGCGGTGCCTCAGAGATCAGACAATTTGTCTGGGATTTGAAGAGTAATTTCAGTGTGACGTGATGGAGCTGGCTGTCTATCAAGGGTTGTCGTTCTTTGTGGAACACGACCCTCGGATACGTGTGTGTACTCTTACTACTTTACTGTGCTCTCTCTCTCTGTCTATCTGTCTCTGTCTCTGTCTGTCTATCTGTCTCTGTCTCTGTCTATCTGTCTATCTCTCTCTGTCTATCTGTCTCTCTCTCTGTCTGTCTATCTGTCTCTGTCTCTGTCTATCTGTCTCTGTCTCTGTCTATCTGTCTCTCTCTCTGTCTGTCTATCTGTCTATCTCTCTCTGTCTGTCTATCTCTCTCTGTCTATCTGTCTCTGTCTGTCTATCTGTCTATTTCTCTCTGTCTATCTGTCTCTGTCTCTGTCTTTCTCTCTATCTGTCTGTCTGTATCTCTGTCTATCTGTCTGTCTCTCTCTCTGTCTATCTGTCTCTGTCTCTGTCTGTCTCTCTATCTGTCTCTGTCTGTGGCTCTGTCTATCTGTCTGTCTCTCTCTCTGTCTATCTGTCTCTGTCTCTGTATGTCTCTCTATCTGTCTCTGTCTGTCTCTCTGTCTATTTGTCTGTCTCTCTCTCTGTCTATCTGTCTCTGCCTCTGTCTGTCTCTCTATCTGTCTCTGTATGTCTCTCTATCTGTCTCTGTCTGTCGCTCTGTCTATCTCTCTGTCTATCTGTCTCTGTCTCTGTCTGTCTCTCTGTCTATCTGTCTGTCTCTCTCTCTCTGTCTATCTGTCCCTGTCTCTGTCTGTCTCTCTCTCTGTCTATCTGTCTCTGTCTCTGTCTGTCTCTCTCTCTGTCTATCTGTCTGTCTCTCTCTCTGTCTATCTGTCTCTATCTCTGTCTGTCTCTCTCTCTGTATCTGTCTGTCTCTCTGTCTATCTGTCTGTCTCTCTCTCTGTCTATCTGTCTCTGTCTCTGTCTGTCTCTCTATCTGTCTCTGTCTGTCTCTCTGTCTATCTGTCTGTCTCTCTCTCTGTCTATCTGTCTCTGTCTCTCTCTCTGTCTATCTGTCTCTATCTCTGTCTGTCTCTCTATCTGTCTCTGTCTCTCTCTGTCTGTCTCTCTCTCTCTGTCTATCTGTCTCTGTCTGTCTCTCTATATGTCTCTGTCTGTCTCTCTGTCTATCTGTCTGTCTCTCTCTCTGTCTATCTGTCTCTGTCTCTGTCTCTGTCTCTCTCTCTCTCTGTCTATCTGTCTCTGTCTGTCTCTCTCTCTGTCTATCTGTCTCTGTCTGTCTCTCTGTCTATCTGTCTGTCTGTCTCTCTGTCTATCTGTCTCTGTCTCTGTCTGTCTCTCTATCTGTCTCTGTCTGTCTCTCTGTCTATCTGTCTATCTGTCTGTCTCTCTCTCTGTCTATCTGTCTGTCTCTCTCTCTGTCTATCTGTCTCTGTCTCTGTCTGTCTCTCTATCTGTCTCTGTCTGTCTCTCTGTCTATCTGTCTGTCTCTCTCTCTGTCTATCTGTCTCTGTCTCTCTATCTGTCTCTGTCTGTCTCTCTCTGTCTATCTGTCTCTCTCTGTCTGTCTCTCTATCTGTCTCTGTCTATCTCTCTGTCTATCTGTCTGTCTCTCTCTCTGTCTATCTGTCTCTGTCTCTGTCTATCTGTCTGTCTTTCTCTCTGTCTATCTGTCTCTGTCTCTGTCTGCCTCTCTATCTGTCTCTGTCTGTCTCTCTGTCTGTCTATCTGTCTGTCTCTCTCTCTGTCTATCTGTTTCTGTTTCTGTTTCTGTCTATCTGTCTGTCTCTCTCTCTGTCTATCTGTCTCTGTCTCTGTCTCTGTCTGTCTCTCTCTCTGTCTATCTGTCTCTGTCTCTGTCTGCCTCTCTATCTGTCTCTGTCTGTCTCTCTGTCTGTCTATCTGTCTGTCTCTCTCTCTGTCTATCTGTTTCTGTTTCTGTTTCTGTTTCTGTCTGTCTGTCTGTCTGTCTGTCTGTCTGTCTGTCTGTCTGTCTGTCTGTCTGTCTGTCTCTCTCTCTCTCTGTCTGTCTCTCGCTCTCTCTGTCTCGTGTACACACACACACACACACACACAATCGTTTTTGCACCAAGGCTAATTGCTTTCGAGTTACATAGCTACTGTAGCTATGGCAACACAGATATGTCGTTATAAAATGGTTTCAAAATAATTTCAGACATCATGTTGAACGACCATATTGGCTTCACAGATTATCAGATAATAATCATGTTCAAGACAGAATGCTCTTTGTTTGAGAAGAATATTCTTCCAGTATTGCCAGAACTTTACAAGCCTATGGTTGGGGCATTGAGTTGTGTTTGCGTGCTTGCAAGCATGTTTTCATATTTGTCACTAAGGCATAGGCTTGCCTTACATCTTCCTAAACATATTCCATCTTCCTTAGTGTGGTGAACTAGTTTGCCACTAAACCGCCCCCGCCGGCTGCCCCTGCAGCCTCACCCACGTTACACATGACTCAGCCATAAACATTGACAGGCTGACAAACTGGATAAATGGGCCAGGCCCAACTATCAACCTTTACAGGCCTGCTGATCTCACTGGCCATGCTCCAGGCCCACTGTTACACCTCTGTCCAATGTGGTGGCCCCGTGGAGCTAGTCTCAGACCTGAATAAACTTGGCCAGGTGTTGTAGCACCAGGACTAACTGAGAGTTCCTCCAGGTCTTGCTATAATGGTGCCAGAGGAGATGGCTGCCGTTTTACGATCCCCTAACCAATTGTGCAATTTTGTGTCTTTAAATACCGCCCCAACAAATCCAGAGATGATGCAATCTCTATTTCACTCCACACTGCCCTTTCCCACCTGGACAAATTGAACACCTACGTGTTCAACACCATAGTGCCCTCAAAGCACATCACCCTAGGACAAAACACCTCCCTCTGCAACTGGATCCTGGACTTCCTGACGGGCCGCCCCCAGGTGGTAAGGGTACGCTGATCCTCAACACGGGGGCCCCTCAGGGGTGCGTGCTCAGTCCCCTCTTGTACTCCCTGTTCACTCATGACTGCATGGCCAGGCAAGACTCCAACACCGTCATCAAGTTTGCCGATGACAACAGTGGTAGGCCTGATCACCGACAACGATGAGACAGCCTATAGGGAGGAGGTCAGAGACCTGGCCGTGTGGTGCCAGGACAACAACCTCTCCCTCAATGTGACCAAGATAAAGGAGATGATTGTGGACTACAGTTGCACCATCGAGAGCATCCTGACTGGTTGCATCACTGCCTGGTATGGCAACTGCTCAGCCTCTAACCGCAAGGCACTACAGAAGGTAATGCGTACGACCCAGTATATCACTGGGATCAAGCTTCCTGCCATCCAGGACTTCTATACCAGGTGGTGTCAGAGGAAGGTCCTACAAATTGTCAAAGACTCCAGCCACCCTAGTCATGAACTGTTCTCACTGCTACCGCACGGCAAGCAGTGCCGCAGCGCCAAGTCTAGGTCCAAAAGACTTCTTGACAGCTTCCACCCCCAAGCCATAAGACTCCTGGACAGCTAATCAAAGGGCTACCCAGACCCCACTTTTACGCTGCTGCTGCTCTCTGTTTATTATCTATGCATAGTCACTTTAACTCTACCTACATGTACATATTACCTCAATTACTTTGACTAACCAGTGCCCCCGCACATTGACTCTGATCCGGTACCCGCTAATGTAGCCTCTCTATTGTTATCTTACTGCTGCTCTCTAATTACTTGTAACTTTTATTTTTTATTTTTTACTTATCTATTTTTTACTTAACACTTATTTTTCCTAAAACTGCATTGTTGGTTAAGGGCTTGTAAGTAGGCATTTCACTGTAAAGTCTACACCTGTCGTAATCGGCGCATGTGACCAGTAACATTTTATTTGATTATCAAATTTGACCAATCCTGACTCCATATATTGTACATTAAAACTTTATTACCGTTATACCCTACACACGTTCACTTTCATTTATCTCTATGCCATCTATAATTCAGTATGTTTTACTGAATTAATAAATCACTCAGTAAGACTGAGCTTGTTCATTTTGTTTGCCGTGGTAGTTCTGCTTGGAGACAGCTCTGTCGCTTCTACTCCTGAGCAATTCCATTATAAATTGTGTGTGTGTATGTGTGTGAGGGGCTGGAGAATGGCCAGTATCTCATCCCACTTCTTCCACCACCTCAAATTGATGATGCCAGTTGCTTAATGGAGCACTATCTTCTTTCAATAGTATTGATCCTTATTCACTTCAATGAGCAAGTTGATCATTTCTATTTGTGAAGCAATACATTTTTGCTCCACAATATCTTTAGATCTTTTTTGTTCGTGGCCCATGTAGTACAGTTGATGTCGGAAGTTAACAAACACTTAGGTTGGAGTCATTAAAACCCGTTTTTCAACCACTCCACACATTTCTTGTTAATAAGAAACTACAGTTTTGGCAAGTCAGTTAGGACATTTTTTCAAACTATTGTTTACAGACAGATTATTTCATTTATAATTCAGAAGTTTAAATACACTAAGTTGACTGTGCCTTTAAACAGCTTGGAAAATTCCAGAAAACGATGTCATGGCTTTAGAAGCTTCTGATAGGCTAATTGACATAATTTGAGTCAATTGGAGGTCTACCTGTGGATGTATTTCAAGGCCTACCTTCAAACTCAGTGCCTCTTTGCTTGACATCATGGGAAAATCAAAAGAAATCAGCCAAGACCGCAGAAATAAATGGAGACCTCCACAAGTTTGGTTTATCCTTGGAAGCAATTTCCAAACACCTGAAGGTACCACATTCATCTGTACAAACAATAGTACGCAAGTATAAACACCACGGGACCACGCAGCCGTCATACCGCCCAGGAAGGAGACGCGTTCTGTCTCCTAGAGATGAACGTACTTTGGTGCGAAAGTGCAAATCAATCCCAGAACAACAGCAAAGGACCCTGTGAAGATGCTGGAGGAAACAGGTACAAAGGTATTTATATCCACAGTAAAACGAGTCCTATATCAACATAACCTGAAAGGCCGCTCAGCAAGGAAGAAGTCACTGCTCCAAAACCACCATAAAAAAGCCAGACTACGGTTTGCAACTGAACATGGGGACAAAAATTTTACTTTTTGGAGAAATGTCCTCTGTTCTGATGAAACAAAAATAGAACTACTTGGCCACAATGGCCATCGTTATGTTTGGAGGAAAAAGGGGGATGTTTGCAAGCCAAAGAACACCATCCCAACCTTGAAGCACGGGCTGCTAGCAACATGTTGTGGGGGTATTTGCTGCATGAGGGACTGGTGCACTTCACAAAACAGATGGCATCATGAGGAAGGACAATTATGTGGATATGTGGAAGCAACATCAAGACATCAGTCAGGAAGTTAAAGCTTGGTCACAAATGGGTCTTCCAAATGGACAATGAACCCAAGCATACTTCCAAAGTTGTGGAAAAATGGCTTAAGGACAACGAAATCAAGGTATTGGAGTGGCCATCACAAAACCCTGACCTCAATCATATACAGTGCCTTGCGAAAGTATTCGGCCCCCTTGAACTTTGCGACCTTTTGCCACATTTCAGGCTTCAGACATAAAGATATAAAACTGTATTTTTTTGTGAAGAATCAACAACAACTGGGACACAATCATGAAGTGGAACGACATTTACGACACAAACTTTTTTAACAAATCAAAAACTAAAAAATTGGGCGTGCAAAATTATTCAGCCCCTTCACTTTCAGTGCAGCAAACTCTCTCCAGAAGTTCAGTGAGGATCTCTGAATGATCCAATGTTGACCTAAATGACTAATGATGATAAATACAATCCACCTGTGTGTAATCAAGGCTCCGTATAAATGCACCTGCACTGTGATAGTCTCAGAGGTCCGTTAAAAGCGCAGAGAGCATCATGAAGAACAAGGAACACACCAGGCAGGTCCGAGATACTGTTGTGAAGGAGTTTAAAGCCGGATTTGGATACAAAAAGATTTCCCAAGCTTTAAACATCCCAAGGAGCACTGTGCAAGCGATAATATTGAAATGGAAGGAGTATCAGACCACTGTAAATCTACCAAGACCTGGCCGTCCCTCTAAACTTTCAGCTCATACAAGGAGAAGACTGATCAGAGATGCAGCCAAGAGGCCCATGATCACTCTGGATGAACTGCAGAGATCTACAGCTGAGGGGGGAGACTCTGTCCATAGGACAACAATCAGTCGTATATTGCACAAATCTGGCCTTTATGGAAGAGTGGCAAGAAGAAAGCCATTTCTTAAAGATATCCATAAAAAGTGTTGTTTAAAGTTTGCCACAAGCCACCTGGGAGACACACCAAACATGTGGAAGAAGGTGCTCTGGTCAGATGAAACCAAAATTGAACTTTTTGGCAACAATGCAAAACGTTATGTTTGGCGTAAAAGCAACACAGCTCATCACCCTGAACACACCATCCCCACTGTCAAACATGGTGGTGGCAGCATCATGGTTTGGGCTTGCTTTTCTTCAGCAGGGACAGGGAAGATGGTTAAAATTGATGGGAAGATGGATGGAGCCAAATACAGGACCATTCTGGAAGAAAACCTGATGGAGTCTGCAAAAGACCTGAGACTGGGACGGAGATTTGTCTTCCAACAAGACAATGATCCAAAACATAAAGCAAAATCTACAATGGAATGGTTCAAAAATAAACATATCCAGGTGTTAGAATGGCCAAGTCAAAGTCCAGACCTGAATCCAATCGAGAATCTGTGGAAAGAACTGAAAACTGCTGTTCACAAATGCTCTCCATCCAACCTCACTGAGCTCGAGCTGTTTTGCAAGGAGGAATGGGAAAAAATGTCAGTCTCTCGATGTGCAAAACTGATAGAGACATACCCCAAGCGACTTACAGCTGTAATCGCAGCAAAAGGTGGCGCTACAAAGTATTAACTTAAGGGGGCTGAATAATTTTGCACGCCCAATTTTTCAGTTTTTGATTTGTTAAAAAAGTTTGAAATATCCAATAAATGTCGTTCCACTTCATGATTGTGTGCCACTTGTTGTTGATTCTTCACAAAAAAATACAGTTTTATATCTTTATGTTTGAAGCCTGAAATGTGGCAAAAGGTCGCAAAGTTCAAGGGGGCCGAATACTTTCGCAAGGCACTGTAGAAAATCTGTTGGCAGATCTGAAAAAGCATGTGCGAGCAAGGAGGCCTACAAACCTGACTCAGTTACATCAGCTCTGTCAGGAGGAATGGGCCAAATTTCACCCAACTTATTGTGGGAAGCTTGTGTAAGGCTACCCGAAACGTTTGACCCAATTTAAACAATTTAAAGGGAATGCTACCAAATACTCGTTGAGTGTATATAAACTTCTGACCCACTGAGAATGTGATGAAAGAAATAAAAGCTGAAATAAATCACTCTCTCCTATTATTCTGACATTTCACATTCTTAAAATAAAGTGGTGATCCTAACTGACCTAAGACAGTGAATTTTTACTAGGATTAAATGTTACTAGGATTAAATGTTTTACTAGGATTAAATACTAGGATTAAATGTTAGTTTAATGTCATTTTAAATGTATTTCACTAAGGTGTATGTAAACTTATGACTTCAACTGTAGTTACAGTGCTTGTTGCGTATGTTGGATGTTATTGTTCTGTGCCTCTGTGAGCTATTAGATGTGATATTTCACACTCTTAACCCTGTCCCTGTAAAGGCAGTAGTAGCTTATCAAGGGAAGTGGGCGAGCCCATTGCACCAACAGCTTTACCATCCAGAGAAACTGATGCTAGTATGTTGGGTGTTTGATATATGATAGTTCCGTAGGCAACAGTTTTTGTGACACGTTTCTATGCTATGTTGATACTGTGTTGTGTGTGGTGCCTTTAGTAATGTTAGCCTAGTATCTAGAGGGAGTGTGGTGCTAGCCGTCAGAGAGACAGTTTTCCTAGTGTGTCTTGGTTGCGGTAGCTAGGTCTGTGGGCCGTACTACAGTTGTGTGATCAGATCAGCAGTCTCTCTGAGGGGTTGTGGAGTGGGCTGTTGGGCTGTTGGGCCACTGTGCTCTTCCTCTGTAGTGCTGTAAGTGTGTTTTATAGAGCCTCATGAGAAAACACTTGAGAGAGTTTAGTGCTAATGAGCTGTGAGTCAGTCATAGGGAGAGCAGGGCTGTTAATGACGCTCTCACACACAATCTCACACACAATCTCACACACACACACACACACACACACACACACACACACACACACACACACACACACACACACACACACACACACACAAACTTGGGGATTCTACATGAGTATCATCAGCATGCTGTTCACACACACTCTTTCCTTTGCTAATAGGAACGGAGTGACACACACATTTGAACTGTGTGGCTGCCTGGGGTGGCAGATATATGGTGGTTTTAAGATTATGTGGTGGGAAGCAAGATTATTGACTCATGTAAGAACCGTCTCTCACACTAAACACAGGCAAGGGTCGTATTCATTAAGGTCACACTGTGACAAAACTTTTTGCCACGGAAACAAAAAGTGTTTATTTTTGGACAAATTCAGGTAGTCTCTCCTTGTTTCAGTCTGTTTTCCATTAGATGCCTAATGAACAGGGTTGGGTAGGTTACTTTGTAAATGTAATCTGTTACAGTTGCTAGTTACCTGTCCAAAATTGTAATCAGTAACGTAACTTTTGGACAACCCAAACTCAGTAACATAATCTGATAACACTATTTTTAGATTACTTTTCCCTTAAAATTCTTCGGGATCGGTGTCCCGTCCACGGGATTGTTTGAGCTAACGTAGGCTAAAGCGATTAGCATGAGGTTGTAAGTAACATAAAATGTACATAGACACATGTGATATTGGCAGAAAGCTTAAATTATTGTTAATCTAACTGCATTGTCCAATTTACAGTAGCTATTACAATGAAACAATACCATGCTATTGTTTGAGGAGAGTGCACAATTTTGAACATGAAAAGTTATTAATAAACAAATTAGGCACATTTGGGCAGTCTTGATACAACATTTTGAACAGAAATGCAATGGTTCATTGGATCAGTTTGAAATTTTGCACATACACTGCTGCCATCTAGTTGCCAAAATCTAACATGCACTTGGGCTGGAATAGTACATAATGGCCTTTCTCATAAATGTTGAAGATGATGGTACAAACAAAAATACAAAAGAACGCTTGTTAATTTCATTGTATTATCTTTTACCAGATCTATTGTGTTATATTCTCCTACATTCCTTTCACATTTACACAAACGTCAAAGGGTTTCCTTTCAAATGGCACCAAGAAAATGCATATCCTTGCTTCAGGGCCTGAGCTACAGGCAGTTAGATTTGGGTATGTCATTTTGGGCTAAATGTGAAAAAGGGGCGGATCCTTAAGAGGATTATTAAGAGGCATTAGAGGAAGACAAAAATGTAGGTTACCAATTGAACGACATCTATAGCAGGATAAATCAATGTTAAAGTTTACATAGCTGGCCATATATGGATGTTACATTTTACTTTATGGGTTGGTTATGTAGGCTTCTTCTAACCCATCAGTTTCTACTACATATAATAATACAATTTAAATTATATCTTTACATTAAAAAATGAAGTCTATCAGAATTCCAGTCATTCCAATGAATGTTATACCCCTTGATCTTCAAGAATAGGACTTGGAAATATGGACGTCTAGATTAGCCAAATTGTTTAACCTGAAGATTAAATTAAGGACCTATTAGCCAGCCCTATGATTTTGTTCTTAATGGAGGACTGATTGGGCTCATTGATTCGAGTTGAAAAATAAATGCTGTGCTCATGGAATGGCATGCTTTGATCAATATTCCAGTTTTTTTCAATTGCTAACATGCATTGGTCAAAACTGAAGTCACATTGTCAAAACTCTTCACACAGTCAGCGAAACAGAAGTGTCTGTGGACCAACCTGTGAATCATTTTTCATTGCTTTCACACAAAATGTATTCAATGACCACATTTTCTGAATTCCATGAACTCTTTTCTCATCCATACTCCACCACCTGCAAAACTATATATTTGTAGCACGTTTTCAAACGCAACACACTGTTTCCAAAACGGTTAAAAACACATTCAAAACAGAATGATGGCAAATGTCGTGCATTTCTGGAGTAACCAGATTGAAACATAGATTCCAATTTCAGTCTGAAGCCTACCCAAGTGTCCTGTTTTTAGTCTCGTTACCAAACAGACAAAAGAGGACGACTTCGGCATGATTTAGTTTGGAAACATGAACCAAGGAAGACAGGTTGGTGGGGAAAGAAGAGTGGCATGGAGAGGGAGAACGTATGGAGGATAAAGGAGAGGAAGACCAAGAGCGGTGGTCTCTGATGAGATAAGGGCCACAATTATTGACCCTGTTGTAAACCATGGTCTCTCTTTGAGAGAGGCCGGTTTAAGGGTGCAACCAAATCTGCAGCGTTCAACAATTGCATCAATAGTACGAATTTTCCGGCAAAACAACAGGTGAGATGCGCATCCTTCAATGATAATTTAACTACATAATACAGTATGTTCACATTTTTACATGTACTGACATTTTGAAATATATTGACTGTTTTGTGTATTTCAGTAGGATCCAAAGGTTGCCTCCCACTGGAGGGAGAGGCAGAATATTATCAGATGCGCAGGAAATTGCCATTGTTGACATGGTAATTGGCAACAATGCAATAAAACTGCGGGAAATTCGGGACAGAGTGCTGGCAGACATAATCACTTTTGGGAATGTGAATACGGTCAGCACAACGACAGTTGCCAGAGTCCTAAAGAAACATGAAACAAGGATGAAGCAGTTGTACACTGCACCCTTTGAGAGAAACGGTGAACGTGTGAAAGAACTCTGCTATCAATATGTCTGTTCAATAACCAAACAGGGTACATACACAGCTATGCATAATGTAAAGTACTGTAAAACTGTGGATTTACCGTATTTTAGAGAGTAATGGAGATGGAAGCCAGGCAAACTGCACGTACATTCATCTTTGAGGATGAAGCTGGATTCAACCTGGCAAAAACACGCCGCAGGGAAAGAAATACAGACAGAGAGCAACTGTGGATGTCCCAGGTCAGAGAGGAGCTAACATCACAATGTGTGCAGCACTGTCCAGTGAATGAAATGCAGGAAAGAGAGAACTAGAACCCTCACAGTACTGTACAGTAATGATGATTATACTATACATGTTGATGAGAACTAGAACCCTCACAGTACTGTACAGTAATGATGATTATACTAGACATGTTGATGACAACTAGAACCCTCACAGTAGTGTACACTAATGGTGATTATACTCTACATGTTGATGAGAACTAGAACCCTCACAGTACTGTACACTAATGGTGATTATACTCTACATGTTGATGAGAACTAGAACCCTCACAGTACTGTACACTAATGGTGATTATACTCTACATGTTGATGAGAACTAGAACCCTCACAATACTGTACAGTAATGATGATTATACTATACATGTTGATGAGAACTAGAACCCTCACAGTACTGTACAGTATGAGTGATTATACTAGACATGTTGATGAGAACTAGAACCCTCACAGTACTGTACAGTAATGATGATTATACTATACATGTTGATGAGAACTAGAACCCTCACAGTACTGTACACTAATGGTGATTATACTCTACATGTTGATGAGAACTAGAACCCTCACAGTACTGTACAGTATGAGTGATTATACTACACATGTTGATGAGAACTAGAACCCTCACAGTACTGTACAGTAATGATGATTATACTATACATGTTGATGAGAACTAGAACCCTCACAGTACTGTACAGTAATGATGATTATACTATACATGTTGATGAGAACTAGAACCCTCACAGTACTGTACAGTAATGATGATTATACTAGACATGTTGATGAGAACTAGAACCCTCACAGTACTGTACAGTAATGATGATTATACTATACATGTTGATGAGAACTAGAACCCTCACAGTACTGTACAGTAATGATGATTATACTATACATGTTGATGAGAACTAGAACCCTCACAGTACTGTACAGTAATGATGATTATACTATACATGTTGATGAGAACTAGAACCCTCACAGTACTGTACAGTATGAGTGATTATACTATACATGTTGATGAGAACTAGAACCCTCACAGTACTGTACAGTAATGATGATTATACTATACATGTTGATGAGAACTAGAACCCTCACAGTACTGTACAGTAATGATGATTATACTAGACATGTTGATGAGAACTAGAACCCTCACAGTACTGTACAGTAATGATGATTATACTATACATGTTGATGAGAACTAGAACCCTCACAGTACTGTACAGTAATGATGATTATACTATACATGTTGATGAGAACTAGAACCCTCACAGTACTGTACAGTAATGATGATTATACTAGACATGTTGATGAGAACTAGAACCCTCACAGTACTGTACAGTAATGATGATTATACTATACATGTTGATGAGAACTAGAACCCTCACAGTACTGTACAGTAATGATGATTATACTATACATGTTGATGAGAACTAGAACCCTCACAGTACTGTACAGTAATGATGATTATATTATACATGTTGATGAGAACTAGAACCCTCACAGTACTGTACAGTATGAGTGATTATACTATACATGTTGATGAGAACTAGAACCCTCACAGTACTGTACAGTAATGATGATTATACTATACATGTTGATGAGAACTAGAACCCTCACAGTACTGTACAGTAATGATGATTATACTATACATGTTGATGAGAACTAGAACCCTCACAGTACTGTACAGTATGAGTGATTATACTATACATGTTGATGAGAACTAGAACCCTCACAGTACTGTACCCTAAGGTTGATTATACTCTACATGTTGATGAGAACTAGAACCCTCACAGTACTGTACCCTAAGGTTGATTATACTCTACATGTTGATGAGAACTAGAACCCTCACAGTACTGTACCCTAAGGTTGATTATACTCTACATGTTGATGAGAACTAGAACCCTCACAGTACTGTACAGTAATGATGATTATACTCTACATGTTGATGAGAACTAGAACCCTCACAGTACTGTACAGTAATGATGATTATACTCTACATGTTGATGAGAACTAGAACCCTCACAGTACTGTACAGTATGAGTGATTATACTATACATGTTGATGAGAACTAGAACCCTCACAGTACTGTACAGTAATGATGATTATACTATACATGTTGATGAGAACTAGAACCCTCACAGTACTGTACAGTAATGATGATTATACTCTACATGTTGATGAGAACTAGAACCCTCACAGTACTGTACAGTAATGATGATTATACTCTACATGTTGATGAGAACTAGAACCCTCACAGTACTGTACAGTATGAGTGATTATACTATACATGTTGATGAGAACTAGAACCCTCACAGTACTGTACAGTAATGATGATTATACTAGACATGTTGATGAGAACTAGAACCCTCACAGTACTGTACAGTAATGATGATTATACTCTACATGTTGATGAGAACTAGAACCCTCACAGTACTGTACAGTAATGATGATTATACTAGACATGTTGATGAGAACTAGAACCCTCACAGTACTGTACAGTATGAGTGATTATACTATACATGTTGATGAGAACTAGAACCCTCACAGTACTGTACAGTAATGATGATTATACTATACATGTTGATGAGAACTAGAACCCTCACAGTACTGTACAGTAATGATGATTATACTCTACATGTTGATGAGAACTAGAACCCTCACAGTACTGTACAGTAATGATGATTATACTCTACATGTTGATGAGAACTAGAACCCTCACAGTACTGTACAGTATGAGTGATTATACTATACATGTTGATGAGAACTAGAACCCTCACAGTACTGTACAGTAATGATGATTATACTAGACATGTTGATGAGAACTAGAACCCTCACAGTACTGTACAGTAATGATGATTATACTCTACATGTTGATGAGAACTAGAACCCTCACAGTACTGTACAGTAATGATGATTATACTATACATGTTGATGAGAACTAGAACCCTCACAGTACTGTACAGTATGAGTGATTATACTATACATGTTGATGAGAACTAGAACCCTCACAGTACTGTACAGTATGAGTGATTATACTAGACATGTTGATGAGAACTAGAACCCTCACAGTACTGTACAGTAATGATGATTATACATGTTTTTATGTAATTATTATTGCAGCCCTGGAGTTTCTGGAATTCGTTTGGTTTCTACTTTCTATTTTTCACAACTAAATTACTACATGGGAAGATATAGAAAAAAGAAAGGCTATTGAAGCACATTTCTGATTCATTCTTGTGGCATATACTTTAGTACAGTCAAAGTCAAAAGGTGTTATTCTTATTCTATAATGAAATACTGATTTATGTGAAATCATTCAAACTTCAAGGAGAAGTTCCTCGTTTATGTAATGCTCCCTGTTAGTGTTTTTTTTTAGATCAGTGTGGTATGAGTGACAATGTATGCTTTCTGAGTGAGAATTGTTAACAGTGTTCTGGTCGAACAAGCTTATTTTGAGACATGAAGTGTTTTGGTGGTTTGAGTGAGTTTTGGAGGTGAGATGAACTGTTTGGCCAAGATGCATGTTGGTAATGCAGACTGTGTGAAGAGTTTTGAAGAAGTGGCTTCAGTATTGAATGATGCTTGCTAGCAATTGAAGAAAACTGTGATATCCGTATCGCCGTAGACTACACCACTGCTGTCATCCTTACCTCCAAGCGTTTATTCAAGTTGGATCAGGTACTTTTGGAAGACATTGCTTGGACTGTAGCCTACAGCAGCCTTTTCCCGCGATCCATCAAAGACGTTTGGTGTTTCGTCATAGTGGTCTCTGATTTGTGGTCAGACTCGCTCAGGTGGAACAAACTTAAAACGTGCGCCTTCCTTCAATTCTGATTCGAATGTCATTGAGAAAACAGAAGTGTCAAGGATTTTTTTTCTCTCTCGCAAACATCTTTCTGAATGTAAAAGTCATCTATCTTTTCAAAAGTCACTTAATCTGATTACAATAATGTTTGCTGGTAACGTAACAGATTACAGGTATCGTTTTTATTTTTTGGGTGTAATCTGTTACTCCACCACCCCTGCTAATGAATATGACCAACGTGTCCTGGACTGGAGTCAACATGGCTTAGCTTCAGCTTCTCTCACCTTCAAATGCTTTTGTCAGAGCTTTTTTTTTATCTCTTCAGACCTTTTTTATTCTCTCTCCAAATATGGTGAATTATTAATGGAATAAATAAAGCAGCATGAAAGAGAGACTGTCCTGGTCCAGTCAAGTCATGTGTGTGCGTGAGGAACCTGGAGCCTCCGGTGATTGAGTATTTGTTTGTAACTGCATTAATGTGTCTTTTGTTGTCGCCTTTACATACAACAACAAAGCTAGAATGTGAGAAGTGGACATATTGGCAACAGGCTTTAGCAAGTAGAGATGGTGAAAAGCAAAGACAGGATGACCCAACAATATACACGTCAGCTACTACAGCGACTGAAATTACTAATTGCAGTTAGTTTTAGAGTGGGTGGCAAGGAATAAGTTAGCCCTAAATATTTCTAAAACTAAAAGCATTGTATTTGGGACAAAACACTCACTAAACCCTAAACCTCAACTAAATCTTGTAATAAATACTGTGGAAATTGAGCAAGTTGAGGTGACTAAACTGCTTGGAGTAACCCTGGATTGTAAACTGTCATGGTCAAAACATGTTGATACATTAGTAGCTAAGACGGGGAGAAGTCTGTCCATAATAAAGCGATGCTCTGCCTTCTTAACAACGCTGTCAACAAGGCAGGTCCTACAGGCCCTAGTTTTGTCACACCTTGACTACTGTTCAGTCGTGTGGTCAGGTGCCACAATAAAGGACTTAGGAAACGACAGATTTGTACCTTGTTCAGGGGCAGAACGACAGATTTGTACCTTGTTCAGGGGCAGAACGACAGATTTGTACCTTGTTCAGGGGCAGAACGACAGCTCAGGGATTTGAACTTGCAACCTTCCCGGTTACTAGCCCAACGCTCTAACCACTAGGCTACCCTGCCGCCCCATATGCACTATACACACACATACACATGGATTCAGTACTGTAGATATGTGGTAGTGGTGGAGTAGGGGCCTGAGGGCACACAGTGTGTTGTGAAATCTGTGAATGACTTGTAATGTTTTAGAATGGAAGACTGGCTGCTACCTTGGCAGCAGCTAATGGGGACCCATAATGAATACAAATAGAAAAAAGTGAGATTTGAGAGTTTAGGCTGAAAGTTCTGCCCCTTGTGAACTATCCAAAGTTTAGACTGAGCCCCCTTACATTATATAAAAATAGAACTGCCATATAACATTGCACTTTCTGCTACTGTTGGTTTTGCAGCCTAAGCAGGAAAAGTTGTAATAAACATCCAGGTGTTAATAATGGACAAAGGGAGAATCCTCTGAGCCAATGGTGATGGCCGTTACAGAATAGTGAGGATACAGGCTGTGTCTCGAATGACACCCTATTCCCCATGTAGTGTGCTACTTTTTTTAAACCAGAAGTAGTGGTTGTAAAGGGTGTAGTTAGTGGACAGTAAAGAGCTCTGGTCAAAAGGAGGGCACTATGGAGGAAAAGTTGTCATTTGTGATGCATCCATAATATACAGAGGTTTAATGTACAACGAATATTGAGTCTGAAATGTTCAGTCATTTTCCCTCTCCTCTTTGTGTTGTCAGTTTTTCACAGACCCCTGTGCCAGCAGCCCCTGTTTCCATGGCAACTGTAGCCGCAGTGGTGAGGGCGAGGCTTACACCTGCGAGTGCAGCGAGGGGTACAAGGGGGAGAAGTGTGAGCAAGCCACCTTGGACCTGCTGCCTGTCTCCAATTGGGACCCTGCCACACCCGCCATGCCCACAACCGCCCCTCAACCCTCCCAGCCAACCATGGTGTCCACTACAACGCAGGCCCCTCCCACGCTGCAGCCGTGGCAGCCTAAGGCTGGACAGAGACTCTTGGTGGTGCAGTGGGAGAAAGAACAGGTCAGAGATTAATGCTACACGTACTCTATTAGTCACAACAGACCAGCTGATCAGCTAGCTAGGTTCAGAGTTCACATAACTTCTTTATTTGTCCTATAAAAGAATGACATTTACCCTCTTGCTGCCTCGTGTGTGTATTTTCATGTGTATGTTTGTATGTGTGTGTGTGTGTGTTTCTGTGATTGTGTATGTGTGTCTCTGTGTGTCCGTGCATGTGTGCGTGTTTCTGTGAGTGTGTATGTGGGTCTCTGTGTGTCCGTGCATGTGTGTGCATGTGTGTGTGTGTTTTGTGAGTGTGTATGTGTGTCTCTGTGTCTCTGTGTGTCCATGCATGTGTATGTATGTGTGTGTGTTCCTGTTGCAGGTGACAGAGGGACTGCATTGTGTGAGTCCTGAGCTGTGTGAGCTGACCTCTGGAACTCTGACTCTCTCTCTAGAGGTGCCTGAGGAGACTGCCATCAAGTAAGAGTACTGGTACATTCCTGTGTGTGAGTGCATGTATCTGTGTGTATATATATGTTTGTGTGTGTGTGTGTGTGTGCTTACATAGTGCTCTCCCTCTCTCCCCTGTGTGCTCCAAATCTCCCTTTCCCTCTCTTCCTCCCACCCTCTTCATCTCTCCCCTGTTTATCCTAACCTCTTCATCTCTCCCCTGTTTATCCTAACCTCTTCATCTCTCCCCTGTTTATCCTAACCTCTTCCTCTCTCCCCTGTTTATCCTAACCTCTCCCTCCCTCCCTCCCCTGTTTATCCTAACCTCTCCCTCTCTCTCCTGTTTATCCTAACCTCTCTCTCCCTCCCCTGTTTATCCTAACCTCTCCCTCCCTCCCTCCCTCCCTCCCTCCCTCCCTCCCTCCCTCCCTCCCTCCCTCCCTCCCTCCCTCCCTCCCTCCCCTGTTTATCCTAACCCCTCCTTCCCTCCCTCCCTCCCTCCCTCCCTCCCTCCCTCCCTCCCTCCCTCCCTCCCTCCCCTGTTTATCCTAACCTCTCCCTCCCTCCCCTGTTTATCCTAACCTCTCCCTCCCTCCCTCCCTCCCCTGTGTATCCTAACCCCTCCCTCCCTCCCTCCCTCCCTCCCTCCCTCCCTCCCTCCCTCCCTCCCCTGTTTATCCTAACCTCTTCCTCTCTCCCCTGTTTATCCTAACCTCTCCCTCTCTCCCCTGTTTATCCTAACCTCTCCCTCCCTCCCTCCCCTGTTTATCCTAACCTCTCCCTCTCTCTCCTGTTTATCCTAACCTCTCCCTCCCTCCCTCCCCTGTTTATCCTAACCTATCCCTCTCTCCCCTGTTTATCCTAACCTCTCCCTCTCTCCCCTGTTTATCCTAAACTCTCCCTCTCTCCCCTGTTTATCCTAACCTCTTTCTCTCTCCCCTGTTTATCCTAACTTCTCCCTCTCTCCCCTGTTAATCCTAACCTCTCCCTCCCTCCCTCCCTACCCTGTTTATCCTAACCTCTCCCTCTCTCTCCTGTTTATCCTAACCTCTCCCTCTCCCCTGTTTATCCTAACCTCTCCCTCCCTCTCTCCCCTGTTTATCCTAACCTCTCCCTCTCTCCCCTGTTTATCCTAACCTCTCCCTCCCTCTCTCCCCTGTTTATCCTAACCTCTCCCTCCCTCCCCTGTTTATCCTAAACTCTCCCTCTCTCTCCTGTTTATCCTAACCTCTGCCTCTCTCCCAAGTGAACTGTAGTTCTACATAAAACCACACTGGAGACTGCACTACATCTGTCTTCCCTTGAGATCATTGTCTTGTGATTATCGTCCTGTGTCATTTACATGGAACTTGCAGTCTTTCATTATTTAGTCACCAACCCGATGGTAGAAAATTACCTCCATTGTGTTGCCCAAGTATAGTGCCTGACTGCAATGTATTCTGATTTAAGCAAGCATCCTAAATGTCCTTTATTTGTCATGCAAAGTGGTAGGTGTCCATTTATAGTGTGTCTTTATGAATGACGGGTGACTGGAGACACACGAGGTCTTTATCAGCACAACAGTGTCCGCTCTTGGTTAAATGCAAATATAGTGTTTGTGTTGTGTTGGTGGTGCTGTCTAATTACTGATGGCGCCTGCGCTTGTGCAAGCTCATATGCAGACACACACACACACAGACACAAACTGAAAGTGACATCAATTTAGGAATGCTAATGAGAACGAGGCTAAATGGAAGATGGCTACAGAGAGAGAGAGAGAGAGAGAGAATGAGATGAGATTGCTTCTTTACTTACTTCAAATTGTAGTCGTGCATACACAGCTTACAGCATGTATATAAGGTACAGTGAAATGCTTGCGTGCTATAGCTCCTTCAACAATGCAGCACAATAATCACTATCAATAATAAAGAAGTATAATAAAAAATAACAAGTTGTCAGGTCTTTGCAGGGAGTCAGCTAGGGTTAGCTGTTCAGCAGGCTGATGGCCTGGTGGTAGAAGCTGTCTCGCAGCCTGTTGGTTCGAGAACCGATGCTTCGATACTGCTTGCCAGATTGTAACAGAGTGAACAGTCCATGGCTCGGATAACTAGGAGTCCTTGGTGATCTTCCAGGCCTTACTCTGATACCGCCTGGTGTAAATGTCCTGGAGGGCAGAGAGCTCGCCCCCCCCAGTGATGTATTGAGCCGTCCGCACCACCCTCTATAGAGCCTTGCGGTTGAAGGCGGTGCAGCTGCAATACCAGGCGGTGATACAGCCGGTTAAGATTCTCTCGATGGTGCAGCTGTAGAACTTCTTGAGGATCTGAGGGCCCATGCGAAATTTCTTCAGCCACCTGAGGTTGAAGAGGCACTGTTGCACCTTCTCCAGCCCGGTGTCGGTGTGATTGGTCCATTTCAGGTCCTCTGTGATGTGCGCACCGAGGAACTGGAAATGGTGACCCTCTCAGCTGCAGCCCCATCAATTTTTTTTTAAACAACTGAAATGTGATTTTTTAAGTTTGTTTTTTCATCAATGAGGACCCCCAATAATTTAGTGGATTGAACGCGGGATAATCGATTTCCTAATAGAAAATGTAGAATCACGAGCATGTAAAAGCTTTATAAAATTGGGCTGTCAAATGATTTAACTAATGAATCGAGTTAATGGCATTAGTTCATCGCGATTTGCTCATGTGTGGCCCTAAATAAATATTTCTCCATTTAAAAAGCAGTGCAGAGTTACAGGCATATTATGCTTTGATTGTAAGGGACGGAAACACAAAATGATCTACATCAGAATGTTTCAATAGCATTTTCACCATAAACAACACAAAAGTCACTGTAACATACAGCTATTAATGCTCCCAATGTTTAAGTAGGCCTACTCCCTCTTATCAATGTTTAAGTAGGCCTACTCCCTCTTATCAATGTTTAAGTAGGCCTACTCCCTCTTATCAATGTTTAAGTAGGCCTACTCCCTGTTATCAATGTTTAAGTAGACCTACTCCCTCTTATCAATGTTTAAGTAGGCTTACTCCCTGTTATCAATGTTTAAGTAGGCCTACTCCCTCTTATCAATGTTTAAGTAGGCCTACTCCCTCTTATCAATGTTTAAGTAGGCCTACTCCCTCTTATCAATGTTTAAGTAGGCCTGCTCCCTCTTATCAATGTTTAAGTAGACCTACTCCCTCTTATCAATGTTTAAGTAGGCTTACTGTTACGGTGAGTGAATGAGGACCCAAAAGCGAACTAACTTAAACAGAGCTTCTTTAATAACCAAACATAGGTAGGCTCAGATAGACCGGCAGATTCCGACAGGACAGGACAAGGTTACAGCAAACATGACGATAGTCTGGCTCAGGCATGAAACACAACAAACAAGAATCCGACAAGGACAGGAGCAGAAACAAAGAGAGATATAGGGACCTAATCAGAGGGAAAAAGGGAACAGGTGGGAAAAGGGGTGACGAGGTGGTTAGGAGGAGACAAGGCACAGCTGGGGGAAAAGAGGGGGAGAAAAGGTAACCTAACAACGACCAGCAGAGGGAGACAGGGTGAAGGGAAAAGACAGAGACAAGACACAACATGACAGTACATGACAGTACCCCCCCACTCACCGAGCGCCTCCTGGCGCACTCGAGGAGGAAACCTGGCGGCAACGGAGGAAATCCTCGATCAGCGCACGGTCCAGCACGTCCCGAGAGGGAACCCAACTCCTCTCCTCAGGACCGTACCCCTCCCAATCTACGAGGTACTGGTGACCACGGCCCCGAGGACGCATGTCCAAAATTCTACGGACCCTGTAGATGGGTGCGCCCTCGACAAGGATGGGGGGGGGGGGGGGAAGACGAGCGGGGGCGCGAAGGACGGGCTTGATGCAGGAGACATGGAAGACCGGGTGGACGCGACGAAGGTATCGCGGAAGAAGAAGTCGAACTGCGACAGGATTAATGACCCGAGAAATACGGAACGGACCAATGAACCGCGGGGTCAACTTGCGAGAAGCCGTCTTAAGGGGAAGGTTCTGAGTGGAGAGCCAAACTCTCTGACCGCGACAATATCTAGGACTCTTAGTTCTACGCTTATTAGCAGCCCTCACAGTCTGCGTCCTATAACGGCAAAGTGCAGACCTGACCCTCTTCCAGGTGCGCTCGCAACGTTGGACAAAAGCCTGAGCGGAGGGGACGCTGGACTCGGCGAACTGAGATGAGAACAGCGGAGGCTGGTACCCGAGGCTACTCTGAAAAGGAGATAGCCCGGTCGCAGACGAAGGAAGCGAGTTGTGGGCGTATTCTGCCCAGGGGAGCTGTTCTGACCAAGACGCAGGGTTGCGAAAAGAAAGACTGCGTAAGATGCGACCAATAGTCTGATTGGCCCGTTCTGCTTGACCGTTAGACTGGGGGTGAAAGCCGGAAGAGAGACTGACGGAAGCCCCAATCAAACGGCAAAACTCCCTCCAAAATTGAGACGTGAATTGCGGACCTCTGTCCGAAACGACGTCTGACGGAAGGCCATGAATTCTGAAAACATTCTCGATGATGATTTGTGCCGTCTCTTTAGCAGAAGGAAGCTTAGCAAGGGGAATGAAATGAGCCGCCTTAGAGAACCTATCGACAACCGTAAGAATAACAGTCTTCCCCGCTGACGAAGGCAGTCCGGTGACAAAATCTAAGGCGATGTGAGACCACGGTCGAGAGGGAATAGGAAGCGGCCTGAGACGGCCGGCAGGAGGAGAGTTACCGGACTTAGTCTGCGCGCAGACCGAACAAGCAGCCACGAAACGACGCGTGTCATGCTCCCGGGTGGGCCACCAAAAACGCTGGCGAATGGAAGCAAGCGTACCCCGAACGCCAGGGTGGCCGGCTAACTTGGCAGAGTGAGCCCACTGAAGAACGGCCAGACGAGTAGGAACGGGAACGAAAAGAAGGTTCCTAGGACAAGCGCGCGGCGACGGAGTGTGAGTGAGCGCTTGCTTTACCTGCCTCTCAATTCCCCAGACAGTCAACCCGACAACACGCCCCTCAGGGAGAATCCCCTCGGGGTCAGTGGAGGCTACTGAAGAACTGAAGAGACGAGACAAAGCATCAGGCTTGGTGTTCTTAGAGCCCGGACGATAAGAAATCACGAACTCGAAACGAGCGAAAAACAGCGCCCAACGCGCCTGACGCGCATTAAGTCGTTTGGCAGAACGGATGTACTCAAGGTTCCTATGGTCAGTCCAAACGACAAAAGGAACGGTCGCCCCCTCCAACCACTGTCGCCATTCGCCTAGGGCTAACCGGATGGCGAGCAGTTCGCGGTTACCCACATCATAGTTACGTTCCGACGGCGACAGGCGATGAGAAAAATACGCGCATGGGTGGACCTTGTCGTCAGAGAGGGAGCGCTGAGAAAGAATGGCTCCCACGCCCACCTCTGACGCGTCAACCTCGACAACGAACTGTCTAGAGACGTCAGGTGTAACAAGGATAGGAGCGGATGTAAAACGATTCTTGAGGAGATCAAAAGCTCCCTGGGCGGAAACGGACCACTTAAAGCACGTCTTGACAGAAGTAAGGGCTGTGAGAGGAGCTGCCACCTGACCGAAATTACGGATGAAACGACGATAGAAGTTCGCGAAGCCGAGAAAGCGCTGCAGCTCGACGCGTGACTTAGGGACGGGCCAATCAATGACAGCTTGGACCTTAGCGGGATCCATCTTAATGCCTTCAGCGGAAATAACAGAACCGAGAAATGTGACGGAGGAGGCATGAAAAGTGCACTTCTCAGCCTTCACAAAAAGACAATTCTCTAAAAGGCGCTGGAGGACACGTCGAACGTGCTGAACATGAATCTGGAGTGACGGTGAAAAAATCAGGATATCGTCAAGGTAAACGAAAACAAAGATGTTCAGCATGTCTCTCAGGACATCATTGACTAATGCCTGAAAGACAGCTGGAGCGTTAGCGAGGCCGAAAGGAAGAACCCGGTATTCAAAGTGCCCTAACGGAGTGTTAAACGCCGTCTTCCACTCGTCCCCCTCCCTGATGCGCACGAGATGGTAAGCGTTACGAAGGTCCAACTTAGTGAAAAACCTGGCTCCCTGCAGGATCTCGAAGGCTGAAGACATAAGAGGAAGCGGATAACGATTCTTCACTGTTATGTCATTCAGCCCTCGATAATCTATGCAGGGGCGCAGAGACCCGTCCTTCTTCTTGACAAAAAAAAAACCCCGCTCCGGCGGGAGAGGAGGAGGGGACTATGGTACCCGCGTCAAGAGCTACAGACAAATAATCTTCGAGAGCCTTACGTTCGGGAGCCGACAGAGAGTATAGTCTACCCCGGGGGGGGTGGTTCCCGGAAGGAGATCAATACTACAATCATACGACCGGTGTGGAGGAAGAGAGGTGGCCCTGGACCGACTGAACACCGTGCGCAGATCGTGATATTCCTCCGGCACCCCTGTCAAATCACCAGGCTCCTCCTGTGAAGAAGAGACAGAGGAAACAGGAGGGATAGCAGACATTAAACATTTCACATGACAAGAGACGTTCCAGGAGAGGATAGAATTACTAGACCAATTAATGGAAGGATTATGACAAACTAGCCAGGGATGGCCCAAAACAACAGGTGTAAAAGGTGAACGAAAAATTAAAAAATAAATGGTTTCACTATGATTACCAGAAACAGTGAGGGTTAAAGGTAGCGTCTCACGCTGAATCCTGGGGAGAGGACTACCATCCAGGGCGAACAAGGCCGTGGGCTCCTTTAACTGTCTGAGAGGAATGTCATGTTCCCGAGCCCAGGTCTCGTCCATAAAACAGCCCTCCGCCCCAGAGTCTATTAAGGCACTGCAGGAAGCTGACGAACCGGTCCAGCGTAGATGGACCGACAAGGTAGTGCAGGATCTTGAAGGAGAGACAGGAGTAGTAGCGCTCACCAGTAGCCCTCCGCTTACTGATGAGCTCTGGCCTTTTACTGGACATGAAATGACAAAATGACCAGCGGAACCGCAATAGAGACAGAGGCGGTTGGTGATTCTCCGTTCCCTCTCCTTAGTCGAGATGCGGATACCTCCCAGCTGCATGGGCTCAGCACCCGAGCCGGCAGAGGAAGATGGTAGTGATGCGGAGAGGGGGGCAACGGAGAACGCGAGCTCCTTTCCACGAGCTCGGTGACGAAGATCAACCCGTCGCTCAATGCGAATAGCGAGTTCAATCAAGGAATCCACGCTGGAAGGAACCTCCCGGGAGAGAATCTCATCCTTTACCTCTGCGCGGAGACCCTCCAGAAAACAAGCGAGCAAAGCCGGCTCGTTCCAGCCACTGGAGGCAGCAAGAGTGCGAAACTCAATAGAGTAGTCTGTTATGGATCGATTACCTTGACATAGGGAAGACAGGGCCCTGGAAGCCTCCTCCCCAAAAACAGATCGATCAAAAACCCGTATCATCTCCTCCTTAAAGTCCTGATACTGGTTAGTACACTCAGCCCTTGCCTCCCAGATTGCCGTGCCCCACTCACGAGCCCGTCCAATAAGGAGAGATATGACGTAGGCGACACGAGCAGTGCTCCTGGAGTAAGTGTTGGGCTGGAGAGAAAACACAATATCACACTGGGTGAGGAACGAGCGGCATTCAGTGGGCTCCCCAGAGTAACACGGCGGGTTATTGATTCTGGGCTCCGGAGATTCGAGAGCCCTGGAAGTGGCCGGTGGATCGAGGCGGAGATGGTGAACCTGTTCTGTGAGGTTGGAGACTTGGGTGGCCAGGGTCTCAACGGCATGTCGAGCAGCAGACAATTCCTGCTCGTGTCTGCCTAGCATCGCTCCCTGGATCTCGACGGCTGAGTGGAGAGGATCCGAAGTCGCTGGGTCCATTCTTGGTCGGATTCTTCTGTTACGGTGAGTGAATGAGGACCCAAAAGCGAACTAACTTAAACAGAGCTTCTTTAATAACCAAACATAGGTAGGCTCAGATAGACCGGCAGATTCCGACAGGACAGGACAAGGTTACAGCAAACATGACGATAGTCTGGCTCAGGCATGAAACACAACAAACAAGAATCCGACAAGGACAGGAGCAGAAACAGAGAGAGATATAGGGACCTAATCAGAGGGAAAAAGGGAACAGGTGGGAAAAGGGGTGACGAGGTGGTTAGGAGGAGACAAGGCACAGCTGGGGGAAAAGAGGGGGAGAAAAGGTAACCTAACAACGACCAGCAGAGAGAGACAGGGTGAAGGGAAAGGACAGAGACAAGACACAACATGACAGTACATGACACTTACTCCCTCTTATCAATGTTTAAGTAGACCTACTCCCTCTTATCAATGTTTAAGTAGGCTTACTCCCTCTTATCAATGTTTAAGTAGACCTACTCCCTCTTATCAATGTTTAAGTAGGCCTATTCCCTCTTATCAATGTTTAAGTAGGCCTACTCCCTCTTATCAATGTTTAAGTAGACCTACTCCCTCTTACCAATGTTTAAGTAGGCCTACTCCCTGTTATCAATGTTTAAGTAGGCTTACTCCCTCTTATCAATGTTTAAGTAGGCCTATTCCCTCTTATCAGTGTTCTTGAAGTTTACACTTGCGCACAGCACACACACGCGCTATTTTAAAATGGCCGACGACATGCACACGAATCTGCGGCAGAAAGAAAAAATATAACTCTGGTAATGTCGGGCATAACTTTTACATGATTCTGGCTAGAGGCACACAGTCTTCAGCCATTTTAATGCACAAGCATTGACTGTAGCTGTGTTCCATGTTGTGTTCTGTGCTTTAAAGGGTCTGTTACTAAAACACGTGTTCTTGAACGTTTCCATGCGGTGAAGAAATGGAGACATGATTTACGGTGTAAACGATAAACAGGTTGCGCATAACTTTGACAGCCCTAATTTTAAGACACCTTATTTGCTTTAAACCAGTCGTCTAAATTTGTTTTATTACGAATTCATTTTAACGATCAATTTCTGACCATCTTTATCAGACAGAAAGATGTTGGTGTCATCAGCAAACAATATAGTGTACAATCAATCAAAATTGACATTAACATACATTTAAAACACTATGGACCAAGGATCAAAGCTTGAGGAACTCCACAGGGCATGTTCTTGAACTCCGATACTGTGCCACGAAACAAACTGTTTCCTATAAACCAAGTAGCTCCTAAACCAGTTCGAGGTCTCTATTTCGAAGCCCATAAGCTTGTAATTTATGCAACAACAAAAAAATTGTCAGCAGTATCGAAGGCTTTCGAAAGGTCAATGCTTTCTTATTTACTTATGTGTGTGTGTTTTCTTTATCTGTGAGTGACTCAGCCAGTGGGAGGAGTCTGGGAGTGTAGCTGGTCTTGTGTTGAGTTAGAGTGCATCTGCTTTGCTGACACTCTCTGTCTGTGCAGAGAGACTCTCTCTTCAAGTAATTGGCCCAAAGTCAGATGAGTAATGGCCCTTGACCACATCAGTCATAACTCTACTCCCTGGCCTTCGGGGCTGTACAGACACCACAGTGAGCAGTATAGTACCCCCCACTGAGACAGACAGGAACAGGCATTACTCATGTCCACCATCCCATCCTACTAGCACAGGGTTTTGTGTGTTTTATAAAAACGTAAACAGTCCCTTCAGAAGGTATTCATACCCCTTGACTTATTTCCCATTTTGTTGTGTTCTCACGCATCTACACACAGTATTCCATAATGACAAAGTGAAAGCAGATTTATTGAAATTGAAATACAGAAATATCTACTTTACATAAGTATTCACACCCCTGAGTCGCTACTTCACACCCCTGAGTCGCTACTTCACACCCCTGAGTCGCTACTTCACACCCCTGAGTCGCTACTTCACACCCCTGAGTCGCTACTTCACACCCCTGAGTCGCTACTTCACACCCCTGAGTCGCTACTTCACACCCCTGAGTCGCTACTTCACACCCCTGAGTCGCTACTTCACACCCCTGAGTTAATACTTTGCCGGCGATAACAGCTTTGAGTAATTTTTGGGTATGTTTGTATCAGCTTTGCACATCTGGATTTGTGGATTTTCTCCCATTCTTCCTTGCAGATTTTCTCAAGCTCTGTTAAGTTAGATGGGGAGTAGCGGTGGACAGCATTTTTCACAGATTTCTAGGCTTTGACTCAAGGACTTTCACATTCTTGATCTAAAGCCATTCCAGCATTGCTTTGGCTGTATGCTTGGGGTCAAATCTTCGCCCCCAGTCCAAGGTTGTTTGTACTCTGAAGCAGGTTTTCATCAAGGATCTGCTTGTATTTGGCTCCATTAATTGTTCTCTCTATCCTTACCAGTCTCCCAGCCTCTGCCACTGAAAAGCAACCCCATAGCATGATGCCGCCACCACCATGTTTCACGGTAGGAATGGTGTTAGATGGGTGCTGAGCTGTGCCTGGTTTTCTCCAGACATACCGCTTTGCATTCAGGCCAAAGAGTTCAATTTTTGTCACATCAGACCACAGAATAATTTGCCTTATGATCACAGAGTTGTTCACATGTGTTTTTGCAAACTCCAGGTGTATTATGTGGCTTCTGTCTGGCCACTCTCCCATAAAGCCCAGATTGTTGAAGTGCTGTAGAGTCTGTGGTCCTTCTAGCAGGTTCTCCCATCACAGCCAAGGAACTCTGTAGATCTGTTAGAGTGGTCATTGGGTCCTTCTTGCACGGTTGCTCAGTTTGGATGGACAGCCAGCTCGAGGCAGAGTCTGGGTAGTTTCACATTTTTTCAATTTCCCAATGATGGAGACCACGGTGCTCTTGGAAACTTTCAACACTCTTGAAATTGTTTCCCAGATATATGCCTCATCACAATTCTATCTCGGAGATCTACGGACAGTTCATTGGACTTCATGTTATAGTTTCTGATCTGACATGCATTGTCAACTGTGGACCCTTCTATGGGCGTGTATGTTTCATTCTAAATCATGTCCAAACAATTGAATTGGCCACAGGTGGACTCCATGTCAAGGATGAACAAAGAAATTGGATGCACCTAAGTTCAATTTGGAGTGTCATAACAAAGGTGTGTGAATACTTATTTAAGTTAGATATTTCTGTATATAATTTTTTTTAAATCAATTTGCTCAAATGTAAAAAAACAACAACATGTTTTCTCTTTGTCATGATGGGGTGTGTAGATGAGTGTGAATTTTTGTAATTGTATTATTTTTAAATATTCTGGCTGTAACAACAAGATGTGGAATAAATCAAGTGGTATGAATACTTTCTGAAAGCACTGTAACAGGCTGGTAACAAAAGTGTTTGGCTCAGACTCTCTTTCTCTCTTACACTCTCTATCCCCCCCTCCCCTCTCCCCTCTCTCTCTTACACTCTCTATCCCCCCCTCCCCTCTCCCCTCTCTTTCTCTCTTACACTCTCTATCCCCCCCCCCTCTCCCCTCTCTTTCTCTCTTACACTCTCTATCCCCCCTCCACTCCCCTCTTCCCTATCTTTCTCTCTTACACTCTCTATCCCCCCTCCCCTCTCCCCTCTCTTTCTCTCTTACACTCTCTACCCCTCCCTCCCCTCTCCCCTCTCTTTCTCTCTTACACTCTCTATCCCCCCTCCCCTCTCCCCTCTCTTTCTCTCTTACACTCTCTATCCCCCTCTCCCCTCTCTTTCTCTCTTACACTCTCTATCCCCCCCTCCCCTCTCCTCTCCCCTCTCTTTCTCTCTTACACTCTCTATCCCCCCTCCCCTCTCCCCTCTCTTTCTCTCTTACACTCTCTATTCCCCCTCCCCTCTCCCCTCTCTTTCTCTCTTACACTCTCTATCCCCTCTCCCCTCTCTTTCTCTCTTACACTCTCTTTATCCCCCCCTCCCCTCTCCCCTCTCTTTCTCTCTTACACTCTCTATCCCCCCCCTCTCCCCTCTCTTTCTCTCTTACACTCTCTATCCCCCCTCCCCTCTCCCCTCTCTTTCTCTCTTACACTCTCTATCCCCCCCTCCCCTCTCCCCTCTCTTTCTCTCTTACACTCTCTATCCCCCCTCCCCTCTCCCTCTCCCCTCTCTTTCTCTCTTACACTCTCAATCCCCCCTCCCCTCTCCCCTCTCTTTCTCTCTTACACTCTCTATCCCCCCCCTCTCCCCTCTCTTTCTCTCTTACACTCTCTATCCCCCCCTCCCCTCTCCCCTCTCTTTCTCTCTTACACTCTCTATCCCCCCTCCCCTCTCTCCTTTCTTTCTCTCTTACACTCTCTATTCCCCCTCCCCTCTCCCCTCTCTTTCTCTCTTACACTCTCTATCCCCTCTCCCCTTTCCCCTCTCCCCTCTCTTTCTCTCTTACACTCTCTATCCCCCCCTCTCCCCTCTCTTTCTCTCTTACACTCTCTATCCCCCCTCCCCTCTCCCCTCTCTTTCTCTCTTACACTCTCTATCCCCCCCTCCCCTCTCCCCTCTCTTTCTCTCCCTCTCTCTTCAGGATTGTGGTGAATGTGAGTGGCGCTCCCGTCCTGTGGCGTGTTGACAAGGATGGCTTCCAGCATTCCTCCTTGGTGGAGGGGACCATCATGTGGTTCCAGCAGGTCTCAGATGGACTGGTGGTCCCTGACCACTCCCTCCCCCTGGGACACAACTACTTCCTCAGTAAGTAGGAAGCACTTCCACAACTACAATAATACTGCTACAAAAAAAACAATATGGATTCGGGAGGTGGGGGGGGGGGGACATGGTTTCCGGGTGGGGAGGGAGGATGCGGGCGGGTAGATGTGGAGGAGGGGTGGTTTGGGTTATCTTTGAATGCATTTCCTTGATGGTGTTTGTACCTGTACCCCCCCCCCCCCAAAAAAAAATATATACATACTTAACTAAATTAAAAGTTGGTCACAAACAAAAAAAATAATATGGAGGAAGGAACTTTCTCCTGTTATTCTCTCCTCCTGTCCATCTTGTGGGAAACCTAGACACATGTAGCAAGCACTTGTTTACCTACCACTGATGCGTATGTTTTATGGTAAGAGGTCTCCTAAGAAATGAATCCAGTAGCACATCTGATGGTGTAATGCATAAGACACAATTACTTCCTCAGTAAGGCCCCTCCTCCATCTCAATTTACTTACTTATGTAATCCTATTGGTTCCCATGTGGAACAGAAGGCTTTCTGCCACTTCAATACAACTGTTAAAAACCATATGGAGGAATATGGGTTACTCTATTCTGTCTGTCCATTTGGTGGTAAACATATATTCATATGTGTTATGGCACTATCGCTTCCATATTTCCAAACCTGTCATTGGTGCATACTGTATTTTGGGTTAGAGATGGCTATCTTCAACTCCAAGGGAATGGATCCTTCCATAGCACATATAGTGATAACAGTGCATATTATACATATTTATACGTAGAACATACGTGTAGTTTATTGGTATAAGGTACCTCAAAGTCAGAGCCATGAATAGGATAGTATGGTATTCCATGTTTTCAATTTTACCATTCACCTTCTCTGCTGTGTTCCGAGTTGTCTGGATCAGTAATTTGCATGAAATGTCAATCAAGAACACAATATCCATAAAATCCATAAACAGTATGATAATGGCTCATTTGTATGGGGGTGGCGCACATAAACACTTGGCTCTGGAATTCAATTTGGTTATCTTTCTGCATATTTTATCGCTAAGTCTTTCTATTTTCAATGAGGAATGTTACAGTAACGTACGCCCTGAGGGTTCGGTAGATCCCAGCAGGTGTGGCGTCATAATTGGTGTCCTACCCTTTAGTGAATTTTCTACTTGACCCCTGTGCGTGGCCTCCATAACAACACAGCTTTGTCATGTCTCAGCTTGTCTGTCCACTGACCTTGTGCTGGCTGAAGACACTCCGCCTGAGATCCTGCGGCTCTGTCTGAGGAGATGGTGTTTGTGGGGGGGGGGGGGGTGGGGGAGGGGGGAGCAACATCAAGAGAGAGGGGGGAGAAGAGAGAGAGATAGAGGGAGAATGAGGGGGAGTGAGGGACGGGAGAGAGGACAGGAAGGGGAGAGAGAATTAAAGAGAGAGAAAGAGTTGTTTTTCTGTCATCGTGTTTGACGGTTTACCTCTCTGGATAATAAATGAGTCACGTCCTTGAGAGCAAGACTGCTGTGGAGCTGTGTTTATGTCTGCTTGTGTGCATCCCACATAATCTGCCTCACATGCAAAAACATGCACTACACACGCACACGTGCACACACGTTCCCACTCGTGCATAGATGCATGTACGTACATGAGACAGACGGTGTGAATGAAATACTGATGGTGGCATACAGAGTGGACTGTAAAATATACATATACAGTGAGGGGAAAAGATATTTGATCCCCTGCTGATTTTGTACGTTTGCCCACTGACAAAGAAATGATCAGTCTATAATTTTAATGGTAGGTTTATTTGAACGGTGAGAGACAGAATAACAACAAAAAAATCCAGAAAAACACATGTCAAAAATGTTATACATATTTGACCCCTCTGCAAAACATGACTTAGTACTTGGTGGCAAAACCCTTATTGGCAATCACAGAGGACAGACGTTTCTTGTAGTTGGCCACCAGGTTTGCACACATCTCAGGAGGGATTTTGTCCCACTCCTCTTTGCAGATCTTCTCCAAGTCATTAAGGTTTCGAGGCTGACGTTTGGCAACTCGAACCTTCAGCTCCCTCCGCAAATTTTCTATGGGATTAAGGTCTGGAGACTGGCTAGGCCACTCCAGGACCTTAATGTGCTTCTTCTTGAGCCACTCCTTTGTTGCCTTGGCCGTGTGTTTTGGGTCTTTGTCATGCTGGAATACCCATCCACGATCCATTGTTAATGCCCTGGCTGAGGGAAGGAGGTTCTCACCCAAGATTTGACGGTACATGGCTCCGTCCATCATCCCTTTGATGTGGTGAAGTTGTCCTTTTTACAGTGTGCGTGTTTAATGCTACGTTTAGACAGGCAGCTCAATTCTGATTTTTTTCTCACTAATTGCTCTTTTGACCAATCAGTTCACATCTGAAAAAGATCTGATGTGAAAAGATCTGATGTGATTGGTCAAAAGACCAATTAGTGAAAAAAATATCAGAATTGGGCTGCCTGTCTAAACGCAGCAGGGGTGTGACTGCATGGGAGTGCTGCATCCAAGAAGAGCAGTGACTGTGCATTTGTGAGCTTGTGTTGTGAGGAACAGACGTCACTGGGCTGATCTAACCAGAAAATGGTGAGGTGTTAGGGGACCAGCTTGTACAGACTCCTGATTGGCTGCTGGGCTTTGCTGTGGCAATGACTTATCCTGGCTGTGCTCACGCCTTATTGGCTCAGAGGAGGTTCATAACGATGGCTGTTAATCTTAACTTTGAGTCTATTTTAAAATGGATGCTTCTGTTTTGATTCATAATTTGCTCACATGGCCTTTTCTTCAACATTTCTCTAATAGTTGGTCGCAGAGGAATCAATTTTTCTTTTGCAGTGGCAGCTAGAGGTGTCTTATCCAGGCAATGATCCATATGCAACCCCTCCTAGAACATTTGTCAAACATAAGGTGATCTGGTCAATGTTGTGCGCAATGATGTTCATCTTCTGTTAGTTTAAACATAATCTTCTTTGCAAGGAACCATCACCTCTCTCTGCACCTAGCCTCTGTACCTAAGTCCTTGTCGACCCCTCACCCCCCAACCACCATTTTATCTCTAGCTAAATAGGCAGTTTGTTCAATATTGCTCACATGTGGTCAGCCTTTTCATATTTATCAAGGTGAATCAGCTAGGACCTTAGAATAACTGTTTTTTCTCTCTCCCGTTGTAGGTGTGTTGCGCATGGGCGCCCCCAGTGGCTCGGAGGTCACCCTGCGTCTCAATCTGACAGTGAAGGCCAGCAGCTGTGTGGAGCCTGGCAGCCGCTTCAGCGACCCACAATGCTCTGGGAAGGGGAAGTGCATCACTCAGCCCTCTGTGGTAAGAGGTCAGGGATCAGATATGTGATGTCAGCTGCCCTTGAGTTGGTGAATCAGTCCCTTGTCTTTGGGCTTGATCCTGTGAACAATATTTCAAGGCTTAAAATGTCACTTTCAATATTCAGAAAACAGGTTTTCCCCTCAATATACTGGAAGGTAACTGCTGTAATTCAGCAGAATATTGTAAGATTGCGATAGTATTGTCTTGATGATACACTATGCGGTAACATAGCAACAGGAGACTGAGAGGAGAAAAAGATAAGCAAGACAGAATAAAGACCGTGCCTTATTGCCAGAAAGGTATTGAGGGATGGAGACAGAGGTCTTAAGTCCTGCATCTCTACTACTCCCTGGGGCCCCCCCTCTCGCTAGGTCCCTAGGGGCGTCACTGTTAGCACACTGATCACTGCTGCACAGAGGAGTAGAGAGAGGAAATGGAGAGAACCAAGGTGAAGAGTGAGAGAAAAGAAAAGAGAAGAGAGGAAGGGAGGGAGAGGAGACGCGTGATAGACTGAGGTCCTGCTAACTCGTTCCCTCCCCCCTACAGGTGCATTGTTACAGGGTGATTTAGCACACCACACTATGGGGAGCTGGGAGGAAAAGGGCATCGGTGAGGTGTACAGGACTAACAATAGAGAATCGCAGAGCCCCATGTAGCCCCAGTATCCAGAACCATCCCAGTGATGTATAAAGTGTTTTGAGTCAGTATGTGACAGTGACCCCGTGTCCCCTCTGACCTCTAGAGCACCTTCTTCTGTGAGTGTGAGGATGGTTACTCTGGGATATTCTGTGAGGAGTTTGATGCCTGCCGCCTCAGGCCCTGCCAGAACTACGCCATCTGTAGTGACTTGAGGCAGGGGGACGAGGGCCGTAACTTCACTTGTATCTGCCCCCCAGGTAACTACTTTGTTTGTGTGTGTGTGTGTGTCTGTCTGTACATGCGTATGAGCGTGCATCACAGGAGCCTGCTGAGGGGAGGACGGCTCATAATAATGGCCGGAACGGTGCAAATGGAATGGCATCAAACACTTGCAAATCAAAAGTGGTTGATGTATTTGACACCATTCCACCGATTCCGCTCCAGCCATTACGAGCCCGCTCTGCCCAACCCCATGTGGAATGCATGCCTGCGTGTGTGTGAGTGTCTCCAAATGAAATAGGGAATGCAGAGAAGAATGCAACCTTTCAACTTATCAACTAGATATGTTTGGGGCCCGGGCCAGTGAGTGCAGCTCTGATCTACTTGACAGGTTAATTACCTTGTTATAGAAGCAGAGGCTGTTGTTGATGGCCAGCCACATCTTATTAGAGAAGGGTGATTACAGGACTGTGGTGGTGTGTCTGTCTGCCTGACAGACTGAGGGCATTGGGTTCTCACAGGCTCATCCAGAGCAATATGGAGGCCGCACTACATGATTAATGTTAATTGGCTTGATGGGTAGTAAGGCTGGAGGTAATTGGCTAGATGCAGGACTTGTTGACTTGTTCTTGGAAGAGTGAGGGTTCTGTTTTGAATTGACCTAATGAGTTAATGAGGATAGACAGTCATGGGGAAGTGTGAGACGTAGGGTGACCGGTGTGAAATGTGTGTGTGTGTGTGATGCATCCGTGCATGCTTGTTATAGTGGTAGTTGGTTGGTTTGCATGTCAATGCTTTAGAGTTGCGTGTGTATATTTGGCTCCTGTGTGTGTTCAGGTTTAATGCTATGTGACACTGTGTTTCGTCTGTGTGCTACAGGGTTCCAGGGTGATCTTTGCCAGTTGCAGGTGGACCACTGCCTGTCTCAGCCCTGCAGAAACGGTGCTACCTGCTCCAGCAGCCTGGCAGGACCCAGGTGCTACTGCCCTGAGGGTAGGTACTTTATCATAGGTCTGCCTTGAGGGTAGGTACTTTATCATAGGTCTGCCTTGAGGGTAGGTACTTTATCATAGGTCTGCCCTGAAGGTACCCCAGTACCAATAGCACAGCAATGCTCTGAGTGCAGAACAACTCTTGCCATAACATAACATGTACAGATCCACAGCAATGCACAATAGCAAGGATGTACTGCACAATAGCAAGGATGTACTGCACAATAGCAAGGATGTACTGCACAATACCACGTTGTTAATCCGTTTTATTTTCAGATCCTCATTAGCTGGTTGTGTGTGTGTTGGACTGTCCTGGTTCTAGGCGTGTGTCTGGTGTTCTTGTGTGCGTGCGTGGTGTGTATATGCGTCAGTGTGTGTGCGTGTGAGTCCGAATGTGTGTGTGAGGCTATCATGGTAGCGCTGCTGTTAGTTTCTGTGTCTGCTCTCTGTTTATCTGTGCCAGCCCGTTGCTTAATTTAAGCCTTCCTCCGCTAGTCTAATTAGTCCTCCTGGCCCTAACGACCTGCTCTCAGCCCCACATGGGAAATCTACACTAGCCCGCTAAAACTAAATTCTGCCAAACACAGCACTCCTAAATAAGGGCATGCCAATCCACGCTTTTTATGTACACACACACACACACACACACACACACACACACACACACACACACACACACACACACACACACACACACACACACACACACACACACACACACTCCCATGGAAAACCATCCTGGAACAATCCTCTTCGAACAGATCAACACAACAACAGAGGTAGAAATGTACAACCTGATCCAGAAAATATAGTACATTGCAGGTACAATTCCCTGCGGTCACTGAGTTCTGATTCACAGTCCTGCTAGCAACGCAACTCAGATTAAATTATTAATCTTACACTGTTGGACGAGCGCCAATGCCGACCAGAATATTTTATCCATCCACAGCAGTTTTTTTCCTTTGGTTGTTTTCACAGAGACATCGTGGTTATGGTGCAACAATGGGGGCGGAAACTGCTTCAGCACTTTTTAATTAGTACGACAAGGAGTTGTGTGTGTATGTGTGTGCGCGTGTTTGTGTGTGTGTGTGTGTGTGTGAGAGAGAGGGCCTCAAAATCTTTAACAGGTTCGTTAGGTAATCCTGCCGTTAGATGCCTTTCTACTGGATTTCAAGGCAATTAGCCAATCACATTCTCCAGTGAGCATGTGACTGCAGGTCAACACAATCAGCCAGTGGAGGCACCTCTCACCTCTACCTCTGTTTATACACAACACACTGGGAGTGGGAGCAGACAGCTCCACACTGCAGACTCATGTCCACCTGATTCCCATCCAGTCGTGAGAGACTGAGGAGGAGAGACGTAAAGAATGTGTTAGGGTTCACGGTTGTTGTTGTTTACTTTTTGTTGTTTTCATGCAGGTGAATGTGAGGGCAAAAGTACAGTACCAGTCTAAAGTTTGGACACACCTACTCATTCAAGGGTTTTTCTTCATTTTTTATATTTTCTACATTGTAGAACAATAGTGAAGACATCAAAACTATGAAATAACACATATGGATTCATGTAGTAGCCAAAAAAGTGTTATAAAATATATTTGAATTAGTTTGTTCTTCAAAGTAGTCATCCTTTGACTTGATGACAGCTTTGCACACTCTTGGCATTCTCTCAACCAGCTTCACCTGGGAGTTCCCACATATGCTGAGCACATGTTAGCTGCTTTTCCTTCACTCTGCGGTCCGACTCCTCACAAACCATCTCAATTGGGTTGAGGTCAGGTGATTGTGGAGGCAAGATAATCTGATGTAGCACTCCATCACTCTCCTTTTAGTCAAATAGCTCTTACAAAGCCTGGAGGTGTGTTGGGCCATTGTCCTGTTGAAACACAAATGATATTCCCACTAAGTGCAAACCAAGTGTGCCTTGAATTCTAAATAAATCACCAACAGTGTCACCAGCAAAGCACCCACACACCATCACACCTCCTCCTTCATGCTTCACGGTGGGAACTTCACATGCAGAGATCATCCGTTCACCTACTCTGCGTTTCACAAAGACATGGCGGTTGGAACCAAAAATCTCAAATTTGGACTCATCAGACCAAAGGACAGATTTCCACTGGTCCACTGGTCCAAGCAAGTCTCTTCTTCTTATTGCTGCCCTTTAGTAATGGTTTCTTTGCAGCAATTCGACCATGAAGGCCTGATTCACACTGTATCCTCTGAACAGTTGATGTTGAGATGTGTCTGTTACTTGAACTCTGTGAAACATTTATTTGGGATGCAATTTCTGAGGCTGGTAACTCTAATGAACTTATCCTCTGCAGCAGAAGTAACTCTGGGTCTTCCTTTCCTGTGGCGGTCCCTATGAGAGCCAGTTTCATCATAGTGCTTAATGGTTTTGCGACTGCACTTGGAGAAACTTTCAAAGTTCTTGAAATTCTCCGGATTTACTGACCTTCATGTCTTAAAGTAATGATGGACTGTCGTTTGTTTTTGCTTATTTGAGCTGTTCTTGCCATGATATGGACTTGGTCTTCTGTATACCACCCCTACCTTGTCACAACAACTGATTGGCTCAAACTCATTAAGAAGGAAAGAAATTCCACAAATTCACTTTTAACAAGGCACACCTGTTAATTGAAATGCATTCCAGGTGACTACCTCATGAAGCTGGTTGAGAGAATGCCAAAAGTGTGCAAAGCTGTCATCAAGGCAAATGGTGGCTACTTTGATGAATCTCAAATATAAAATATATTTTGATATATTTAGCACTTTTTCTGTTACTACATGATTCCATATATGTTATTTCATAGTTTTGATGTCTTCACTATTATTCTAAAACTGTTGAAACTGGTACTGTATATCATAGTTGTATTCTACAAAGCAGGATTATGGAGTTAGTGTCACGCCTGCTCCCGCTCCCCCTCTCTGGCACTCGAGGATGCCAGGATGCCGATCATTACGTACACCTGTCACCATCATTACACGCATCAGAGCTACATTGGACTCACCTGGAATCCATCACTTTATTGATCGTCTCCTCTATATCTGTCTATTCCTCAGTTAGATCCCCATGTCAGCATTAATGTCATTATGTTTCCCCTGTCCAGATGCTGTCCGTGTTTTGTTTCATATCTGTTATTTATTAAATATTCACTCCCTGTACTTGCTTTTTGCCTCCCAGCGTCTGTCCTCACAGAACACTGAACACTAATATTGGAAGCATCAGGGAGATTTTTTGTTTTTGGTTTGGTTGGAGGAACCGAGGATGCCTCAGCTGGCTCGTCAGGCTTCCATGCCTTAGCTGGCTCAGGTGTGCATTGGATACTGTCAGCCAGCTCATCAGGCTCCCACGCCTCAGCAGGCTCCTTCGGCTCTCAACGCCTCAGCCGGCTCGTCGGGCTCCCACGCCTCAGTCGGCTCGTCGGACTCCCACGCCTCAGCCGGCTCGCCGGGCTGCCACGCCTCAGCCGGCTCGCCGGGCTGCCACGCCTCAGCCGGCTCGCCGGGCTGCCACGCCTCAGCCGGCTCGCCGGGCTGCCACGCCTCAGCCGGCTCAGCCGGCTCGCCGGGCTCCCTCAGTTTGATCCCTTTGTCAGCATTAATGTCATTATGTTTCCCCTGTCCAGATGCTGTCCGTGTTTTGTTTCAAGTCTATTATTTATTAAATATTCACTCCCTGTACTTGTTTCTCGTCTCCCAGCATATGTCCTCGCAGTTAGCCAGTTAGCTTTTTAAAATATTCTGATATAACTTTTTATTATGGTCTAATTATGGTCTAATTAATTTAACAAATGAATAGACATATCTAAGTTTAGCTTTTTTATTTAATTATAAAATCTATCGTTTTTTCTGGTTGCTTATCAAAGTTAGCTGGCTAATTCATTTATCCTGCTTTGTAGCATACCCCTCAGTGCTAGGTACAGAGAAGTTGTGTTGTATGGCATTTCCTTGTATAACACACAGCAGAAGCAGTGTCTTCCATGAGGAAAACACAATCTCTTGTACTGTTGTTTCTTTACCTTTTTACCTTTCCTTTCGGACTAGACTGTCTCTCTTCTTTATTTGGAGAAGAAGTATATTTACTCTTGCTCCTCTCTTTTAACTATCACTGGAGACACATGAAGTGAAGAGCTTTCATAAGAATTTGGTTTCTTTTTAAAAAACCTCTCTGGGATATGTGGGACGTCCCACCTGGCCAAAAGCCAGGGAAAATGCAGAGCGCCAAATTCAAATAAATGACTATAAAAATCTAACTTTCATTAAATCACACTTGCAAGATAGCAAATTAAAGCTACACTTGTTGTGAATCCAGCCAACATGTCAGATTTCAAAAAGGCTTTTCGGCTAAAGAAAGCAATGCCATTATCTGAGGATAGCACTATAGTAAACAAAGAGAGAAACCATATTTCAACCCTGCAGGTGCGACATAAAATGCAGAAATAAAAATATAATTCATGCCTTACCTTTGACGAGCTTCTTTTGTTGGCACTCCAATATGTCCCATAAACATCACAAATGGTCCCTTTGTTCAATTACTTCCGGCAATATTTATCCAAAATGTCCATATATTTGGCGCGTTTGATCCAGAAAAACACCAGTTCCAACTTGCTCAACGTGACTGCAAAATATATCAAAAGTTACCTGTAAACTTTGCCAAAACATTTCAAACTACTTTTGTAATAAAACTTTAGGTATTTTTTAACGTAAATAATCAATAAAATTGAAGACGGGATGATCTGTGTTCAACACAGGAAGAAAACAAACTGAAGCATGCTTTCTGGTCACGTGCCTCTAACAGTACACTTCAAGTGACCCTCGTTCAAGATGGCCGTACTTCTTCATTACACAAAGGAATAACCTCAACCAATTTCTAAAGACTGTTGACATCCTGTGGAAGCGATAGGAACTGCAAGAATGTCCCTTAGAAATCTGATCTGAAATCTGAAATCTGATTCCCAATGAAAACCCATTGAAAAGAGAGTGACCTCAAAAAAATAACAATTTCTGTTATAGGTTCTGTTATATTCACAGACATGATACAAACCGTTTTAGAAACTTCAGAGTGTTTTCTATCCAAATCTACTAATAATATGCATATTTTATATTCTGGGGATGAGTAGCAGGCAGTTGAATATGGTCATGCATTTCTTCCGGACGTGAAAATACTGCACCCTGTCATACAGAAGTTAAAGCATTCTCCCAATGTGCACAAGCACCCATGCACGCACGCACGCACGCACGCACACACACACACACACACACACACACACACACACACACACACACACACACACACACACACACACACACACACACACACACACACACACACACACACACACACAGAGAGAAACCTATTTCTGTCAGCTGTTCCCAGTGTTGTATAACTGCCTACCCACACACACATAAATCAGACCAAGTTTATTTAGCACAGATCCTCTCGGCGGAAGTTATCACGCTGTGCATAAAACAAAGTGATGGATGACAGCAGATGACAACAATAGCAGAGGAAATTACGGCTTATGATCACCGAATGCCACTGCTGAATGCAAATAGCTGCGTTTTTTCCTGTCTTTGAGCAGGTGAATAGCATTACCACAGCAGTATCATAAACATGACACAAGTCCGGTTATTAGGTGTCATGTCCATTCGTGACCCCTCATGTCAGATGACATACTGCCTACGAGCCCTTGTCAAAAGTAGTGCACTTAATAGGAAACCAATAAGATCTCCAAGTTTTACCAATTTGACTTCAGATTCAGACTTTAATCGACATTTCTCCAAATGTCAAATTTAGAAAACAAGGGTTGGGATAGGCTTAAAACATGACATTTAGGCATTCATCACGAATCATTAAGTTACGGGTTAAAGTCTGATGTCCTCAGGACATGAACAGACGTCAAATTTCAAAGTCAATCTTGAGCGATTTTCTTGAAGGAATATGGGTACAATTTCAGACACAACCAGAGCCTCTAGAGGTCGTTCCCAGCAGTCCTCCTAGCTCTGTGTCTGTCCTCTGAGGTCGTTCCCAGCAGTCCTCCTAGCTCTGTGTCTGTCCTCTGAGGTCTCTCTCTCTCAGCTCTGGGACTGGCACTGTCTCCAGTGGGGAACAGGAGGGGTGGGGGTGCTATATTTAGACTCCTAACTCGCTCTACAGTATTGGCAAGTAGAAGCGGTACAGCAGCTCTGCAAAAGCTGTTTTCTTCTCATATCAGAGCTCCCCTGGGAATCTGGTTAAGTGTGGAGGCTTGGTAAAGTGCGTGTGGTGGTGATGGTGGGGGGTTCGGTGCATGTGGGGGTGCACGTGTGTGCGTGCATGTGTGCAAATGCATGCACTCGCATGCGTGCGCGTGTGTGTGTCTTTACCATGCCTGCTGACCCCTACCCCCTGTGTCATAGTGAATTATGAGCTTGATCATTTGTCAGCATGAGTTGTCAGCATGATCCGAGAGAGAGAGAGAGAGACAGAGAGAGAGAGACAAAGACAAAGATAGGGAGAGAGAATGACAGAGAGCAGAAAGAAAGAGGAAGAAGGAAAGAAAATGAGAGAGAGAGAGAGATGGGGTCCTGATGCTCAGACACCCAGCCAGTCTCCCTGACAACACTGCCCAAGGCAAATGCACACACACACACAGCAGAGTGTCAGATTTTCCTCCCTCCTTTCTTCTTCACATTCTCCTCTTTGGCACCTTGACCTCTCTCTTGTCTTTACCTCTCGTCATGTCTCCTTTTCTACAACATCTGAGATGATGTGCGGTTGTGTGTCTATGTGTGTGTGTGTGTGCACATGTATGTGTGTGTTACATGTCTCCACCCAACGCCACACTTCAGTATCCAACATTTGTCCGGGGGGGGGGGGGGGTTTGGGATAGGGTTGAAACAGAAAAAAAATAACAATGTGTGCCTAGCAATGGGATTGAACCTGCAATCCTCTTAGCTGTGGAGCAAAACAGTCAACATCAGGAAATTTGGATGGAACCAAATCAAAGCATGACAACTGAATGTTGCTTCTACATTGATACATTTTGATCACTTGGTCCCCTCCCTCATGTCAAACACTTGGATTCAGGAGGCGGGATTATTAAGGGAAAAGGGGGACTCTAACTCTCATTTTATACACCAATGGTTACAAGTCATTTTTTTCAAATTTGTAGCACTTCTATCCCCCAAATTATTATGGGTAATAAAAGGCTATTTGAAATGGGATCTTTTTTGTTCAGGACCTTTAAGCCCTTCTATCCCCACCCGTAACTCCCTAGCAAGCCGTGATCCTGCTCGATGGTAATAGGCACTCACGTTGCCCCTAGTGACTGGTATGGAAGGCATCTCCCGACGTCTTGGAGACCTGGAAAAACATCTAATATTACAGCCTATCTGGTGTGACCTGGCTGCTCCACTCCCACTAGCTTCCTACATCCTGTTGCTCTTATGAGAAATACTGATCAATTGGGTCACCCTCAATCAAACCTCCATTTTGTCACACCTTCTGCAATCACTGCCTCCATCTCTGCCACTCTCAAGGTGCCACCCTTGCCTCTTCCCTCCTCACCTCTCTCCACCTTGACCCTCTGTCCTCCCTCCTTCCTCAGGAGAATGGTTCCATCACAAGCTGTTTTTTTCGGGATCGTTGCCATGGTAGCGCAGAGAGGAGACTGTAGTTTATTGTGATAGGACTGTGCCTATGGGTGTGTGCTGGCCTGTGTGTGTGCGTGTGTGTGCGTGTTACACAGTCAATATAACCTGGGAACATGTTGATTGCGTCAGTGTGTGTATTTCATCGGGCTAATGAAGAGAGGCTTTCAGGGTCTGCTGATTCATGTATTCAGATGCATGGAGGACTCTATATCACCCAGATTGATGGACATTTATTATTTCACTGTCAGTGCAGAGAGGGAGGAATAATCTACTGGAGTCAGTGGGTTCTGTGTGGGTCTTCTTTCTTTCTTTCTCATAAATTATACATGTATGAACTACACATTGACACATCCAGCCCAAAGCAGGAGGTTTAAAAAAAATGTGCCGGAGCATGTCTTTAAGTATGGGCTTTCTGGCTTGGGTCAAATAACAGTGCCTGTTTGTTTGTATGTGTTTGTGTGTGGGCGGGGGATGGGGGACGGGGCATGGGTTTGTGTGTGTAGACAAAACAGACGCTGTAGGCTACATCCCAGTGAGTCCACAGACCCACCTGAACACCCACAATGCGGTTCATCACAACCCCAGAACCCCCGAACCCCATAGCATTCCTGCCACCAGACCAGATGCTCCCCACCCCCTCTCTCGCTCTCACTCACTCACACTCGCTCTCTCTCGCTTGCTCTCTCTCTCTCTCTCTCTCTCTCTCTCTCTTTCTTTCTTTCTTTCTTTCTTTCTTTCTTTCTTTCTTTCTTTCTTTCTTTCTTTCTTTCTTTCTTTCGCTCTCTCTCTCTCTCTCTCTCTCTCTCTCTCTCTCTCTCTGTCTTTCATTTTCCTTCCTTCATCGTCTTTTTTTGTGCTGTCATTCTCTCACCCTATCTTTGTCTTTGTCTTTCTCGTTGTCTCACTCTCTCTCTTTCTCTCCTCTCTCTCTCTTGTACTCCCTTCATCTTTCTCAGGGTATCAGGGCAGTATGTGTGAACAGAGGGTGGACCCATGTGCCTCCAGCCCCTGCCACAACAACGGGAGCTGCTTCCCCCAGGGTCCCGGCCTGGACTTTGGCTGCAGCTGTGCTGCCGGCTTCACCGGCCCAACCTGTGCCCAGCTGGTGGACTTCTGTGCCCTCAACCCCTGTGCCCATGGGATCTGCCGCAGTGTGGGCACCAGCTACAGATGTCTGTGTGTCCCAGGTGAGCCATTAAATAACAGTGCCTGTTTAAATGGGGGGTATTCTCTATCTGATCAACCTTCAATTTTCCACACTATAGATAAGCTCTAAGACTATCTAACAGATTGATTCTCCCACAATAAATCAGATATCACAGTAAACCTAACACATATAATATAACAGTGCATTCGGAAAGTATTCAGACCCCTTATGTTACAGCCTTATTCCCCTAAAAAATGTGTTCTATCAATCTACACACAATACCCCATAATGACAAAGCAAAAACAGGTTTTTATTATTTATAATTGTTTTTGTTTTTTTAACAGAAATCTTACATTTTAATCTCACATGTTGAAGCACCTTAGCAGCCTCCAGTCTTCTTTGATGTGACACTACAAGCTTGGCACACCTGAACAGAGATGTTCGATCGGGTTCAAGTCCGGGCTCTGGCTGGGCCACTCAAGGACATTCAGAGACTTGTCCCAAAGCCACTCATGCGTTGTCTTGGCTATGTGCTTAGGGTTGTTGTCCTGTTGGAAGGCAAACCTTCGCCCCAGGCTTGAGCACTTTGGAGTAGGTTTTCATCAAGGATCTCTCTGTACTTTTCTCTGTTCATCTTTCCCTCGATCTTGACTAGTCACCCTGTCCCTGCCACTGAAAAACATCCCCACAGCATGATGCTGCCACCACCATAATTCACCGTAGGTATGGTGCCAGGATTCCTCCAGGTGTGATGCTTGGTATTAAGGCCAAAGAGTTCAATCTTGGTTTCAAAAGACCAGAGAATCTTGTTTCTCGTTGTCTGAGAGTCCTTTAGGTGTTTTTTTTTGCAAACTCCAAGCAGGCTGTCATGTGCCTTTTACTGAGGAGTGGCTTTGTCTGGCCACTCTACCATAAAGGCCTGATTGGTGGTGTGCTGCAGAGATGGTTGTCCTTCTGGAAGGTTCTTCCATCATCACAAAGGAACTCTGGAGCTCTGTTAGAGTGACCATCGGGTTCCTGGTCACCTCCTTGACCAAGGCCCTTCTCCCCTGATTGCTCAGTTTGGCTTGGCAACCAGTTATAGGAAGAGTGTTGGTGGTTCCAAACTTCTTCTATTTAAGAATGATGAAGGCCAAGTTGTTCTTGGTGACCTTCAATTCTGCAGAAATGTTTTGGTACACTTCCCCAGATCTGTGCCTCGACACAATCCCATCTCGGAGCTCTACGGACAATTCCTTTGACCTCATGCCTTGGTTTTTGCTCGGACATGCACTGTCAACAGTGTGACCTTATACAGACAGGTGTGTGCCTTTCCAAATTATGTCCAATTTTTGAATTTACAACAGATGGACTCCAATAAAGTTATAGAAACATCTCAAGAATGATCAATGGAAACAGGATGCACCTGAGCTCAATTTCGAGTCTCATAGCAAAGGGTCTGAATACTTATAAGTAAGGTATTTCAGATTTTTATTTTTAATACATTTGCAAAAAAGTTTTTTTTTCTTCTTTTCATTATGGGGTATTGTGTGTAGATTGATGAGGGGGAAAAAAATATTGAATTCTGTAACGAAATACATTGGGAGTCAGGAAGCAAGTGCAGAAGGAGAGTTGAAAAATGAAATGATTCAGTTGAACAGAACATGAGAGGCGTACAGAACGTGAGAGAAATCAATACTACCAAGTGACTGCTGTCCACTGAGGGCTAAATAAAGTGGGAGTAAAAAGGAGATAATGATAACCAGGTGTGTGTAATGATTGTAGCAAGGGCCGGTGGTTAGTGGACCGGCGTGACAGTACCCCCCGGCCAGGAGGACTGACTCGAGGGCGAGGAGCGGGCCGGTCCGGACGGCGAAGAGGGTAATCCCGGATGATGTTGGGGTCCAGGATGTCTGCCCCTGGGACCCAAGAGCTCTCCTCAGAACTGTATGCCTCCTAGTCCACCAGGTATTGTAGCCAACCCCAATGATGTCAAGAATCCAGGAGGGACCTAATGGCATAGGTAGGGTTCCACTCGATGTCCAGGGGAGGCGGGGGGGTGTCTCGGGGGAGGACATCTGCCAGGGGACCAGGAACCACTGGCCTGGTGAGGGAGACATGAAAGGATGGTGAGATCCGGTAGTTGGAGGGGAGTTGTTGACGGTAAGTTACCTCATAGACCCTCCGGAGGACCTTGATGGGCCCCACAAACCGGAGACTAAGCTTCCGGCAGGGCACGCGGAGCGGGAGATTCCTAGTGGAGAGCCAGAAGCGATCACCAGGATGGAACCTCTGCCTCACTGCAGTGGCGGTCCGTCTGATCCTTCTGTTGGCAGAACCACTCGTTCACTGCAGGGGCCTCGGTCTGGCTCGGAGTCCATGAAGCCAGGGCCGGATAGTATCCCAGGACACACTGGAAGTGAATCAGCCCGGTGGAGGAGTGCCGAAGTGAGTTCTGAGCGTAGTCCTCCCAGGGAAGGAACCGGAACTACTCCCCCTGTCAGTCCTGGCAGTAACTCATTAGGAACCTCCCCAGCTCCTGGTTGATCCTCTCCACCTGCCCATTGGACTGAGGCCGGTACGCGGATGTCAGGCTGACCGTGCCCCCAGCTTCTCCATAAAGGCTTTCCATACCCGCAACCTGAATTGGGGACCACGGTTGGAAACGATGTCCCCCCTGGAAGACCATAGTGCCGAAAGACCTGCTGGAATAGTGTCTCCGCAACCTGGAGAGTGCTAGGCAGACCAGAGAGAGGCATAAAACGTAAGGATTTAGAAAATCTGTCAACAACCATAATAAGTTGTAAAACCATCAGAAAGGAGGAGATCAGTTCCGAAGTCTACGGACAGAGAGCGGTAGGTAGACCAGAGAGAGGGATAAAATGGCAGGATTTAGAGAATCTGTCAACAACAACCATAATAGTGGTAAAACCTTCAGAAAGGGGGAGATCAGTTACGAAGTCTATGGACAGATGTGACCAAGGCCGCTGAGACATGGGAAGGGGAATTAGTTTCCCTGCTGGAGCGTCCCGGGGAGATTTGGATTGGCCACATACAGAGCAAGAGTTGACATATTGGGCGACATCCTGCGCCAATACTTGTCGGAAAGGAATTGGATGGTGCGGATGATACCTGGGTGTCCAGTGGCAAGGGATGTGTGCCCAGGTCAACAGCCGATCCTCTTACCCCCGTGGGGATGTAGATGTGTTCTGGAGGGCAGGTAGCCAGAGCGGGTTCCCTCTCCAGAGCCTGACGGATGTCCACATCTACGTCCTAAAACACGGGGGTAACAATATGGGAGAACAGATTGATGGGCTGGAGGGCACTCACAGGACCCTCCACCGACGTGGAACCACAGGGTACGGGATTGCATGTCCCCTGGCATCCTGGTCCCCAGGCAGTGATTCTTTATTTGTTGTTGAATTTTTTACCCCTTTTTCTCCCCAATTTCGTGGTATCCAATTGTTAGTAGTTACTATCTTGTCTCATCACTACAACTCCCGTACGGGCTAGGGAGAGACGAAGGTTGAAATTCATGTGTCCTCCGATACACAACCCAACCAAGCCGCACTGCTTCTTAACACAACGCGCATCCAACCCTGAAGTCAGCCGCACCAATGTGTCGGAGGAAACACCGTGCACCTGGCAACCTTGGTTAGCGTGCACTGCGCCTGGCACGCCACAGGAGTTGCTTGTGCGCGATGAGACAAGGATATCCCTACCGGCCAAACCCTCCCTAACCCCGGACGACGCTAGGCCAATTGTGCGTCGCCCCACGGACCTCCCGGTCGCGGCCGGTTACGACAGACCCTGAGCCCAGAGTCTCTGGTGGCACAGCTGGCGCTGCAGTACAGCACCCTTAACCACTGCGCCACCCGGGAGGCCCCAGGCAGTGATTCTTATCCTCGACCAGGATATGGTGGGGTTATGACGTTGGAGTCATGGGAGGCCGAGGATGACTTTGTGTACGGGTGGGGTGATGATGAGGAAGGCTTTCCTGGCACATGGGTCCCACGGTGAGGGTGAATGGTGCTGTGATGTGCGTAATTGTGTCCCAATGGTCACGTATCCAGGGCTTGAACCGGAAAAGTAGAGGAGAGCAGGTACAAAGTTATGGTCCTGGAGGAGGCAAGTGCCTGGTTGATGAAGTTCCCTGCGGCACCAGAGTCCACTAGAGCTGTAGAGACAACACTTGAGGGACAGCCAGCCAGTGAAATGGGAACCAGAAAGGGTTTGGCGGAAAATTATGATGATGGAATACTCATGCCTACCCTGGGAGATGGAAGGTCACGGGGCCGCACCTCTGCTCTAGTGGACCCCGGGTTTGGATGCACCGGACAACACTGAAGCTGGTGCCCATCCTGGCCTGCAATAGGGACAGAGCCCCAGGTGTCTCTGGCGACGCCGCTCTGCCATGGAGAGGTGTATAGCCCCTACCTCCATGGGTTCAGGCTCTGCCTCAGGACAGCCAAAGGAGGAAGGCGAGTGCGAGGTGGGCACAGGCGCTCCCAAAGATTGCCACCCTGACAAGCCAACTCCGTCTGGACCTCTTCACGCAGTCCTCTCCAGAATAGAGTGTGGAGCACCGGCTCATTCCATCCGCTGGAGGCTGCCACAGTACGAAAGGTGAAGGTGTACTCCGCAGCGATCTGGGCACCCTGCTGGAGTTGGAGAAGTCACTCACCTCCCTCTCTGCCCTCTGGAGGATGGTTGAAGACCACCCTGAACAGAGCCATGAACCTCTCATCGGAACCCAGCTCCTCCTCTCCTCTCTCCCAGATGGCTGTAGTCCACTCCAACGCCCACCCTGTCAGCAGGGATATGACCGTGGCAACCTTGGATCTCTCGGTCGTGGTTGCTCCCATCTGATAGGCGAAATAGAGGGAGCACTGGAGTAGGAAGCCACGGCATTTCGACGGAGTACCGTCGATACTTCTCCGGAAGGGACAGTAGGGCATCACTGACCTGGGAGGACTGAGCTCAGTAGGCTGGGGGACTGGCTCACTGTGATCACCCGCGGTAGGAGGCCTTCTGATAGGGGTATTGAGAGCCTCACTGGGTGTGTCGAGGCGGTAGATAACGCGTAGGTGGAGTAGATGACCCTGTTCCTTGACCGTCTGGAAGATGGTTTTATCCTCTGCTGCTTCCATGTTGCAAGGTAGTATTCTGTAACTAAATACGCCGGGAGTCAGGAAGCAGGTGCAGAAGGTGAGTTTAATAATGAAACAATGCTGATGAACAGAAAATGAGAAGTGTACAGAGCGTGAGAGAAAACAATACTATCTAGTGGCTGCTGTCTACTGAGGGCTAAATAAATGGGGAGAAATCAAGGAGATAATGATGACCAGGTGTGAGTAATGATTGTTGCCAGGGCCGGTGGTTAGTAGACCAGCGACATCAAGGGCCGGAGAGAAGGAGCGGGAGTAGGCGTGACAAATCCATTTTAGAATAAGGCTGTAAAGTAACAAAATGTGTAAAAAGTGAAGGGGTCTGAATACTTTCCGAATGCACTGTGCAACATCATGAATTAGCATTGTTACTTCTCATCATTCCACAACCCATTCCCCACCCCAGTGATATCATTGATTACGACACACACTGGGTAACGCATGACTGACGTGTCATTACAGGCTCATTGATCATGCCACTGGTTTTTATGGCTCCATGCTCAGATTAATGGTGTGGAATGATGACAAATCATTATCCCTTATTCAGCGTTGTAACCAGACCTGGGTTCAAATTGTATTTGAAATCATTTAAATTACTTTAGCTGGGCTTGATTGAGCTTGCTTGGTACAAGGGAACCAATAGGATAGTTGCAAAATTGCAAACCCCTGCCCATTTGACAGGCTAAAACAAATGGTAGTAATATTGGAAAGATTTAAAAACAGTGTTTGAACCCTGGTCTGGGTGTGACTGCAGGACCCTATCTGTAGAACCATTAACAGAGTCTGTCCTAGAGCTCCCTTTATATATCTTTCCGTCTTTCAGTTTTCATTTTGATTTAATTTGCAATCTTAGTGAGATACGCTCTAAATTAGTAATGGCCGGTTTTTAATTTTTCACCATTTTAGATCACTTCACTTAAGTTATTTTGGGGATTACACTGTCCACTCTATTGTCCTCCTGACAGTATATTCACACATAATAGAATATCTCTTTTCACCTTTCACTCTAACATATTCTCTGTTATTCTCCATTGCTCATCATCTCTTTCTCTCTTTGGCTTTCTGTCCCACTCCCTTTGTCTGTCTTTCCTCACCTCATTTCCCTCTCCCCCTCCTCTGTCATCTGGTTGCCATGGCGATATATTTTTATTAGGATCTATTTTTATTAGGTGAAACAGTTGGGTTCCACTTCCTTCCAGACCATTGTCTGTCTGCAACCGTTGTCTGACTACACAAGTTGGGCAGATGATGTCGTCCAATCACACATTTCCATTCTTACAGCCACCATCTGATGGGAATGATGTGATTGGTGATTTGCAATCAGCATTCCAGCATTCCAGACGCTTAACTCTCCACACCCAGACTCCACACACACATAGACATGCGTATGTTCATGCACACACACACATGCAAGAAGGCACACACACAAGCAACCAAAACACAGACACACACAAACACACACACACACAAACACACACAAACACAGACAGACACACATCAGACTCGCTTATGGAAATAATTGACCTTTTCTCCTGTTCATCAATATGCCAGCTGGTGTCTGTGTCCTCTACAAGGAGAGGAGGCTGTGAAGGAGCTCATATATACTCTAGTAGTGGATCCCAGGCTCCCTGTATCCATATCAGACAGAGGAGAGTCAGACTAGCCAGAGGAAATCGGTCTGGGAGTCTGGGAAAGGCACTTGACATTTCACTGGCTTTTTATGAGAACCTCTGGGAATTATCAAGGCTTACTTGTATGTAAATGTTTCCTCTCATGGTAAACGACAAACACATGCACACACAAGCAGACAGCCAGACACACACACACAGCCCGACACACACTCACACACGCATTACACATACAGACATGTCTATACTCAGTACGGTAGCTTCTGCTTGTAAGCTCTAAAGAAAGAATGACAATGTCCTATGTCAACTCTGAGATTCTGTCAATCACTGTGTTCTGACCTTGGGCTCATACTGCTTCTCTTTTATGGGGAAAAACAACAAGACCCACTGTTCTCAGTCCCAGTGCAAACCTGCCACCCAGTGGCAACTGGAGTGTACTGCATTTAATAGACCACCAACAGTCACGGCTGAATCATGCCTGTGTCGATGTAACCATATAATTACATCTAGAGTTGATTTAATAGGATGTCTGTGGATGTAACATCCACAAGGTTTTGCCATAGTCATGTAGGGAAACAAATGCATTGACTCGTTCCGTCTAAGTGATAATCTCTATATTGAAATAAAGGCACATTGAACCACTTTTATCTCACCCTTTAAAAACATATCTTAAAAAATATGATGTGCTGAGGAGTGTTTCACCGTGATCTTCTTGGTAGTGATATCTAAACTTAATCATTACTTGAACCGTCATCTAATATTATGATCAAAGACAGTGTGTGCGTGTGTGTGTGTGTCTCCCTCTTTCCCAGGGTACCATGGTCTGTACTGTGAGGAAGAATACAACGAGTGTTTGTCAGCCCCCTGCCAGAACTACGCTACCTGCAGAGACCTCATCAACGCTTACGAATGTGTCTGCACTCCCCAGTATGAAGGTAGGAGTGTTTGTGTATGTGTGACTGACAACTCAACGGGGACAGTTTTAAGTATGTTATCCTGGGGTGGGCTTGTGTGATGATGCTGATACTGCAATATGTATGCTAATTCAATGAGTTTCTACAACCTGTATTACAAATGTATTCATATAAGGGATTGTATGTTGTCTACAGTATGTGTTTTTGTAGCAAGATAGAGTGCTGAGTTGGTGTAAACTGGTATATGTAGAGAACCTAGATTCAAATACTATTTGTAATCATGTCAGATACTTATGCTGTGCTTGATTGAGCTTGTCTGTTGCAATGGAACCAATAGAAAAGTCCCAAATGTACAAACACAGCCCCCCTGGCACTCCAGACAGGCTAAAGCTAACGCTTAAAGTGTTTGAAATATTTGTAATGGTATTTGAACCCAGGTCTATAGAGAGTACTGTGAGTGCGTCATAATGGGTCATATGTGTGCGTACCTGTGCAGGCAGACACTGTGAGATCTACAGGGATCCTTGTCTGAAGGCTCACTGTCAGAACGGAGGACGCTGTGATAGTGTGGGCCTGAACGCCACCTGTGTCTGCCCAACTGGTTACCTGGGTGAGGATTTCAACTCTGCACTGTATGTGTGTGTGTGTGCGTGCATGCATGCGTGCGTGCGCGCGAGTGTGTGTGTGTGTGTGTGTGTATACACATTTGTCACCCAGTCTATCATAATGGGCCTTGGTGACACAGGTGGGAGTAGGCTGTTCTGACTAGGGAGCAAACCCCCTCTGATCACTTTGAAAATATACCTGTACCTGCTGTTCCAGTTAAACATAACCCTCCCCCCACGCTATCGGTTCTCTCAGGGGAGGACTGTGAGGTTGATGTCAACGAGTGTGAGAGCAACCCCTGTCATCACGGTGGAACCTGCATCGACCAATCAAATGCCTACACCTGCCACTGCCCCCCAGGCTGGATAGGGGCCAGCTGTGAGATACGTAAGTACATTACCCAGAATCACCTGCTTTAATGAGTTAATTATGATATATGATTACATGTATATGCCTTTCTTAGGTTATTCATAACAATCTGTCTGTCTCTCTCTCAGACTTGCAGTGGAAGACGGCCCACCCTGAGGACACCCTGACCAACATGCCACGTCACTCCCTCTACATCATCATCGGTGCCCTGTGCGTGGCCTTCGTCCTCATGCTCATCATCCTCATCGTGGGCATCTGCCGCATCAGCCGCATCGAGTACCAGGGCTCATCTCGCCATGCCTACCAGGAGTTCTACAACTGCCGCAGCATCGACAGCGAGTTCAGCAACGCCATCGCCTCCATCCGCCACGCCAGGTGAGACGGCACAATGTTCGCTCACTCTAAGAATACAAGTGCCCCAACATTGTTAACATTTAATGTATTCATTTGATTCAGCCATTACAAACACCTCCTGTTATAGATTTACTGTTCACCTGGAGATAAAGGCCCATTCAAGTTTCAAGTTTTTAATGTCAGTGAAATGCCATTCTTGCAAACTCTAAACCCAAGAATACAATAATCAATAACAATGTAATACTAGAAAAAACACGAGATAAAGGCCCGTTCCGGTAGATTTATGGGGAAATGTGTAATACCTCTCTTACAATGCCATATTCCTATTACTCAGTTTGTAACATGCAACATCTCCTTTCTAACATTACACTCCCCTGCCACCTGTATGTCATTCTCAACCTAGCAACTCTACACTTGAAACATTAGGAACTTCCTAGCTAGCTGTCCTACCTGAAGTGATGTTCCATGTATGTGTTTTCGTCCCCTCTCTCAGATTTGGGAAGAAGTCCCGGCCAGCCATGTACGACGCCGCACCCATCACCTACGAGGACTACAGCCCTGACGACAAGCCCCTGGTCACTTTGATCAAAACAAAAGATTTGTAGAAAACACAGAGGCAGCACACCCACCCACACACAGTATCACGCATCACCTGTTCACACACACAACTAACTGGACATGTTCGGATGTGCACCAATACACACAAATTCAGTCAATGCAAACCATTTAGTATTTCTTTACATAAACATTGAAAAAATAAATGTGGACAAAACAATAGTCCTGCGGGAAGAAAAATACAAATCTATTTTACGGTTGGAATATCCATAAAGCTACTGTAGCATAAGAGCGCACCTTGCATTATGCTACTTCTCTCCAGTAGAATGTGACTACATTACCCAGGATGCCATTGGGGTCCTAAAGGGGGCGGTTCCTGACATCCCCCACCAACCCATGAGCTCAGTTTAAAGTGTAGATTCAGCAGAGGCTGCTGATAGGAGTTCTTACAGGTGTGGTAGAAATAGGTGCACTTGTCATAGTGCAGTACGATATATATATATATATATATATATATATATATATATATATATATATATATATATATATATATATATATATATCTTTCTATATAAAAAATCTGCAGTAGGTTGCCTTACTTGATGCATGGGTAGATTTGATGGTTTCTGCATAATTTTGAAACCTGTACATTGTGATTGATTTACTGTATCTTTACCAGGTTTGTGCCAAAATCGTCTCCTTCTTCAGGCAACAACGTGTGGTAGAAGTAGAACAGACGTAAAAACCACTATGGGGGAAGCTTTAAAACAGTGTTTTAAAAAAACAAACATTGGTTGTCATGTTTTTGTTATTTACAAGTTCTGTACAAGTAAAGAAGGAGAAATAATTGTATTCACAGTGTTGTATGGTTTCCCTATATGAGGACAGTGTTTTTCGCAGGAGTGGTCGGAGTAGCCAATGGGCGGGTCTTGTGTGGATGACTGACAGGTGGGGAGGGCGGGTCTTGTGTGGATGATTGACAGGTGGGGGTCAGCTGGTGAGTCTGCTCCAGTAACATGTGCTTCTGTGTCCCAGGTATAGGTGTCTCTCTCTGTCTGTGTGCGGTTGTGTTGTTCCACTCAGGGTCAACCCCTGGGTGGATTGGTTTTGGGGCGCCGGATGGGCGGAACATTTTAGACCATTCCATTGGTTCTTAATGTAATCTCTGCCCACCCAGAGCACTGAGTGAGCTCTCCACTTGACTGATGTTTAGCCAACTAGGATCATTGTCCTTTTTCTAAAAGAGAAGAACCACATGAGTATTATCTATGTTCAATGATGTAACAATAAAGATTGAAGTGAACACAAACCCAGCTGGTGTCTAGTGTGAGTTCCGTGGTGTTTGTTCTTATCATGACACCAGAGGTCTATTTGTGTCTAGGAAAACATTTGACTCACAGGGTTCTGTTGACTCAATGGAAATGTACTATGACAAGACTTGGTCACTGTAATACACGTATTTAAACATGCATTTAATATGTAAAACCTCAGCTCACTGACGCACTCATCCCGTCACGCCGGCTCGAGCATTGGGCAGCAACAAAGGATTGCCACTTCCTGCGGTCTTTGGCCATCTTCTCCGCGGTGCTCCAGCTCTATTGGTGTCTACTGTTCATTGTTCTCCATGTTGTCTTGGGCCTCCCTTTCTTCTGTGTGTCTTCTGGAGTCCAATGGACAGCTAACCTTGGAATGGAATTTGCATATCTTCTTAGAACATGTCCAATCCAGCTCCAACACCCTCTCTTGAGTTTTGTGACCAAAATCTTAGCAATTAGATCTCAATACCCTTGAACTGGGAAAATAAGTCGCAAAGATGATTTATCACGACATGACAACTACTCTTTTTGCACAAAGTACAAGACTAAGTACTCTTTTTGGACAAAGTACAAGACTAAGTACTATTTTTGGACAAAGCACAAGACTAAGTACTATTTTTGGACAAAGCACAAGGCTAAGTACTCTTTTTGGACAAAGCACAAGGCTAAGTACTCTTTTTGGACAAAGCACAAGGCTAAGTAAACTTTTTGGACAAAGCACAAGGCTAAGTGAAATACTAAGACCTCGCCTCACTTAGACTAGTGCTTTGAAAACCAACTCAAAATTAAATCATATCAATATTGTGCATTTCACAACTCCTGAGAACCTTATCAATCTTATCAACTGAAGAAAAAACAGGTAAAAACCAGAGGTTTTGTCAGCACTGGCGTTATCTATCATCAAACCACCAAAAGACACAATGGACACTATATGACCTCAACAACACTGGCCAGACAGTTTTCAGGATTAACTCAACACCCACTACAATAGGACAATGGGCAACATGTTTCCACTAATAGACACTCTCTCCATGCCTTGTTTCTCCAGACAACATGCCAGCAGTGGGAAATACATATGTTGTTAGCCCTGTGTGGCCTTGGTGACTTCCTGCTTGATCCAGATGTTCCTAGAGTAAACATCTGTAAATACAGGCTAGCTGTGGTGTTGTCTCGACACTCGCCGCACCTAAAAACACACACACACACACACACAAATACACCCAGGGCCACACACACGTATGCATACACGGACACACACATGTGCGCATGGACACACACACACGCACGCACGCACGCACGCACGCACGCACGCACGCACGCACACACACACACACACACACACACACACACACACACACACACACACACACACACACACTCCACTGAGTGGAGATGAGAGGAACCAGTGGTTATTGATGAGTTTCACCCTACACTGCAGTCTGAGTGGGGGACTTTCGTTGACCTCTACCCCCTTTCCCCTTTCCTTGACCTCCAGGGTCACGGGCACTGTTTGGCCTCCGTAGGGATCCATTGGTGGGCATAGCTCCTATAAACTGAGTCATGGCTAGATCTGATGGAGCCATTTCACTGGAGCCAGAAGGCTGGAATGTAGAAGTGCGCCATCAACCATCAAAACCATGACCGTTTGGGCAAACCATAACAGGACACAGCAATTAGTAAACCAAGCTGTGGAGTAACACTGACCAAAAATGCTTGAAATACTAGCAATATTTTTATGTGAGCCTTTAATATGCAGTCAATGGAATTATTTAGCGAAATTCCAGCAGGATAGTTTGTTTCTGTTCTCTGTGTTCTCTGGCTTGCAATAGGGCTCGTCCTGTCGTTACTTGCTGCTGTCGCTACCGCCCCCTGCAGACCAGTCTCGGAACTGCTCGCAGGCGGAGCTTCATCACGCTTCATTGGAATTCACTGTCTGTTTCTCCAGATTGCAGAAGAGGAGAAGCAAGCCCCGAGAACGAGCAGATGTGAGCTGGACTACACAGATAATAACCAGCTTCAGTAGAGACGAAAACCTTTGATTATTCTAAAATGTGGCAGCCAGCGACAGAGCGATTGCAGGTATGGATTGATTAGTATTCTAGACCAGCGCATTTTTAGGGATATTAATGTCTGTCAGATGTTTAACGGTATGAAAACCCATCGTGCATATTAGCCTGATCTCTGTGTTTTTGTGTGTTTTTTTTTGTTGCTTAGATGCAAAACAGTCTTCTTCGGATGTGTTGTGTGTTTCAGTCCTATCATTGCAGAAATTATTGTTTTATTAAGCAGGTGGCCGCCTGCGCGATGGAATGCTCGTTTCTCTGAATTCAAACCCTCTCTCTTTCGTGTTGCCTCCTCCCCGGAGTAGCCCCATTACCCAACTAGTTCTAGGCTACGTTGTATCGCGTTCATACACGTTACGCAAGCCTGCTAGGTTACAGTGTAAACTATAGGTTTATCAGACTACTGGAACTCCGCTTGAATTATGGCCTTCCCTTTTTCATCATGATAAACCATTCTGAGAATGTGCTATATTGTGTAACATCTACTTGCTGGACCCCATTTCTGTCAATCTGTTTTTTAGTTTGAGTAATGTTGCAGAGGCCATGGATCACCCTATGGTAGGGATCATCAACTAGATTCAGCCGCTGGCCTTGAGCGGAGGGTCAGGGGGCCAGAACGTAATTACAAAATATTTGTAGACTGCAAATTGACCGATAGAAGCCCAAACAGATAAAATATTTGATTAAAACATAATCATTTCAAAACTTGCTTACATGTGTATAGGATCACATTCACATAATATGCCATAGTTTGTACTATGGGACTACCAATCACGGCCGGTTGTGATACAACCTAGAATCGAAACCAGGGTCTGTAGTGACTCCTCTAGCACTGAGATACAGTGCCTTAGACCGCTGCGCCACTCTGGAGCGACTCATCAATCTATACACAATACCTCATAATGGCAAAGCGAAAACCGTTTATAAAAATTGAATGTACACAAATATATATCAAAAAACAGAAATACCTTTATACATAAGCACTGCCGATTTTAGCATGTAAATCTTGGTGGGGCAAAAAAAAACTAAAAGTGGAATGCATGCCAGCAAAGCCACTACACAGCACTAAACAATACATTAATTGCACTTTAACGGTGACAAATGGTGCCCACAAACTGTTAGGGCCTACATAAAGCTAGCCCAACTGCTACACCTGGCTACCAGTGGAGTCTTGTCTGGCAGCGAAACAGTTCGTTCAGCCTCATTTACTGCCTTTAAAAAAACATAGCTGATATGGTTGACTTGCTTAAGCAAATGTGGTTTCTAATGACAATTGAGATGTACAAACTATGGCATAAGGGGACGACAAGCGGATAAGAGGCCATCCGTAGTTTTGATTAATACACGAACCGAGCTAGGATGGACGTTAGTCAATATAACTTTTGAAATGTACAGCGACAGAATTCAGAACATGGGCCGTTCTAACAGTGCTCTCCCTGTACACCAAGTCAGAACCGTAGGATGAATAAAGGGGGCATATAAGCAGACAATGAAAGCTCCTACAATATTTGACGATTACATTTCTCTAAAACAGGTTATAGGCTACAGTAAAACAGTCAGAACAGTAGGCAAAATTAATAGGGGTAAATATACCAAATTATTAGGGTGAGGCACATGGGCTACTAACATTTTACTCCACAACATACACTTAGTATTACTGTCTTAGCTACAGTATACATATCTCCCTGGCATATTACATCATTTATGAAGCTGCATACAATACATTTTTGGACTCACATTGTTGTGCTCGGCTAATCTTGCTTCTACACCTGCATTGCTTGCTGTTTGGGTTTTCAGGCTGGGTTTCTGTACAGCACTTTGTGACATCAGATGACGTAAGAAGGGCTTTATAAATACATTGGATTGACTTGAATAGAAAGGTGGTGCGGCGGTCCTCCGAGTTATCAGTTGTTTTGACTACGGCACAAATCATGGTTCATTGATAGCACGCCCAATGTTGACATTTTCTCATTTTACATTTGGAAAAGAGCACCTTAATCCCAGATGTGGGGCCACACAGCCACTGTCAGTGATTCCTTCCAAACCCCTTGTTGAATATGTGATTTCCAACTTGTTGTGTAATGTTTATATCCAATTGCCGATGAGCACCGATTCGTTTCATCTATAAATTCTCTTCATATGACAAGAATTAAAAAGGATTTTCCAGTAGATTGTCAATTTGATTCACGATGATGACTGCTAGCTAAGATTGTGAAAGTATGATGTTGACATGATCGGTCCAATCAAAGCTACTGTACATATAAAGGGATTTGACGTCATTTTATCTGTGGACAATGACCTTTAGCCTTCTTCGATGGGCACTTCTATGGCAGCAGCCAAGGGGCTAGAATTTTCAAGGTCTGCTCTTATAAGGTCCCACAGTTGACAGTGCATGTCAGAGCAAAAACCAAGCCAAGTGGTTGAAGGAATTGTCCGTAAAGCTCCGAGACAGGATTGTGTCGAGGCACAGATCTGGGGAAGGGTACCGAAATATTTCTGCAGCATTGAAGGTCTCCAAGAACATAGTGGCCTCCATCATTCTTAAATGGAAGAAGTTTGGAACCACCAAGACTCTTCCTAGAGCTGGCCGCCTGGACAAACTGAGCAATCAAGAGAGAAGGGCCTTGGTTAGAGAGGTGACCAAGAACCCGATGGTCACTCTGGCAGAGCTCCAGTTCCTCTGTGAAGATGGGAGAACCTTCCAGAAGGACAACCATCTCTGCAGCACTCCACCAATCAGGCCTTTATGGTAGAGTGGCCAGACAAAGCCACTCCTCAGAAAAAGGCACATGACAGCTCGCTTGGTGTTTGACAAAAGGCACCTAAAGGACACTCAGACCATGAGAAACAAGATTCTCTGGTCTGATGAAACCAAGATTCAACTCTTTGGCCTGAATTCAGAGTATTACATCTGGAGTAAACCTGGCACCAGTCATCACCTGACCAATAGCATTCCTAAGGTGAAGCGTGGTGTTGGTGGCAGCATCATGCTATGGGGATGTTTTTCAGCGGCAGGGACTGGGAGACTAGTCAGGATCGATGGAAAGATGAACAGAGCAAAGTACAGAGAGATCCTTGATGAAAACCTGCTCCAGAGTGCTCAGGACCTCAGACTGGGGTGAAGGTTCACCTTCCAACAGGACAACGACCCTAAGCACAGCCAAGACAATGCAGAGGTGGCTTCGGGACAAGTCTCTGAATGTCCTTGAGTGGCCCAGCCAGAGCTGGACTTGAACCCAATCAAACATGTCTGAAGAGAGATGAAAATATCTGTGCAGTGACGCTCCCCACCTAACCTGATAGAGCTTGAGAGGCTATGCAGAGAAGATTGGGAGAAACTCTCCAAATACAGGTGTGTCAAGCTTGTAGCGTCAAGAAGACTTGAGGCTGTAATCACTTCCAAAGGGGTTTCAACAAAGTACCGAGTAAAGGGTCTAAATACTTATGTAAATGTGATATTTCAGTTATAATCAATTTTAGAATAAGGCTATAACGTAACAGATTGTGGAAAAAGTGAAGGGGCCTGAATACTTTCCGAATGCGCTGTATGTGTCTATTATGCTTGGGAATACTTTGGAACAGATTTCCCAAATTAAAGTCACTTGGACCTGATTTGCTGGCGTTTTTACCGTCTTTTATGTCCAACAATAAAAATAAAAAAATTATAAAAAAATACAACTTTTTTGGGGGGGGGGGGGTCAGAACTTGGGGGGACAAATATTATAATAGTCAGCCTGCAGGCCACCAGTTGGGGAACCCTGCCTTTATAGTCTAGTCCCACAGAGCAAACCGTGGTGTCATTAATCACTACAATTCAAGTAATTACCACGGATCCTCTGACCTGTTTGGAAGTGGTGAAAAAATTGTTTAATGACACGTATTTTGATCTTCAGGGGCCGTTCACTGAGACTGGCTTCACGTCTCCTCTAATGATATCCAGATGTTGCGTGGACTACTTTGCCAAATTAACTTGCACAATCCCCCTCACAGTGCTTGCCCTGGCATCAAGAAGATTGAATCTCGTAGTAAACTTGGGTAAATAGTTTTAAGTGATACTATCTACATATTTTACAACTCCACGCCTTGAAATACTACCACTTTAAGAGGTGAATGTTTATCACATTGTAATTGAGTAATTACACCTTACACCAGCCACCAGACCAGAAAGGACCAATTTATTCCCATCACAGGTTCTGATATGCATAAGGACCTATACACATAACCTCCATACTCATGCACAATTATGTTTGCCTACATTTAATGTACAGACTGTTAAAAACATTATTTCATCCACATAGGGGCCTCTGAAGTGCTTAACCTTCTTAAACTTTTGGTCACAATGCCGGCATAATGTGACAAAAGTGCCCATTCAAGCATTTCTCAAAAATATTTTTGGAGGCTCAGGTTGGTTTCTCAGATTCAGTCTGGCCTTCCCTGATCTGTTCATTGCAGCCTAGAGGTACTAACAGCGTGGCCTGGCCTTCATGTGTTCTGGTGCTGATCTCCATACTCCATACGCTGGGTTGACTGACGGAGCCTGTCCCAGCCTACTGATCCCAGATTGGTGGGCCTCAGCTCTCCATACCACAGCCCTGTGATCAATCACGTCCCTGGGGGAAAGTGCTGAAATGACGTATGGTTCTGAGGGAGAGCCATTTATCACATGGTAATGGGGCTGTTCCAGCTCGCTGCTTAGCTGCCTGCACACTAATTTCCCTTGTCATGTGACTCCCATGGATGGAATACCAGGCGGAATGGCAGTTAACTGTGCCTCTCACGATGCTTAGTTGTCGTTTAGTTCTTTATCTGAATGATATGAAGAGACACAGTAAGAAGGAAGATTCTGGTAAAAAGGAGGCCTAGTTAGTGACGGCCATTTTTGGTTCTCTCAGCTACTTGCCACTGTACTGTTGCCATGGTGATGCTTGATCGCTTGCTGCTGCACTGATCAGTCACTCTAATCCCTTTGACTATGTTGTTGTCCTTTATTCCTGTTCTGGAACAATCCTGTTCTAGTAGAGTTGCGTCATGTATCCTATACATCCGATAATGTTAAATTTGGCTGTTTTTCTCATCGTTACCATGGTATCCTCCTTCCTTTTCTTCCTTCTCTCTTCTGTTGCCATGGTAACGTCCAGTGTCTTGCTGCATTTTCTCATCTCATGTCAGAGCAGGAAGAAGAGATATGAGCCAATGTTAGAGCAGACACATTTTCAGGCTGGTATTAAGAATCTACTATATGTGTCAGACGGAGAGAGGGATGATGGAAACATTAACAACATGACATCGTGTTTGTGTCTACAAAATGGCCTCCGTGGTACCAACAGCTTAAAATGTTGAGACATATTTGTGTCCAATGTTAGACTTCTATTTTGCAACAAAGGATGCATCATGCAGCATTGTCTACTTCCTCTTCTACTCTTCCTCCATCCTCCCATTCCTCACCTAACACGTCCCCCTGAAGAATCAGTTTCAAGAGCCCTCTGTCTCCCTGGCATCGCTCAGAGATTTTCAACCGATTTCACAATGTTTGCCGTCCCGGTCTCTGCTCACACACACACTTCCCTCACAACCATCTCCCAATTTATATATGTTTCTCTTACTCAGCACCCAGTGCTTTCATAGTTGACATTTTCTACATGGACTACATTCCCATTTCTTTGATATGGGAAACTGGCTGAGCAGACAAAACGTCCTATCCTGACACTGCAGAAATGTGTACAGCCTCCGGGCCTGTTTGAGGTCACTCATGGTCAGAAGCACCGTTAGGTCTGTCTTCTGGGGCTGCGGTGGTGAAGGTTGGGTTGGTCAGGCCTCTGTTCTGCTAGAAGGAAGAAGTTGTGAAAAAAAAGAAGATATATCCTATCCCCAAGACATGCTACATTTTCACCATTACAACAATAGGGGAGGTTATCATTTTTTTTGGAGGGGGGGGGGGGGTATGAAACAGCATTTGCGCGTCTAACTTTCTCATCATTATTCACGATTCATTCTAGATTATTAGTAATCATGGTAGCATCCACATTCATGTAGAAGTGTTTAGAATCATATTCTATTCTTATTTACAATAAAAGTGACTCCAAAATGACAATGCATTATGACACAAAATGTATATGTGGGGACGGGTTAACTGGGGTCATTTGCGTCAGAAAGTTGACCTCCCACGGTCCTCTCTGGATTTAGCTCTCTCAGATGCTTGTGAAACGCAGTGGTTCTACTCATAAACTGGTCCCGGATCAGAGGCGGAGGCCGTTAACAGTCTGGCAGGACCAGGGTGATACGGCTGGCTCATACTATGCTGAGGGAGAGGTAGAGGGGTCCCACTTGTGGTTCGGGAGCCAACCACTGGATGGGTATGGGTGGCTTCCTGACTACCTGTCCTCCACTGCTCTGTCTGTTTTTAATGCCTCAGTCAGACCGCAGATGGAGTAAGAATGTTTGTGTGTGTGTCGTAGTGAGTTGTGTGTGTCGTCGTGCGTGTGTTTGTCAGAGTGAGTTGAGAGGCCAAGGCTGATGTTGGTTTATGTGAGCGTCTAGCCAGCCAGCCAGAGAGAGAGCTGGTCTGATAGCAGTCTGAGACCAGGTTGAGATGGCCCACTGTCTCACCCTGACGCCAATACACACCAGCCCTGCTCTCAAACATCTGTTAGTCTGCTCCACTCTGCTCTTTCATCTTCTGTGTGTGTGTGTGTGTGTGTGTGTGTGTGTGTGAATCTTTGTTTGTATCCAGTAGAACATTTTGGGGTCAGTTCTATTGAATGCAATATGTGGATGTTACAGACTAGTGTTTGCAATGGTGTACTGTATATCAGTCCGTTTATGTGTTTGAATAAGGTGGTATGTATGACTAGGCTTAGGCGGTATCCAGATTGTCATACCAAATTATCGACCTTGTAACATTCTGGGATTTTCGGTCATACTGGTACTGAACACAAAGGCCACTATTTTTAAACCCCCCATGTAAAATGCACAACTGCAGAACATTTAGCACAATTTAAAAAGTTAACTTAATAGTTATATCTATCTGGCAAACATTTAGTTGTGAATTCAATACTGTAACTAGATCACCTGGCGCGTGCTGCATAACGGTGAGAGACCCACAAGGCTCCGGCCTCTCGTTGTTGCAAACAAACATCATGTGACTGGGGAGTAGAAGCTTCTTAATGAAACCTGATCTGACCAGAGAAATGACAAACACAATATTTATCTCCTAACGTATTGCACATGCTGACTGCAGGTTTTTACAATACTTTCAATAAGTCCTTTTGACGGAATTGGAAAAACCGTCCTGTGCCTGTTTCCAAATATCCCGGTGTACGGTATAACTGCCAAGCCTATGTATGACCCCTATGTTCTGTGTCTCAGCCGTTTTCAGTGGGTCGTTGTACTGTGGCTAATGCTATGATTGACCTGAGAGCCTGTCTACTCCAACAGGACCCTGAGGGCTGGGAGTGTACCATACCATCTATGACCTGCAAACTACACACACACACAATCACACGGTCGAAGCGCGCTCACACACACACACACACACACACACACGAACGTGCATACACACGCTTGTGTGCACAGACACGTATCACGGTTGACACGCGCAAATACGCGCACACACTCCAGAGGCAATCTAGGTCTACCTGAACGCTGTTTAGTGTTTGTCAATGTAATCTTGTCGGGTAAGGACTAAAAATGGAACAGTGTGTACATTCTGTAATTTCATGCTTTTACTTTGTGATGTGTGAGTGCGTTAGTTTGACTTTTTTCAACAACAAGCAGGTTTTTTTCCCCCTGTATCAGCAAGACCGCCTAAGGATTTCAATGGCAGAAAAATCCCTCAACCGTCTCTCCTCTTATCTCTCACAGAGCTATAGAATCCCCCTTCTCTCACTCCAGAATGGTCACTTCCAAACAGTGTAAAATGTCTACTCCCCTCTATTTTCAAATGCTCTCTCACAATCCATAACATTCAGTCCAAAGTTATTTTGGGAAAGTCACGTGCCTCGCTCATGCGTGAAATGTATACCATTTTACAAGTAAAATCTCGGGCTGTTATTGAGAATGTGGCATACCTTTTTTTTTAAACACAGAGTATGAAATGCATCTAAAGATTTCAGTAAATGGATGAGGAGATGAGGAGCAGACTACAGACAGCCGTGCGTGCGTGCGTGCGTGCGACCGACCGACCGGTATTGGGTATCCGAGGAGCATATCAATATCAATTCCTTGGATCCAGAACCAGACACTCCCCAACCCAAATAGAATCTACAATATTCGTAACTCGATGAGGCAATTGTTTTTATTCAGAGGAATAATAAAATAAGGAAAATACAGTGAAAATATTCTGAATAGAATTCCAGTTTTATTCTGCGCGGTGCCAGTGTGAGCCCTCCGCCTTCCGATCCGACCACAGGAATGTGGAGCACTGTCAGGAAGCCATAAAGTTCTGACGCGGAGGTCAGCGAGCGTTTACGCACATGTGGCTTTAGTTTCAAAACTGCCTCTCCGCCGCTTCTCTTTTACTCTGTTCTTCTCTCCTCATCTTTCCTCCTTGTCTGGTCCACAGGTGGAGTTTGGGTTGTATGATGGAGATGTAGTGGGGTAATGTAGGAGGATGGGTTGTATGATGGAGATGTAGTGGGGTAATGTAGGAGGATGGGTTGTATGATGGAGATGTAGTGGGGTAATGTGGGAGGATGGGTTGTGTGATGGAGATGTAGTTGGGTAATGTAGGAGGATAGGTTGTATGATGGAGATGTGGTGGGGTAATGTGTATGATGGAGATGTAGTGGGGTAATGTAGGAGGATGGGTTGTATGGTGGAGATGTAGTGGGGTAATGTGGGAGGATGGGTTGTGTGATGGAGATGTAGTGGGGTAATGTAGGAGGATGGGTTGTATGATGGAGATGTAGTGGGGTAATGTAGGAGGATGGGTTGTATGGTGGAGATGTAGTGGGGTAATGTAGGAGGATGGGTTGTATGGTGGAGATGTAGTGGGGTAATGTAGGAGGATGGGGTGTATGGTGGAGATGTAGTGGGGTAATGTAGGAGGATGGGTTGTATGATGGAGATGTAGTGGGGTAATGTAGGAGGATGGGTTGTATGATGGAGATGTAGTGGGGTAATGTAGGAGGATGGGGTGTATGGTGGAGATGTAGTGGGGTAATGTTGTATGATGGAGATGTAGTGGGGTAATGTAGGAGGATGGGTTGTATGATGGAGATGTAGTGGGGTAATGTAGGAGGATGGGTTGTATGATGGAGATGTAGTGGGGTAATGTAGGAGGATGGGTTGTATGATGGAGATGTAGTGGGGTAATGTAGGAGGATGGGTTGTAACTGTAGCACTACTGGTGCTTGGTTTTAGATGGGGGGTCACAGTGGCTTTACTCTCTTTTGGGGTGACAATCCCTCCTCTCCTGTTCTTCAGCTGAAATGTGGACAACAGATGAGGGACCTTCTCACTCTCTATTTCTCTGTTTCTCACTCTCACTCTCTGCGTGTGAAGTGTCCATCAGAACAGGACATGAGAGCCTTGCCGCCTCGTCTCAAACTGGAATCTGGGGTTTTGTAAGGCCGACCAGAACCATATGTTCATTCTGGTCTCCGGCCCACAGAGGCAGGGAATGGGGTTGTGGAATTTCTGGGTTTCCTTGAAAAGCCTAAACAAAACCGAGCAGGCTAATGAAATCATGACTCGCACAACTTCAGCAGAATAGAAAGTACTTGTGGGAACTAAGAATGTGATCTATTAATGTAACATTTTATTCATCAA